>NC_138512.1:66693201-67183279 GCF_964252035.2 Podarcis erhardii | reverse complement strand
CTCACTGCAAGAAGCCCAAGTTACAGGGAACCAGGCAGAGGGCCTTCTCACTAGTGGCACCTGCCCTGTGAAACGCCCTCCCACCAGATGTCAAGGAGAAGAACAACTACCAGACTTTTTAGAAGACATCTGAAGGCAGCCAGGTTTAGGGAAGCTTTTAATGTTTCACAGACCACTGTATTTTAATGTTTTGTTGGAAGCCGCCCAGAGTGGCTGGGGAAACCCAGCCAGATGGGCTGGGTACAAATAATAAATTATTATATATTATTATTAGCTATGATGATTAGGTTCTAGCTCCACTGTTGAGCAATATGCCTCTGAAATACCAGTTACCAGGTGGGCAGAGTCCCGTTTGCATCTGATTGGCTACTCTGAGAAGAGGATGCTGGACTAGGTGGCCGCTTTGTGCCGCCATGGCCACGGCAGGCAGCACACCGAGCGAGCGGGCCTGTGCTGAGCGTTTTGGCGCCTGCAGGCTAAAAGGGAAAAAACTGAGCCGACGCTCTGTGGGAGCGGCTCATGCACCCTCACTAACTGACTCAGCGCACTCATTTGGTGTTCCCTGGACTCTCGCCTGGCGCCCTCCAGAACTTGGCGCCCTGGCGTCCCATGCCACTAGCCTCTATTGGTAAGACAGGCCTGAAAGAGCACACCCCACCTCCAGTAACAGTATTAACTCCAGAGTCTAAAATGACCCACCTGCACCGCTGATTCTACTTGAGCTATTTTTCTGAAACTTGAGCCAGCTCTGAGCCTGCAGACTTCTAACAAAGACGGATCTCTCAGATGCCTGTTGCCGTTGTGAAATGAGTAAGCTTCATTTGCACAGAATGGTGACGAGCTGAGGCATCAGTTGCAATAGACCAGTGGTTCCCAACCTTTTTTTTGGCCATGCCCCACCTAAGCATCTCTAAAATCCTGATGCCTCCCCCCACCCCAGTGACATATAATTCTTATTATTCAAAAAGTGAACTCCTATTCACGTGGAGGAAGCCTAAAAGGCCGTTCACTGTTAATAACACATTCCCGAATTGCCCCCCACAAATCAAATTGCCCCCCCTGTGAGGCATGTGCCCAAGATTAGGAATCATCGCGCTAGATAGAGCTCATGTAGGAAAAACTGACCGGGTCTAGCATATGCCTTTGAATCCACACGTTGCAAGATCCAAGATAAACTCAGAATAAACAAATGCAGTTCTTTTGCCACAAGGTGGTAGTGTTGTAAATTGTTTTATCCAAGAGCCAAGCCAAAAGCAAAGTGTGTGGTTTTGTATATACCCAGAGGACCTTTGATTTCAATGCATATACGAGTGCTAGGCAGAAAATAACAAAACGATGGAATTTTATGGAAAAATCCATTTTGTTTCCTCCATTTGCTTCTCACACTCCTGTCTGCATTGCAAATGTTACAAAGCAATCTACGGTTAAAAAACCTGGGAGGATGCAGCTATCACTAATTTCAGTGGCACAGTCTTCATTCACACTCTCATTGAAATGAATGCACTGAACCCCTTGATTCTAACTACTATCTCATGTCCCAAATGTCCCAACCATTCTTACATCATATTTTATTTCAAAATGTCCTTCCTTCTCTATATTTATGGCTTTTCTAAGTACCGGTAAGTAATCTACTTTTCTTTCTCGTCTTTGTCACAACCTTTGCACACTTTTTCAGTTAGAACCATGTATTTGGTGTAATAAATTGAATTCACGTAAAAGCACAAATGCAAAGGCATTTAAACACCTCAAACGTTTAAAAAAACCGTTAAGGCGATCCTACAATTTACAAAGGTTTACATAATCTACTTCTCTGCGCTACCTGTTTTCAAAGCAGATAATAAAAATGCAATGAAAATGATAAACCCTCAGCTAAATTTTTTTCCAAAAAATAATAATGAATGGACAAGAAGAAGCATCTACCAGCATCTCCTATATATATTTTTGGGAATTTATTTGCTCTGCATTTAACGCCTCTTAAGATACTGCAATGGAATTTTGCATGGTGGTTCAGGAAAATAAGGAGCAGATTCCGGTCAAAGTTTGGATGCAGTTGCAAGTCATTTTATTATTATTGTGTTTAGTTAGGAGACCCCTCACAGAGCTACAACTCCCAGCACCCTAAACACACAACAGTTCCCATAATTCTTTATGAAGGAACTATGACGGTTAAAAGTGGTTTAAGAATGCTTTAAATTGACAGCTAAGTTCTACTCAGAGTAGAAATGTCCATTAATTTCAGTGGGTCTAGTCTGAGTAAGGCTTAGTTGACTACTACCCACAACATGGATGGACGTTTACTCACAGGTAAGAGTCATTTCTGTGGGGTTTGTGTAAGAGAACTCCCTGCATAATTGCACCCATAATCTATGGCAAGCTTTAAACTGAAGGGGGAAGAAAAAGAAAAGAAAGAATCATGACCTCAGGATCATAATACAGACTCCAAATAATGTTTGCCATCCCCATCTTATTAGATTGTCTGTACTATTTTTATTTCATTTTTTTATTATTTGCCGAATAAAAATCCATACAAATGAAATCCAGGCGTACTCAGTAAATAATAATGAAAAGGTAAATTTACTTTATGAAGAAGCCGGTGCTTGTAAGACCTCGTTTTTGAATGACACTAACTTCCCTGCTCACTGAGCTAATTCAGTCAATCAGACAGTCTCTCTCCCTCCCTCCGTCTCCCTCACAAACAGACATCATATCAGCCTTCAATGCTCTGTCGTCGTGAGCGTGACCTCTCTTTAAATGGGTTCTTAAGAAAAATTGGTTTAAAAAGAAGAGAAGGGAGCTGAAGCACACGTGGCCAACAAGACATAGAAGCGGTTTAATTCACTGTACATTTCTTTTTGGAGGAAGACTGCGTGCTGCTGAGGCCCATTTTGTCCCCAGTTTCAGGGGTGGTGTCTGAAAAAGAAATATTGGGGAGAGCACAGAATGGGAGAAGTGTGTTTCTTGCATACCCTCTAACATTTCTCGGATGAAAATAGGGACGTCCCATTCCATAATGATAAGTTTACTATTTATACCCCACACATCTGACTGGGTTGCCCCAGCCGCTCTGGGCAGCTTCTAACATATATAAAAACATAATAAAACCAGTGCTTTTTTTCTAAAAAAAATGTTTAGAGATGCTCTCATTTTGACTCAAGAAAAACACAATTTTATAGTTCAAATTGGGAAATATAAATACAGTAAATGGACAAAAGTACAAAGATTCACAAAATGTTTAGGGGTAAGTGTCCCCCTCAGAAAAAAAGCACCTCATAAAACATTTTAAAAATCTTCCCTATACAGGATTGCCTTCAGACAGCTCAGGGGGTCGGATAATTTCATACTCTCCAACATTTCTCCAATGAAAACAGGGACGTGCTAAGGAAGAGGGGAACATTGTGGGATCAAATCAGAAACCGGGATGGCTTCTCCAAATCAGGGATGTCCCTGGAAAAAGGGACGCTTGGAGGGTCTGTTCTTGGCCAGGGGTGGAGGGATAAGGCTTTGTCCTGTATTTGTCCTGTATTAAAAGAAAGAAAGAAAGAAAGAAAGAAAGAGAAGGAAGGAAGGAAGGAAGGAGGGAAGGAAGGAAGGAAGGAAGGAAGGAAGGAAGGAAGGAAGGAAGGAAGGAAGGAAGGAAGGAAGGAAAGATATTGAAGATAGGTGGGCAGTCTTAAATTGAAATACTTTATTGTCACTTGTACAACTTGTATACAGTGAGATTACACGAGCACCCCCAACTCAGCTCTCTTAGTCTTAATTCCCCTTGTTTACTGACGCACACCCACCAAACCCGAAAGTCAGTTGCCCTGTTGTTATCTTTTCATTCAGCAGCCTAACAGCCCACGGATAGAAACTGTTCTTTACCCTGTTGGTGGGACTAATCCTGCTTCTATATCTTCTGCCTGAGGGCAGGAGATCAAGGAAGTGCCGGCCAGGGTGTGATTCATCCCTGAGAATTTTCCTCACTCTCCTGAGGCAACGTTCTTCCACAGTGTCATCCAGCGGATTCACAGGACAGCCCATAATATCTTGTGCTGTATTCACCACCCTCTGTAGGCACTTCCTATCAGTTGATGTCAAACCAGCGTACCACAGGTTGGAAAAGCTGGTCTAGGGGGTGGTTGGTCTTCTCATCCTCCTTCTGCCGCCACCTGTGCTGAGTTTGGCTATGACATTTTGCCTTCTTGCTCTCCAGTCCAAGAGTTACACCAAGTGTGGGTGTTTCAGAACTATCAACTCTCTGCCCTGCCTTTCTTGATGTTGTCAGCTGATTTGCTGTGCACAGAAGCTGGGCACCTCTGACTCTCCTGCCTCCCCCAAAAGCTGGGAGCTGCAAAAAATGTCACTTTAAAAAAAAATAGTAGAATTTATTTCATATTTAAATATTGTACATGTCCTTGCAGGCTTCCAGTTGGCTACTGCTCATAAATAAAAGCATAGGTATCAATATGAGGGAATACAATGCCAACCTCTTAATCACACATATCCAATTACTTTACTTTATAATTTCTTTTCCACCTATACTAAATCAGTAATTACATATATTAAGCCTCTAATCCTCGGTTTAACATGTTATATACATTTCAATTAGTCTCCTAATTCTTTTTTGCCAAGATTTCCCCTGAGCCATAGGATTGGACTCTATTTCTGAGCTCCTGTTTTTATAGCACTACTTTTGCTGGTTTTTATCTTTTTTGTTTTTGTGAAAACTGTTGAATTGTTTTTATGTTGCATTTCTGTACAGCACTTAGCGATTAAAAAAATAATAATTAAGTGGTTTAGTTAAAAATGCTTTAGTCAATAATCTAATTCAACTCATCACACCTACAATAGAATCCTTAATATAATATCTAAAAATGAACTCAAAATAATGTATTCAACCTCCTTTTCATCCTCACTCCTTATTTTTTTATAAGTTGATTTTGCAGATCTAATTCATTTCCAACTCTTTATTCCCAATCAATAACTCTTGGTACTTCTAAATCTGTATATTATATTTAGATGAATCTTATTGTGTTTTTTGTAAAAGTGAAAATGATATATTTTTTTAAAAAAACACCTCTTGGTACTTCAACTGTTTTCCCCTTGTTGCACTGCTAACATTTCTGCTGCCATCAGCAGGTAATGAAATAATTATCTCTTTATCCCTAATAAAATTCTAATAGGATCTAATGAGAGATCTAACACTGCAATTTCCTTGTTCTTCCTTTTTGGAGGAAGTTGCTAAAAATAAAACGTTTTCCCAAGTTGTTCTGTCCATTTTCCGCATTCAGTATGTGGCTCTTTTGTTTTTTGTTTTAAACCAAGCTTTCTTTCTTTAGGAAAAAAAAAATCCACTCCAAACCTCTTGAGAGTGTTTTCTGTTAAGACTGAGCACATTTATAGCTGTTTTCCATTTGGCATTTCAAAGAAGCCACCAGAGAGACGTTTAATATGAGGATAGTTTCAAAGCAATCCAACAGAGCTAGCATTAGGTAAGGTAAAAGGTAAAGGACCCCTGGACGGTTAAGTCCAGTCAAAGGCGACTATGGGGTTGCGGAACTCATCTCGTTTTCAGGCTGAGGGAGCAGGTGTTTGTAACAGACAGTTTTCCGGGTCATGTGGCCAGCATGACCAAACTGCTTCTGGCGCAACGGGACACTGTGACAGAAGCCAGAGCACATGGAAACGCCGTTTACCTTCCCACCTCAGTGGTATCTATTTATCTACTTGCACTGGTGTGCTTTTGAACTGCTAGGTTGGCAGGAGCTGGGACAGAGCAACGGGAGCTCACCCCTTCGTGGGGATTTGAACCGCCGACCTTCCAATCGGCAAGCCCAAGAGGCTCCATGGCATGTCTGGGCAGATGCCTGCCTGTGGTGCTCTGCTGGGGGCAAGTCACTGTTTTAATTTCCCACAATGCCCCTGACAGAAACTTGTCCTGGGGCATTGTGGGAAACCAAAATGGCAGCTGGACTCGCCTCAGTCACGGCTGCGGGTGAACCCAGCGGTGCCCAGCAGAGGACCTGAAAACGAAACAAAACAAACTACTTTGTTCCTGAAGGAACACTTTGAAAAGGGAGTGAGGGCTGTTGAGGATGGCATTGAGCAACCTCACCTGGCAACTAACCTCCTTCCCACAGCTGCTAATTTCTCTGTAGCTCTTTTGCCCCCAGCGGGTACCACATCTCAGTGGGGGTCTTTGGGTAACACAACTCAGGGTGAGCCAATGTATGGCCCTGAAAATCACAAGTAGGGAGAGCACGGTTGAACTCACGTCCTGCTTTGGGGGCTTCCCATAGGCATCTAGCTGCACACTGTGGGAAAAGGATGCTGGATTTAGATGGACCACTGGCCTGATTCAGCAGCTTCTTCTAATGATGTTGTCGGACTTCAGCTCCCATCAGCCTCAGCCAGCATGGCCTATGGTCAGATAGGATGGGAGCTGTAGTCTCACTGCCTTTGGAGAGTACACATTGGCTACACAGCTGCAGTTGTTTGCTATAAAGATCATCTCATGGAAACTCAAAATCTAGTTTTGCAACATCCCTGGCCACAGCACCTCTCCATCCGTGGGGGTTATTTGGAAGCGCAATATTTCCTTGACCCCACATCAAAAGCCCTTTCCAGCATTCACCTTCTCTTCCCCTTTATACAGTAGAGCTTGCGATCAGACCAGAAGGGATCATTCCAATCAGGCATCTTTATATATTTATATATTAGAGGACAGACATAAATGGGCAGACATAAATGGCAAAAGCACACCAGGATAAAGAAGGGGCTTTTCAGATTCAGAGCGTCAGCTCTGAGATTTCACATATGCATATAAAATATCTGCAGGGAGCTTTCCTACTCTCAGCACGATTTTTACATTTAAAAAAATATCATAGTGCTATACAGTAATTACCACCCAAGGAACATAAAATTCCTTTTAGGTTTTCCACCAACTTCTCTCTTACTCCAGTGTTTAGCTGCTTCCATTTCCTGGGTCATGGTGAACTTGTCAAAGTGGATCCATTAATCTAACAGCAATAAAAAAATAAAATATTTTTTTAGAAGCACCTTGAAAGACTTGGAAAGTAGGACACAGGAGGGGCCACGACTCTTAATTGTATAGTACAGAATGGATTCCTAATACTTGAAAGTTTGCATCATCCCCAGCTTGGTCCACTAGAGGTTTTCACCTTTGGATAAATTTGCTTGTGTTTGCACATATACACTTAGAGTACATTCAGAGCATTTTCTTTCTCTCAAAGAATTCTGGGTATTGCAGTTTACCCCTCACAGAGTTACAATTCCCAGCAACCCTCAACAAAACTACATTGTCCAGAATTCTTTGAGGGGGGGAAATGTATTTTGAATGTACTTTAAAGAAACAATGTGCAGGCTCACACAGATAATTTTTGTTTGTGCAGGCAGATCTCTTTCTTTGATGCCCTCCTCTGAAGTTTCTTAAAGGCATTTGGCTGAAGTCAAATTTCCTACTTCACAGAGGACAGTCGGATGTTGGGAGTTTGGCATATATATCTTGCCACGCAAAAATAAATAGTCTGGTAAGACTGCTGGTGAAAGGAATAAAGAAACTTAAGGTTTATTACTCCTGGCAAATAATACTATTATGAGCACAGGCTTACATGTGGCCAACATGGGACCAGAAGTTAACAAGAGGAAGGTCAAACCAGGGGCAGCACTTCATGTTTTGCCACTCGAGGCAAAATGGGAAGGTGCCTCCTCAAGACCGGTGTTATGTGGTCTCGGCGGCCACTCCCAGTCATCAGACTAGCTACCGCATTCTGGATTAGTTGTAGTTTCCGGGTCACCTTCAAAAGCAGCCCCACGTAGAGCGCATTGCAGTAGTCCAAGCAAGAGATAACCAGAGCATGCACCACTCTGGTGAGACAGTCTGCGGGCAGGTAGGGTCTCAGCCTGCATACCAGATGGAGCTGGTAAACAGCTGCCCTGGACACAGAATTGACCTGCACCTCCATGGACAGCTGTGAGTTCAAAATGACTCCCAGGCTGCACACCTGGTCCTTCAGGGGCACAGTTACCCCATTTAGGACCAGGGAGTCCCCCACACCCGCCTGCCTCAATCTGTTAACAATAATTTGTGTGTGTGTGTGTACACATCTGACTGGGTTGCCCCAGCCACTCTGGGTGGCTTCCAAGAGAATATACAAAAACACAACAGAACACCACACATTAAAAGCTTCCTGATGCAGGGTTGCCTTCAGATGTTTACAGAAGGTCGTATAATTGTTTATCTCTTTGACATCTGATGTGAGGGCATTCCACAGGGCGGGCACCTCTACTGAGAAGGCCCTCTGCCTGGTTCCCTGTAACTTCACTTCTTGCAGTGAGGGAACTGCCAGAAGCCTCCTTTACTTACGTTGTGTAGCGGCTCCTGCAAAATGGCAGCCACTGAGGGGAGTCATGGTGAGATTTCATTGGCTCTTGCAGAACAAACAAGGTCTTGTGAGATCTCACTGGAAACCACTGGCATTGCAGATGCCCCTTCCCCAGCAGAAGCAGTGGGGTGGGGTGCGTGTGAGGGCATAGCTTCTTGGGTTTCTATCCGAGGCAGATGCCTTAGCCCACCTCATGAGCAGGCCAGCCTTGGGTCTAACACTAGCTAACTGAAGCAGCAGCAGCAGGAAGAAAGGAAGTAAAGCATGAGGAGACACATGCTCTACATGACAAGAAGTGGTTACACAGGAAGGAATCAGTGAGAGAAGAATAAGTTGCCTTTCTATCTCCCCCCCACTGATTCAGTGACTTATTCCAAGTATTGTTTCTTTACTTCCAACACTGGAATCCTCTCTTTGGTGGTTTTTAAGCAAAGGTTGGGTGGCCACCTGCCATGGATGCTTTAGATGAGTTTCCTGCATTGCAGGGGGTTGGACCCAATGACCCTTGGGGTCCCTTCCAACTCTACGATTCTATGATTCTAAGATTTAGCTACATATACTACTGTTGCGTGCCACCCCAATCTCCAAGTGGTGTGTGATTCCAGGGGTCCAGGAACTGAGGCACAGCGGAGACTGTGGTGTCTTTATGGTCTATGGTTTATTGACAAATATACACAACCTGAGCCTATGATGGAGAGGTTCACAGCATTAACCCTCCAAGAGGGCCTTGCTTCTCCCATCTTGGATTCAAATAAAAGTCAAACGTCGCTTCGACTCTCTCTAGCTTGCTGATTTGCTTCTAGCTTACAGCACTGCAACTCTCTGCTCTCAACTCTAACTGTGTCTTTCTAACGATTCACAGGTTGAGGGCCCATCCATTGGCCATCTTGCACAGAGCCCCTTTAATGGCCCATCACCTCATTAGGAAGCTAGCCTGGCTTACACTTGCTGGATCCAGGCATTAGAAGGGCCCTGGCCTACAGCCTACTCTCGCTCTCCAAACTCACAACACTGCTATGCACACCTCTGTGCAGGGGCAAATTTGGGGGAGTGCGAGCTGCACAGTTGCACCGGGTGCACAGCTGAGAAGGGCTCATTCTCGGGTAGGTCAAGGGTTTGAAAATGGTATAAGTGCGATATACTCTGAACAAAAAGCAAAACTAATTGTAAATAATGTGGTTACAGAAGAAATTCCTATTGAAAAAGGGACACGTCAGGGATGCCCAATCTCTCCATTACTTTTTATATCGGTCCTGGAGGTCCTGCTGAACATGATTAGAAAGGACCAGTTGGTTAAAGGAATACAGGTCGGAGCTAAACAATATAAATTGAGAGCCTTCGCAGATGATTTAGTACTTACACTGCAAGAGCCCAAATCTAGTACTAAAAGAGTATTAGAACTAATTCAAGAGTTTGGTCAAGTGGCAGGATTTAAATTAAACAAGTTTAAAACGAAGGTTTTGGAGAAAAATTTAACAGCATTGGAGAAAGCAAAGTTTCAGAGTGAGACAGGGTTAATTGTGGTTAAGAAAGTAAAATATTTGGGGATAAATATGACATCTAAAAATCTGAATTTATTTAAAGATAATTATGAGAAAACTTGGACGGAAGTAAAAAAAGATTTAGAAATTTGGTCAAATATGAAGCTTTCCTTGTTGGGTCGAATTTCAGTTATAAAAATGAATGTATTGCCTAGAATATTGTTTTTGTTCCAAACATTGCAAATAGTGGATAAGATGGATTGTTTTAAGAAATGGCAGAAATATATTTCTAAGTTTGTCTGGCAGGGCAAGAAGCCTAGAATAAAATTTAAGATATTAACTGATGCGGAAGAAAGGGGCGGATTTGCCCCGCCAGACCTTAAATTGTATTATGAATCAGCAGCTTTTTGCTGGTTGAAAGAATGGCTACTTCTAGAGAATACTGATATTTTGGACTTAGAAGGTTATGACAATTTTTTTGGATGGCATGCATATCTGTGGTACGACAAGGTAAAAGTTCACAAGGGTTTCAAAAACCATATTGTCAGGAAAGCATTATATAATGTCTGGATTAGATATAAAGATTTGTTGGAAAGTAAGACTCCAAGGTGGTTGTCGCCAATGGAAGCAAAAGCTGTTAAAAAATTAAATATGGAGGTCAATTGGCCGAGATATTGGGAAATTCTGGAGCAAGAAGGAGACAGATTGAAATTGCAAAGTTTCGAGAAGTTAAAAGGGAAAGTGAGAGACTGGCTGCATTATTATCAGATAATGGAAGTTTTTAAATTAGACAGGAAAGTCGGCTTCCAGGTGGAAAAATCAAAACTAGAAACTGAATTGTTAGAACCTAGTACTAAGAACTTGTCAAAAATGTATAACTTGCTGTTGAAATGGAATACACAAGATGAAATGGTTAAATCTGCAATGATTAAATGGGCGCAGGATATTGGTCATGACATAATGCTTGCTGACTGGGAAAAGTTATGGACCACCGGGATGAAATTTACGGCATGTAGTGCCTTGAGAGAAAATATTATGAAAATGATTTATAGGTGGTACATGACCCCAGTCAAGCTTGCGAAAATCTACCACTCGCCCGAGAACAAATGTTGGAAGTGTAAAGAAAGAGAAGGAACATTCTTTCACCTTTGGTGGACGTGCCCAAGGATTAAGGCTTTCTGGGAATTGATCTATAATGAACTGAAAAAGGTACTTAGGTACACCTTTCTTAAGAAACCAGAGGCCTTTCTTCAGGGCATAGTCGGCCAATTGGTTGCAAAGAAGGATAGAACTTTTTTTATGTATGCTACAACAGCAGCAAGAATTCTTATAGCAAAGTACTGGAAGACACAAGATCTACCCACCGTGGAAGAGTGGCAGATGAAAGTGATTGACTACACGGGCTTGGCAGAGATGACGAGCAGAATCCGAGACCAGGGAAGAGCAACGGCGGAAGAAGATTGGAAAAAGTTCAAAGACTATTTAAAGAAATATTCAAAAATCAGTGAATGCTAGATTGATGTTGAATGAGAAAAATAGGGGTTAACAGCGATAACGGTTAAGTGGAAGAAACTGAATGTTTTTACAATTAATTTGAAAGTAAGGGAGGGATTTGTTAATTAATTAATTCGACACGAGAATGCAGAAAGGGGAGGTATGAGGAAGTCGGGAGAGTAAGGAATATGAAATTAAGACTCTGAAATTATACGTGTTGTATGTTCTTTATTGTTTTGTTTTCTTTGTTATGGATGGAAAATTGAATAAAAAATATTAAAAAAAAAAAGAGAGAAGGGCTCATTCTCAAAGTCCAGTAAGCACTTGTCCGGCACCGGGCAGGGAGCATGAGGGCTCTGGCAGGTTCCTAGAGCCCTCCTAACTCTTCCCCAAAGCCTGGCTTAAGCCAGCGCCATGAGGGATGGCAGGAGGGCATCAAATGGCCTAGCACAGGGTGGCATCTTACCAAGGTCCACCCCTGCCCTGTGGCCAGTTGGACAAGATTTTGCTGCAATCTGTGGCTGGAAACAATTATGCTACTTCCCAAGAAATTTAGGTAATTGTCATTGGTCTATCTTGCCGAACAATCTCATGTTCCAGAAAGTGGCTTCTCGCCAGATATTAGCATGAAGATTACGGAAGCGTTGAGCTTTTTCAAAAAGAGGTATCTCCTATTTCCTCGGATGCATGCATTAGCATTTTCTAGCAGCGTAGGCCATCTGTGAAATTTCTATGCTGAAATATGTTCGGGAGACCAAGGTACCTGGCAGAATGCAGAGCGAACTGCAAGCAGAGAATGGATGTTCTTCAAAAGGAAAACCTATTGCCTGTTCCTTTTGAATGCGCTAGAAGGAAATCCCACAACACAAGCCGGCATTCTGCAGCATGTAACAGCTAGAGGCCAGCATCACCACGCACATTTCTCTGAATCACCTCCAACGTGATTTTCTCCTCTTTGCTACTGGGAGCGGGGATTTGAATTCTGATTTGTATGGCCCATTATTTGCATACTCTAATGAGATGGGCTATAATTGGCCTTCATTGATTTTGTTTTCATTGAGCTAAAATAGAGTCAGTGCATCTTCGGCTAGGAGAGCCCATTGATTTGTGGTAGGATTCAGGGTGATTTGGTGGAAAAAAATAATTAATTATGCTCTTATTTAGCAATTGGCAGTGGCCAAGCAGATTTTCTTTACCATCCTAGGATGCTTTGCCACATGTGCGTTTTAGAATGCGCCTCTGCTTGCTATAAACCAAAGGTGGGGAACCTGTGGCCTACCAAATGTTGTTGGGACTCCAGCTTCCATCAGCTCTGGCCAGCATGGCCAAGAGTCAGAGGCAATAAGAACATAGGAACAATGTACTTGTGGGAGAAGGGTTAAAAGCCCTATACAGCCTTGGACCCTCATATCTACAGGACCGCCTCTTCTGGTATGCCCCACAGAGGACCTTACGGCCCCAAGGAAATTAGACTGGCCTCGACTAGAGCCAGGGCCCTTTTGGCTGTGGCCCCAGCCAGGTGGAACGCTCTCCCACAAGAGACCGGGGCCCTGCAGTATTTGACATCTTTCCATCCTGCAAGACGGAGCTGTTCTGCCAGGCTTTGGGCAGGATGCAGTTTGACTTGCTTTCCTTTGTATAAAACAAGCCCGAAGGAGGCCCCCAACCTGCTCACAGGTCCTTGTATGATCAGTGGAAACAGTTGGTCCTGGCAAGTATTAACCACTCTCAATTCCAACCTGATAATTGCCACCTGCCCAGATTTTAACTTGTTGGAATTAATTTTAAGATGTATTTTAATTGATTGATGTATGTTTTTATGCATAATGTGTTGTTTTATTGTGTTAGCCACTCTGAACCAGGCCTCGGCCTGGGAGGGTGGGATACAAATAAATTATTATTATTATTATTATTAGTTTCTTTTTGTTTTTTTGTTAGGTACTTTGTGTCCTCATTTTGTAATTTTAGGTTGCAAACCGCCCTGTGATCTTCAGATGAAGGGATGTATACAAATTTTAACAACAACAACACCAATGGCCCATCTAGTCCACCCTTCCAAATTTATTCCCCACAGTGTGGCTTACGCAATGTGGAGGAAGAGGAGGAAACAGTAATGCAAAACGCAATACAGTGGTGCCTCGCAAGACGAAATTAATCCGTTCCGTGAGGCTCTTTGTATAGCGGTTTTTTCGTCTTGTGAAGCAAGCCCATTGACAGCTTAGCGGATTAGCGCTATTAGCGGTTTAGCGGCTTTTAGCGGATCAGCTGTTAAGCGGCTTATCAGCGGATCAGCTGTTAAGCGGCTTATCAGCGGATCAGCTGATAAGCGGCTTAGCGGCTTAGGAAAAGGGGGAAAAAAGGGGGGGAAACCCGCAGGAACTCGCAAGACATTTCGTCTTGCAAAGCAAGCCCATAGGGAAATTCGTTTTGCGAAGCGCCTCCAAAATGGAAAACCCTTTCGTCTAGCGGGTTTTCCGTCTTGCGAGGTGTTTGTCTTGTGGGGCACCACTGTACTGTGTACAAAGAACTGAACCAAGCAAAGTCAAAACAACAACCACAGCTGAAGTAAAAACTCCTGTTCAAATGACTGATCCCATAATGACCACAGAGTCAGTTGTCCAAGGATTTTACATGTGTGGGGCCATTGCAGAAAAGGCCTGTTCTCTGGTTGCCATGCACCATATCTGTGTCATTGAGAGTGCCAGCCATCACCTAGCCTTCTTCGGCCACCGTAGTTGCCATGGAGGCACTGTAGGATATTTAAAATTCGGCCAAACCAACAATTTATGTTTTGCTAGATGAGCACATGATAGGAGCTGAAGCTCACAGATTTCCCCCTTACGTTTCCTAGAGAGAACTCCGTGAGAGACACTCCCACTGTGCCCTGACAGGGGGAGGGCATAGATATATATTCTCCTACCTACCTGGGCACATCTCCTTCCTCTTTCCATCTCTTTCTGCTCTGCCAGCAATGTGCGAACATCCGCTTTGTCTGAGCTCCAAGCTCAGCCACCATTTTAAACTAGACTTAAGTATGCCTTTGTAACTGAATTACCATTTTAAGTGTCCTGCCATGACACCCAGGGGGCCAGGCCCAAGTTTTGCTGTTGGGGACATAGGGAGCTAGCTTTGAATGAGTCAGACTGTTGCTCCATCTAACTCAATGTCTGGCAGGGGCTCTCCTGGGTGTAGCTGTCAACTTTCCCCTTTCTTTGCGAGGAATCCTATTTGGAATAAGGGAATTTCCCTTAAAAAAAGGGAAAAGTTGACAGCTATGCTCCTTGTTTTCAGGCACAATTCTCTCCCAGTCCTATCTGGAGACTCCAGGGATTGAACCTGGAACCTTGTCCATGCAAGGCAGATGCTGATACCACTGAACCACAGCCTTCCCTCCAGCTGGTCCCTCCAGCTGTGTATGGTCAACACTGGCTGCCAGCAGCTCTTATGGGAACATTCCCGTCTCTGCCTTAAGATGCCAGGGATGGTAGCTGGGGTCTGCATGCAAAGCAGATGCTGTATTACTGAGCTTCTCGATTTTCTAAGGCTGCATGAAGGCCACACAGCCTGATTCGAGAGGTGTGCTCCAGGATCCTTTGCAATGTCACAGGGGACGCTGGGGCCGAACTCTCCGGCTGCTGGTGACATCCTATAAATTGTGCGGGACTCTGTTCATATATATCTCCTCCGGATAATGCAGGAGCTTAGTAATCAGTATTGCAGTTGATGGGCACCTTGGGGGCCGTAAGGATTATTGGACAGGCTACTCCTGCGACTTGTGCTATTGCAGCACGAGGATAATGAATGATTAACAAGAGCTCATGCTTTACACTTAACGTTAATTGATAGCCGTGCTTCTGGCCATTTTCTAATGGCAAGTAACGGCTTTCGGGGCATTAGCGGAGCTGTGCCGGAGGAAACGCAAGGAGAAACGGAGGACGAGCAGAGGGGCAAAGTGTCACCGAGAAGATTGCAGAGCCAAAGCTTGTCAGGGGCATTACGGAAGTGATGGGGAGAGCAGCATGGGGGAGACAGGGGGACTGGAGCCCACAGAGCCAGGATAATGGGAAGAGTGACAGCAACCTCTGCTAAAGTGTTTGGAGGACTTTGACTGATCATCTACTTGATGGGCGAAACCTCTGAAGGGGTGATTTTTCTCTTCCCCTCCATGTAACCACGATTGCATCTGACTTGGGAGAGAATTGAGGCGCAGACAAACCATGTGCATCTCTCTCTGCTGCAAAAGTAAGACCAGAAACGGGAGTGTGGGGAATAGGAAGGGAAAGAGCCAAGCAAGCTTATGAAGTTGGGGGCAAACAGCAGCACCTGCACAAGAAGCAGCAAAGGTCACATGTTCCTTTGCAGCAAAGAGCTCTGTAGCTGTTCAGCCACTCCTCACTAGCAAGGCACCCTTGGAAAATCAATGGTGCCCAGGCCCTGAGGACATGGCTTAGTTCATTTTACAATGGTGCCTTGGTTCTCGAACTTAATCCATTCCAGGAGTCTGTTCGACTCCTAAAACCGTTCAAAAACCAAGGCGCGGCTTCCAATTGGCTGCAGGAGCTTTGGGTTTGCGGCGTTCGGGACCTGATATGTTTGGGAGCCAAGCTGTTTGAGTACCAAGGTACCACTGTATACCACTGTATTATTAATTTTCTTTAAAAAACGGACCTCTTGTACCTCTAGTTCTGAAGCTACCCGTTGGGCTTAGCTGCCCTACACTTATTGGCCAGACTCGCTCTGACACCACTGCAAATTAGCCAGTTGCATTGAGAAAGGCAGGGGAGGCAATTACAAGAATGGCAGGAAAACAGATTTCGAACCCTACTATCTTAAAGCATGGGCACAAAGGCCTGAGCAATTTGGGCTCAGGCTACCTCAAGGACAGCCTGCACGGCTATATACCAGCCTGATCACTGAGATCCTGCGTATCATCTATTTTAATGTTAGTTCTAGACTGCTTTTAAGGGTTTTATGTTTTTATACCGCTGTACACCACCCTGATATTTTATGGGAGTGCAGTATGTAAACCTTTTTTGTAAGCGACACGAGCGGTTGTGTGCTGCGTTCTGGCAGGTGAGCGATTTTTGGCCTCCCCCCAAATAATCCTCCCCAAATGCTCAATCCCCCCTATTTTCTAAATTTTGAGGCCCCCAAAATTAGACAGGTGGGACCACACCTTTCATTGCTATGACCACCTACATCTGCTTTCAAGTGAGGAGCTGCAGAATCACTCAGCAATGAGCTTTTATTTTCAGAATGAAACCAATTTCTCCAGAAGCGCTTTTTGGGGGTCCAAAAATATGCCGCTGATCCGGATCGTGTGTGAACTGTGTAGCAAAAAACAAGTACCCACCTGCCATTGATTCCAGAAGAAAATGTGTTTTATACAGCCAGAGAATGCAACTTGCCACGTTTGCAAAAGCTTGCTGCAATGTCCAACCCATGCCCATTCACAAGATTGGCCACCTCATCCAAAACAGCCATATACAATGGCTGCACTATTAGGAGCTCAGAACAGCCATGCTACTTCCCTTTCGAGTTAGGAAGTGACTTGAAACAAACTCAACAGAGTTGTGCTCTTAGGAGGTAAGATCTACCCATTCAATAGAAATGTGAGAAATTAAGAGGTAAATATGATGAAGAATATCTGAACAGTCTTCTCCTGTTTCTTAAGTGACCTAACACTTCCTTTCCCCAGCCAGTGGTGTTTGTGATGGCCCAGCGAGATAGGAAGTATTGCCTCTTCTACCGCGATAAAGTGGAAAAATCCATTGGGTTGATTTTCTGATTTGCTTCTGCTTCAATTAACCTGTCCTTAAATATATATCTTGTCTCATACAATGATGAACACTTTCCAATATATTGGAACTGTTGTTCTGTCTACAAGGACAATTCGCTCGAGTGACCGATCTGTCATCATCATTATCAGCCGAAACAATAACAGGAAAAGCGGTTGGTAGTTTTGGGGGAAAACAAGACGAGTTGTAGATTCTATCTGGAGCTGATTTTATTAAAATCTGCAGCAAACTTTATAAAGCCCAATGTATGGTTCATTAAGGGAACATTACATTACAATTATGATTAATTAGATTAAACTTATGAAAGTGTGTTATTTGTTTAAATCAAAAGGGGTGCGAAGGGGGGAATGATGGATGATGAAAGAGTGTGATAAATGAAGAAAGCAGCTGAACTAAATTGAATGTGTATTCATCCGTTTTCACTTCATAACTAATGATAAATTGAGCATGTCACATTTAACAATACATGTCCAGGTCTAAACACAATCTCAGGTTCCTCTGCTCTAATGTCTTCTGTCAGGTAACTGACTTCAAGAGATGCAATATTTTTGTTTACAGAAAACCTTATCAAAGTTCATTTTCATTCTGCTCCCTCAGCTGAAAATCACGATGAGTTCCTGCTTCTTCCTAGGAACACGTAAGAAAGGCATGATAACGGAAACAGATGTTCAGGGGAGTACACCCACATGAAAAGTCTAATATTAAAGTTTCAGCCCGTTACTTATAAAAATGGATGCAAAGTGACAGTGTTTGGGGCAAGGCTTCCCCCACCTCCTCCTGTATGGACCTTCCTTCCTCCAGTGGGGTCTCATGGGTCCTGATCTATGTTCCACCATCAAAGTAATACTGGCTAGTGTCAGGGACCGTGCTGAGGAGGGCAGCACTGAGGAAGAATGGTGGGAGCTACCCCCTCCTCCTGATCCTGAATCTTCCCAGGAGCTGGAGGACAGTATAGATTTGGAACAGTGGTTTGCAGAGGGGCACAGTTCAGAAGGCAGAAGCTGGGAAATACTGGATGGGGAACAGCTAGAAGAGGAAACACTGGAAGAGAGAGAGAGAGAGAGGGTTAACAGATTCACAGTCTGTGGGCAGCATTCACCCCCCAAAGTCATGGAGAGCTCAGAAAGTGGCAGAATAGAAAGCACAGAGGGTATAAGCTCAGATTACAAGACGTAGAAGGGAAGTAGACTAATAGGGACAGAAAGAGGTGGAATCCTTAATTGGGAGCACGGCCATTCTAGGAGATGTGTTCTTTGTTCTCTTGCTGTGATTATTAAAGTTTCTAACAGGTAAGAAGACTCCTTTTCCTTAGTTCTGCTTATCTACTGCCACGGAGGAGGAAGACGATTCCCTGAAGCCTGACAGGTAGAGGTGGCAGCATCCTGGGTGTGGAACTCTCTCCCAAGAGAGGTCTGACTGGCTCCTTTGTTGATGGGCAGGTTGGGGGATCAAGGCATTTTTGTTCGTTTTTAGAAAGGTTTTTCACTGTTCTCAGTATTTAGCATATCAGGGTTTGTAAGCTGCCTTAGGATCAATTGTGGGACCTGAAAGGGGGCACATAAATGTTTCTATTAATAAATAAATAAAACGTGTGCCTGTGCAGCAAATAGGTACCATGCTTTCCTGCCTTTGATTGATGAAAACCAGATGCATTATTTGCGCATGAGTGGGTGGGTGGAGGTTAGAAGGGAGTCTAGCACCCATGGCCTGCTGGGTGCAACACAATCCATGTGCCAATGGATCACATCTAAAAAGTGGGAACTTGGTACCTGCATGCAGATGGCTCCAGTTTAGAATTCTACATACTACATGTCAAGTAAAAAGACAACCAATACAAAAACATGCATGATCTCTGTCCCATTTTATAACAAAGGAGCACAAAGGCAAGATGAGCCAGTGAATTCATAGCACATAATTTTAAAGCAGAAATAATGGTTGCAATATAGTAGGGTGCCTCTGAGCATACACAAAGGGCTTTCCTCTCACCATGGAGTGGTTTCAGTCTCCCACATCCTCTCAAACACAATTGAGGAGACATCACACAGATGAAAACCACAGCACCAAACTTTTCAGAAGGTTTGCTGCAAGTAACATCTTGGTTGCAAGCAAACCACAACTGAGAACCCACAGGCCCCTCTCCCACTGAATCATAGAATCATAGAGTTGGAAGAGACCACAAGGGCCATCGAGTCCAACCCCCTGCCAAGCAGGAAACACCATCAGAGCACTCCTGACATATGGGTGTCAAGCCTCTGCTTAAAGACCTCCAAAGAAGGAGACTCCACCACACTCCTTGGCAGCAAATTCCACTGTCGAACAGCTCTTACTGTCAGGAAGTTCTTCCTAATGTTTAGGTGGAATCTTTTTTCTTGTAGTTTGGAGCCATTGCTCCGTGTCTGATTTCACTGTTGGGTGTTGATGGAGCTAGATTGTGCTCTATGAACTTGTATTTAAGTGTGCTGATTTCCTATTACCTCCTGTTTTTAGATTGTAAACCTGAGGTCAGGGACTGTTTTCCTTGGTGATCTGCAAGCCTCTCTAGGAGCCTTTCTTTGGCTAAAAAAAAAAAAGGGATAAAACAGCCTTTAAATAACTCTGTGACAGCCACAACAAAATACAGTGGTACCTCGGGTTAAGAACTTAATTCGTTCTGGAGGTCCGTTCTTAACCTGAAACTGTTCTTAACCTGAGGCACCACTTTAGCTAATGGGTCCTCCCACTGCCGCCGCCACACAATTTCCATTCTCATCCTGAGGTAAAGTTCTTAACCCGAGGTACTATTTCTGGGTTAGCGGAGTCTGTAACATGAAGTGTCTGTAACCTGAAGCGTCTGTAACCTGAGGTACCAGTGTATATAGGTTTTTTTTATTCCCCTTCAAAATGAAGAGTGTGATCTCAAAAGAGAGAGAACCCCACAGTTTAGGAGCCATTTCAGATCTGACATAGGTGTCAACTCAGTTCTCTCCAGCCACTCAAATGATGAGCTAAAACCATCACTTCCTCCTGCTGATTCCTTAAGGGCTTATTAGTTGAAAGGATGTGAATTAACTTAGAATGTTCAATTCATATAGTTGAATCCTCATTATCATTATTACAGGAAGCTCTAATCATTACACAGCCACTAATATAAAACATTCTGCAAGCTTGCCTTTAATGAACATGACTCACATTTCTCTTTAATAATCCCAAACAGAGCGTCTCCCCTGTGGCTCTTTATTCTCATTGCAGAAACATTGGCTTTGAAAAAAGGAAAACTGTGGCGTCTAATATGGCTTCAGCGTTTTCATAGCCTCTGTCTTTGAGTGCCCCATTTTGGGTGCTCTCTGCGCTCCCACTTAACCACATTTACATTATCCCACTTTTTCAGGGAAGAATGACATACACCCAACCCTGTCAAAACAATTTGATAGACTCCACCCAAGATGGTGCCCTCCAGACAAGGCTGGCTCGCCCATGAGGCAAGGTGAGGCAACTGCCTCAGGCGGCAGAAGCCATAGGGACATCAGATACCAGTGCAGAGCTTTAGATTTCCCCCCTTGTTTCCGATAGAGATCTTCACTCACCCCTTCTTCCCTGGCAGGGAGAGAGGCATCATTTGGTGGTTTGCCTCAGGTGCCAAAATGTCTTGGGCTGGCCCTGCTTCCAGATATTGCTGGACTACAGCCCCCATCCTCCCTCGCCATTGACCCTACTAGCTGTGGCTGATGGGAGTTGTAGTCCAATAGCACCTGGGGGCACCATGTTGGCTACTCCTGCTCTAGCCTAATGGAATCTCCCTTGCCTTTGTTCTGTTTCTTTTCACCCTTTCGTCCTGTCTCTCTTTTCCTCTCGCATGCTTATCTTAGGCACCACTTATTAGCATCTCTCTCTCTC
Source organism: Podarcis erhardii (assembly GCF_964252035.2). NCBI lineage: Eukaryota > Metazoa > Chordata > Lepidosauria > Squamata > Lacertidae > Podarcis > Podarcis erhardii. Next base: position 67,162,246 of record NC_138512.1, on the reverse strand, counting down.
TCTCTCTCTCTCTCTCTCTCTCTCTCTCAATAATATTGGCCATGCTGAAACAAAAGTGCTTTTTAATGTAGGAGATGTACTTCAGCCATAACACCAGGGTCACTTTCTGAGTAACATTTTATGGGATTGATTAAAGTTTAGCACCATAACTGTTGACTTCAGAGGCCTGGGAAAGACACCAGGAGTTCTAAGGCTCGGGTAATTTGTGCTTCACCATTAAAATAAAAAAAAAAAATCAAATAGAAGGAAGGGTATAATATGCTTGGAAATTTGGCCATCTATTTCTTTCCTCACCTTAGCTACATATATTAAAAGCCTCATCCTTCCAACCTGAGAAACAACAACACTGTCGACTATATCTAAGTTCCACCTGGCACAGACCCATTGAAAGTAATGGAACAGACCTAAGTTAGTCATATCCATTGCTTTCAATGGGTCTTCTGTGAGTGGAATGTAGCTGCGTACCACCCTGCATCTACACTAGGGAATCAGTGAATGAATCTATTTTGTTTTTCTTAGTTTCTCGTTTTTGTAATCTTAAGTTCAGTTCTCTACATTGCTGTATCAGTTTGCCAATTTATTTCAAAAATCCTCAGGTAACTATATCATCATCTTAGTGTGAATTTCTCCTAATACAGTGGTACCTCGGGTTACATACGCTTCAGGTTACACACTCTGCTAACCCAGAAATAGTGCTTCAGGTTAAGAACTTTGCTTCAGGATAAGAACAGAAATTGGGCTCCGGTGGCACAGCAGCAGCAGGAGGCCCCATTAGCTAAAGTGGTGCTTCAGGTTAAGAACAGTTTCAGGTTAAGTATGGACCTCCGGAACGAATTAAGTACTTAACCCGAGGTACCACTGTATATAACTTTTGTATGCAATTTTTGCCCAATATGAACATCGTTGCAAACCAAATTCTACTAATATAGCACATTTTTGTATGTCATTTTCACTGATGTTGTTGTTTAGTCATTTAGTCGTGTCCGACTCTTCGTGACCCCATGGACCAGAGCATGCCAGGCACTTCTGTCTTCCACTGTCTCTCGCAGTTGCATTTTAATGCACGCTTACACTTTTTCAGTTACAGATAGGTAGCCGTGTTGGTCTGCCATAGTCAAAACAAAAAAATTCCTTCCAGTAGCACCTTAAAGACCAACTAAGTCAGTTCTTGGTATGAGCTTTCGTGTGCATGCACACTTCTTCAGATACACTGAAACAGAAGTTTCCAGACCTTTCTATATAGAGAGAAGGTGGGGAGGGGTATTACTCAGAAGGGTGGTAGGAATGGGTGATTGGCAGATAGCTGTGATGAGCCTGTTGATGACTCTTAACGACTGCAATAGGTCTTACAGGAGGAAGCAAGGGGTGAAAAGGTGAAAAATGGCTTTGTCATGTATAATGAGATAAGAATCCAAGGTCTTTGTTCAGGCCAGGTTTTTCCATGGTTTTAAGTTTGGTGATAAGTTGTAATTCAGCAGCTTCTCTTTCCAGTCTATTTCTGAAATTCCTTTGTAGTAAAACAGCTACTTTGAGATCTTGTATAGAATGTCCTGGGAGATTGAAGTGTTCTCCTACTGGTTTCTCTGTCTTGTGATTCCTGATGTCCGATTTATGTCCGTTTATTCTTTGGCGTAAGGTCTGGCCTGTTTGTCCAATATAGAGAGCTGAAGGACACTGTTGGCATTTTATGGCATACACAATGTTAGACGATGAGCAATTAAATAGTCCCGAAATGGTATGTGTGATGTTGTTGGGGCCAGTAATGGTGTTGTCCGGGTGTATGTGGCAGCAAAGTTGGCATCTGGGTTTATTACAGGCTCTGGTGCCAGTGTCTGTGTTAGGTCTGGTTGTAGTATTATTGTGGGTTAGGAGTTGTTTAAGACTGGGTGGCTGTCTGTAGGCAATGAAAGGTCTTCCTCCCAGAGCTTGAGAAAGAGAACTGTCATTGTCCAGGAGAGGTTGTAGATCTCTGATGATGCGTTGTACTGTTTTAACTTGGGAGCTGTATGTGATGACTAGAGGTGTTCTGTTATTTTCTTTTTTGGGTCTGTCTTGCAGCAAGTTCTCTCTGGGTATCAGTCTGGCTCTGTTGATCTGTTGTCTAACTTCATCTGTTGGGTATTTTAGTTCTAAAAAGGTTTGCTGTAGATCTCTTAGGTGAGAGTCTCTGTCTGTAGAATTGGAACAGATGCGGCTGTAACGTAGTGCCTGGCTATATACAATGGACTGTTTGGTATGTTTGGGATGGTAGCTAGAGGCATGTAGATATGTTTGTCGGTCAGTTGGTTTACGGTATAAGGTGGTGTCTATGTGCCCATCCTGTATTTTTATAGTAGTGTCCAGAAAATGTATTTCTTGCATAGATTGATTCATTGTTAGGTTGATTGTGGGGTGAAAATCATTGAATTTCTGGTGGAAGGTGTTCAGGGTCTGTTGACCATGTGTCCAGATGATAAAAATATCGTCAATGTATCGCAGGTACAAGAGAGGTTTGAGTGGGTAAGAGTTTAGGAAACGTTGTTCTAAATCTGCCATGAAGATGTTGGCATACTGTGGGGCCATGCGGGTGCCCATTGCTGTGCCGCTGATCTGAAGGAACAGGTCATCACCGAATTTGAAGTTGTTGTGGGTAAGGACAAATTGGCAGAGTTTGGTGGCAAAGTCCGCTGTGGTTTTATCTGAAATGGTGTTCCTTATAGCTTGTAAACCATCGTTGTGTGGGATATTGGTATACAGGGATTCCACATCCATAGTAGCTAGTATAGTATTGTTGGGAAGATTATTTAAAGATTGTATTTTCCTCAGAAAATCTGTGGTGTCACGTACATAGCTGGGAGCACTGATGGCATATGGTTTCAGAACAGAGTCCATATAACCGGAGACACCCACTGTAATAGTGCCAATACCTGAAATGATGGGGCGTCCTGGATTTCCTGGTTTGTGTATTTTAGGTAGAAGATAGAAAGTTCCTGGTCGAGGTTCTGTTGGTGTGTTAGTGAGGATCTGTTCTTGGATGTGTGGGGGTAGCTCCTTAACAATCTTGTTCAGTTCTTTTTTGTATTCTTGTGTGGGGTCTGAATCCAATTTTATGTAAAAGGCGGTATTGGAAAGTTGTCTGTGAGCCTCCTGGATGTAGTCAGTTTTGTTCATGATGACGACAGCTCCACCTTTGTCCGCTTCTTTAATTATGATGTCTGGGTTGTTTCTGAGATTATCTATGGCTCTCCTTTCAGCATGGTTTAGATTTTGTTGTAAGCGATGGTGTTTTCTGGTCACATCTGTTTGGATTCTGTGGCGGAAGCAGTCAATGTACAAGTCCAGTGTGGTATTGCGTCCATCAGGAGGGGTCCATGTGGAGTCCCTTTTTGTGTAACACTTTTTCGGTGGTAGTTGGTGGTCAGTGTTCTGTTGGGAGGGTGGTTGTTGTTCTCCAGTGGGTTGAGAGGTGTTGTGTTGTGAAGTTGTTGCTTGTTCTGCTTTGAAGTGTCCTTCAGCTCTCTATATTGGACAAACAGGCCAGACCTTACGCCAAAGAATAAACGGACATAAATCGGACATCAGGAATCACAAGACAGAGAAACCAGTAGGAGAACACTTCAATCTCCCAGGACATTCTATACAAGATCTCAAAGTAGCTGTTTTACTACAAAGGAATTTCAGAAATAGACTGGAAAGAGAAGCTGCTGAATTACAACTTATCACCAAACTTAAAACCATGGAAAAACCTGGCCTGAACAAAGACCTTGGATTCTTATCTCATTATACATGACAAAGCCATTTTTCACCTTTTCACCCCTTGCTTCCTCCTGTAAGACCTATTGCAGTCGTTAAGAGTCATCAACAGGCTCATCACAGCTATCTGCCAATCACCCATTCCTACCACCCTTCTGAGTAATACCCCTCCCCACCTTCTCTCTATATAGAAAGGTCTGGAAACTTCTGTTTCAGTGTATCTGAAGAAGTGTGCATGCACACGAAAGCTCATACCAAGAACTGACTTAGTTGGTCTTTAAGGTGCTACTGGAAGGAATTTTTTTGTTTTTACACTTTTTCGTACACATAATTTGGAGGACCGCATTACAAAATTTGTACATGTACAGATTTTGAAGGATGACTGTGCTTCAGATAACATATCCCCCCCTAAAGTCCAAATCAGGTAATTTTGCCTTTAAATGTGAATTCAATTTCTAATACGCACGAATGAATGAAAATATTTATATTTCCATAATATGTGTGGACTAGCTGTGTCCCTCTACTGCTTGCACTCCCTGGAAATAGCTAGTATAGGGACCTGGTCCCACAAGGGAGATTTGATTCAGAGGTGGAGAACCTCCAGATGTTGATGAACTATAACTCCCATCCTCTCTAGCCAGCATGGCAAAAAACCAGACATGATGGAAGTTATAGTTCAGCAATGTCTGGAGGGCCACAAGTTTCCATCCCTGATTGAATGGATCAAAAATGTCATGGGTGGAAAAAGTTAAGAAAACTTTCTCCACCCAAGTTAGGCTGTTGGCCTATCTAGTTTGGTATATTCTACACTAGCCTCCCCCAGCTTCAGATGCAGTCCAAAGTTGCTATCTGGTCAGACGAAGCTGGCTTACTGCCAAGGTTCCAGGGAATTAAGATCCCTCCTCCGGTGGCAGTCAAAAAGCAGATAACTGAAAAGAGTTCTTACCATGTAATTTATTTAGTATTCACAGAGAGAGACAAAGGAACACTGTCTCTATTAAATTATAGCGTTGCTCCAAGTAAACTCCCACTCCTTCAGTCTCTCCTAATCTACATCACCCCTGCACTGGCTGGTCAGTGCTTTCTGCGTCTGAGATTTCTGTTCTGCTATTCTCACGGCCCAACTGGTTTTGGGAGAGTGGGGATCAGGAATGCTCTCCAAAGCCACTGAGTCTGCCAGCTTACTCTGCCCCGGTGCTTCTTCGTCCTGCTGCTCCCCCAATATGTCCCAGCTTTCCCCCTCGGCAGCCTCTGAACTATGCCCTTCTGCAAACCACTGTTCTAAATCTAGACTGTCCGTCTCTTTTTGGGAAGGTGCAGAGAAAGGGGCAGCGGCTCCCAGCATTCCTCCTCAGTCCCCCCCGACACCTACACAGCTTTCCGGTATTTCAATCAGGGCTCCTTCCTGGCTACACTGGTGTTATGTACTGAGTTGAATAGGATCCAAAATGCAGCAGTCTGATTGGTCCACAGGAGCCACCCAATCCAGCTCCAGGTGGAAGTGAATCCGCAACCTGATTGGCCTACAGGAGAATCCTGGAATTAGACAATCACGTGGGGCCCATTGTGTAAATAATGTTGTCAGGGGTTCAGGAGCAGAGACACAGGAGAAGGAGCAAATGGAGAGTGAGGAGGAGGAATCCGAGGGGGGTGTAGGCAGTGACAGTGGTCAGAGAGATTCCACGAGTCTCTCCAGCGAATCGGAAGATTCCCAGAGAGGAGCGCCGATGGCCAGGGCAAGGGGGGTGCCAAGGGGGAAACCCCAGAAGGAAGGGGCCAGCGGGGACTCCCTGAGCAGCAGTTGGAAATCAGGACCAGCGTCCCCACCAGAGCGTAGTGGGGGGGAGGAGTCCCAGGCATCGGGACCAGTCTTCTCACCACCAGAGGGAGGAGATGGGTCAGGACTGGCCACGCCTCCATCAGAGAGCGGGGAAACGGTCAAGAGGAAAGTCACCGGCTGGGCGCGCGCGCCAAGTTCAAATGTACAGGCGAGCGGCACAGCAGGTAGCCCGGATAGGGAGCCAGGTCCTAAAGCCCGCCGGAAGGAAGGGCAAGACTCAGGGGGGTCAGCGTCAGAAGAGTCCAGGAGGGAGGAAACCCCAGGAGGCAGAAGGACCCAGAGGAGGAAGGAACAGCGCAGGAGGTGGAGCCGGGCTAGGATCTTAAACTGGTGCGGAAGGGGTAGTGACTCAGAGGGGACTTCGCCGGTCTAGGGCCAAGACGTAGGGCTGCACGCTCTGGGGTTTGAAATGGAAACTAAACTTCAATAAAGACTTTTGTACATTACATCAACCGAGCGTTGGTCCTCTGTGAGCTGGGACCTAGAGGCAGCTCTGACAAATGTATATAAAGCAGACATTCTGGGGGAACTTCCATTCCTCCTCACCACTATGAGCTGAATAAAGAGCATGAAATCCACTCTCGACTCCGAGTATATTTCAACTTGGATATTCCAGGATTCCACTGAGCTGTGGCCCAGTTGGCTGTTGCAGAAATGTTTTCTTCTCATGGAAAACGATCACTATGCGGAATACGGTTTGCACAGAGCGATTTCTCTACTTGCTGCTGAGCGGCAAACAACTGAGAAGGAACGGTGCGCTTTCTCCAGTTCTGCACACCGTACAGTTCTTCCCAACAGGGTTAAAGAGATGGGGAATTGTAGCATTAACTCAGAACTTGCGGTGCTTAAGCAAGATGAGGTCATCCTGCTGAGAAACTGTGATTCTGAGAAGCAGCACAATGATGAGTGTCTTTTAGGAGAATTGGTGAAGGGTGGGACTCTATGAACAGACAGGTGGAATAGACACTTACACATACATGGACCTTACGCATAAACTGATTAGAGAATGAACTGATCCACTGGGTCTTCTACTTTTTTTGTTGAACTTTATGAGCTACTTCTGTTAAAATCTACAATTTAATACAATGAATAGTATACTTTATTTATTCAAACCAATTACGTCTTGTGTGTTTATTGAAGGGTGGGAGTGGGCAACCCAAGGCTTTCTAAGCTGTGTCTCCCTCTACCACAGTTAATCTTGATTGCTATGAGCACATCACTATTCTGTTTTATGTGATGACCTCAGCAGTACAGAGGAGAGGCTTCAATGGCAGAACATCCTCTGAGAGACACCCAGAACCCCACAGTGTTTCACTGTCAGTCAACTCTAGGGAGGAAAGACAAATTGTAAACAGATAAGATTCGAACATTGGCAGGATTATGGTAACAACCTGCAGCTTCATAAGAGTATATGTTTAAAGTAGATGAATAAATGAACAAATTAAGTTAATCTGGATATGCAGAAGTTATCAAAAAGAACTTTAAGGAACCACAGAAAGAGGGAGAAGGTAGTCAAGTTTTGAAATGCTAAAATGACTGTGAAATTATTGAAATGTATAAACCTGAAAATCATAAATAATTTTTTTAAAAAAAAAACTCTAGGGAGGAAAGGAGCCATCCTTTTCTGTTTTCTTAGCTTTTACATATTCCAATCTTAAATTCAGTTCTTCACATTCTGCATCAATTTGTGATTTGTTTTATATCGTCATGAAAATTCACCAACATTTTACTGCAAATTTCTCTTGATAAACATATTTTTCTATGCCTTTTTGACTAATGTACACATTGTTGCAAGCAATTTCCCCATCCATAATGCATGTTTGTATGTCACCAGTACCTTCATTTTTATGCATGTTCCCCCCCCCCCCCATTATATGAATTTTGTAAAGAATATTCTGTTGGAGAACTGCAATGCAAAATTCAGAAAAGTGTAAATTTTGAGGGGTAGCTGTGTTTCAGTTTTCGTATTATTTCTGAAAGTGAAAATTTGATAGTTTTGGCTTTGAATGAGCGCTGAATGGAATTTCTCTTCCGTCCCTAATCAACTCACAGTACTTTGTCTCTTGTATTGCTGTCTTCTGAAGACGTCAGCTGCTATTTCTGATCTCTCTCAGCACCATCTCCTCACCTGGAAAGGCACTACCCAATTCATCTTCTTCTTTTTTAAAATAATTTTTATTGATTTTCTTTTTTACAACAAATATCCACCACCATTACTAAACATTCATTTTCCAATTTCCCCCCTCCCTGTTGACTTCCCTCAGCTTCCATTTCTGGTTTGTTACATCAAATGGTACAATCTACTGTTTGTATTTAGTACTATGTTGTCCAATTGTTATACTTCTTGTTCTCTTTCAATAAAGTTGTAAATATTTATTTAAATCCTGCCAATGAGTCCATTTTTTTTTGTTTGGTTGCTGCAAATATGTTATAAAAGGTTCCCATTCTTTTTCACAGTCCCCATTGTCCTTTTCATGCAGCTTCTCCGTTAGTTTTGCTAACTTTGCATAGTTATTCAATTTTTCTTGCCATTGTTCTTTTGACGGTATTTCTCCAGTCTTCCGGTTTTGTGCTATTAAGATTCTTGCTGCTGTTGTAGCATACATGAATAATGTCCGTTTTTCTTTCAGCAGCTCTTGTCCTAAAATACCGAACAAAAATGCTTCTGGATTTTTAAACAAATGTTATTTTAAACATCCCCCCCCCAAATGCATTGTACAGTGGTACCTCGGGTTAAGTACTTAATTCGTTCTGGAGGTCCGTTCTTTTGGGGTCGCCTGCTGCTGCCGCGCCACCAGAGCACCAGAGCAGGAGGCCCCATTAGCTAAAGTGGTGCTTCAGGTTAAGAACAGTTTCAGGTTAAGTACGGACCTCCGGAATGAATTAAGTACTTAACCTGAGGTACCACTGTAGTTGAACTTTTAAGATTAGACGTACTGGCCCCAGCCCTGCTAATATGAGTTGTGACTAACCTGTTCCAATGGGGCTTAGTCACAGCTAATTGTATCAGTATCGGATCAGGGCCACCATCTTCCATTTCTTGTGCCATTCCTGGCTTTGCATCATTATTGTTGCTTTTTTTCCTGGCTGATCTGACACAGAGATTATAGACTTCTCTGGGCATCTCTGCATGTCTATAATACTTGCCTAGAGACTGTTCTCCAAGCAACTGAATACAAACACTTCACCTCAGAGCCATTTCCCCCCTAGACAGAATGGTATCGCCCCCAATACAATAGGCCACCTCTAGTTGTCTCAAGGAGAAAATCAATAGCATTCATTCTTGCTTTTCACAAAGCACCCCTGGAATTTTCCTTGCTTGGACTAACCTGTCAAGAAACCAGGCCCTTCTCAAACAGAGATGATGGGATATTAGTTTGGGCATGCACACAGAATGCAAGGTGGGCATGTACCTGGGGTATGCGTTATGTTGAGATGTGCAACAATAGGCCAACCTGAAGCTCCAATACATCATCATTTTGTAGGTGTGATTTAGGAAGCTTTGACACCAATGAATGGTAATATCTGACAATCTGCCAGTGCAGATTCTGGGCTATCACCCAAAACTATGATGAGAAGTGGCTTCTATAGAGCAGAGCATCAGTCATGACCTTCCCATTGAAGATTACAGATGTGTCACCTGCCCAAGTTTTGATGATTCAGGATGTACATTTCCAATCACTATGGGTAAAATATTAAACTGACTCTGCATGGCTGTAGGGCTGGTGGGGGAGACAAGTACATTATAGCAGGGCGACAGCGAAAAGGCACTAATAAGTGAATTTTCCCTGTGACATAGAAACCTTCCTTGTGTTGCTTTGAACTTTGCTCATGAACTAAAAATGGCTGTTACCAAAGCACAAACGTTTCACAACCTTGCACTTAATACAAGCTATTTTAAATGCACATAAGAAGCAATTTCCAGGTTTTCCCCTAAGCCAGATCCTTGCCAAAGAGGAGGTTAATCAGCTTAAAATAAGTAAATTGGAAGGGGTCCTTCCCCCTCACCCCACCCTTAGCAAATCATTATCTTATACTACCATCTAATATCTTTTCTTACCGGGTTTTGGTTTCATGTTTAAAACACTGAATTTGTCTCACTGGTTGGAGCAGAGAGGTTTTGCCTCCCCGTCTCTGTTTGTGTTCATCCAAGGCATAGAATTACATTGCCTCGGTGAAATAACTTTCCCTCTTTAGCTGTTGCATTTGATTCAAGAATTTTTGATTAAGCATTCAAGGGTTATGAATAAATAAGAAGCAGCAGCCCAATAATTGGGATATCATTACTACCTGCTAGCACATTTAATCCTCAGCTTCGCTGCACCGTGTAACCTCCCCTCCCCTCCACCTTTCCAACATCCTCACTAATATTGCTTTAAAAAAATCCCACAAAATAATAAAAAGCAATGTCACTGCAGACTTCACAACTTAGCATTAAAATGAATACTTTTTAATTTCTCCAGATGAGATGAGGCCCTGAGCTTTGGGACAATGCTGATGGATGATGTTTTAATGCAGCCGAAATGTTATTCTTACTGAACCAGGGAAAACTATAAATTTTGCTTCATTGCCACTGATGGCTCTATGCATAAAACTATGGTGTCACCCGCTGCCCATGAATAATCACCTCGGCACAGCAGATGTTACTTTGCGGGGAGAGCAATTCTTATGCCGGAGAATTGTGGAAAGATTAATTGTCTACAGCTGTTTCATGGCCCACAGCAATCTTGATACATTTATGATAAGTTTAAGAGCTCGCTGGAGGCAGTCGCTATTCCCAGTTGTGAGGGGAGAGGAGGAGGCAGGGTAATAGCAATGGTGGCATTAGGGAGATAAGGAACAGTTGTATTTTGACACTTGGATTCTTGGAACCTGTCAGCTGCAATACAGCTTTTTGCAGAGGACCCACTGCTGGCCGCCAGGAAAGCTTTGGGCATGATGCTCAAATGCAAGAATTATCTGCAGAGCGGGCCCGGGAAAAGGAGACGGAGAAGAATTATTCAAATTTGTGCAAATGAATCGCTTCCATTTTTCCTCCCTCTGCCAAGTGGAAATTGAATATGACCTGCTCTGACCCCTCTCTATTAAGTGCTAGAAATTGCAGTAAATGCACAGTTCTGAGTGCCCTAATGAGACAAAGCTCCAGCGATGCCTCATTAATAAGGAAAGGATGACCTTGCTGGTCAGCCCTTCATTCGATATTGAAAAGAAATAGAGGGAGGAAAAAAGAAGAGGTGACCTGCTGTAAATTTTGAACAATACCTTTGATTTAGTTTGTATAGACTCCCAAGCAGGCAGTTCTCAACCTTCTCCTTCTCCCGTCTCTTTCCACCCTTCCGTCCCACCCCTCCAACCATACATGACTCCTCTGTAAATCTGCAAACATGCTGCGGTTTGCGACTGGCACCTGGGAGACCTCAAGCATCTTTCTGAGGAGGGTGAAGCTACGTTTGCAAAGGCCGATCAGGTTGATGCAGGAACTAGCTTGGTCAAAGCTCAGGGCAAGAGCCCAGGTCAGCACCTGGATTGGCCTGCTTTAAGAAGGGGGCGGGAGTGTCCTCTGAATGTGGCCCATCAGCAATTCCCATTCCTGCAGCCACAACTCCCATATTGCCTCTGGCTTGGCAGTTGAGGAAACCTAGCATCATTGTTCAAGTCACCAGACTTGACCCACATACCCTTCAAGTGTCCCGATTTTCCTGGGACATCCTGGAATGACATCCTGATTTGATCACGGAATGCCTTGTTTCCCCCCTCCAGCGCTGCTGCCACCAACCTCGGGGAAGAGGATGTGCCAGTGACTGCAGTGGTCTCATGCACTTGCGTGAGTCAGCTGGCTCCTGCAAGAGCACCAAAAGACACGCATCCTGATTTTCGTCAGAGTAATGCTGGAGTGTATGGACTCAGTTGCTGATCCCTAGTATAACGTTGCACAATGGCTCTCTACCACACACACCTTCAGTTGGGGGGGTATCAGGAGCACTGTCTCTGATCCCAAGTCCAGATGTGTATGGCGTTTCTTGCATTTCTGGTCAGTGTTAAAGATGGGAACTAGCCTTGGATGAGGTTGAGGTGAGGAGAGAGAGAGAGAGAGAGAGAGAGAGAGAGAGAGAGAGCTTTGCTTCTTAGGCTCATTGTTGCCGGGAGGAAAATGTGTAGTGTAAAAGTGGAGAACCTCAGGCCTAGGAGTAGTAAGAGGCCCTCCAGACCCCTTCCTCTGGGCCACAATTCTCACTGGTCCTGCTTGGCACCCTCCTAAAGTGCTTTTTGGAAGGCTGGAACTATGAAAATACATTTTGCTTACCTGGGGTCAGGTCAGCAAAAACTCACAGGATGTCAGTGATATTGACTCTTTCTTCAAAGAAACAAAAACAGCTCAGGCCTATTGAGCACAGCAGCTCTTCCCAGTTGATCTTGCTCTAATGAGGCAGCTGCAAGGACTGAGAGTCCCCGACTTCCCACAGCTCTCTAAGTCTCCTCCTCCCCAGGGTCTTTCCCTTGCACCCTGAGACTTCTTCACCTTGTCTGTATCTACTCTGCCCATTTCATATGGGCAGTGCTGGGAGACCAGGGGGAAAGGGAGCTGGTTACAGCAGGGGGGGTGGGCATCTTGGCTTCAGCTTGGCTGCCTCTTGGCCGGCTTTCTTCCATGCTTCTTGGCTTCTCTCTGCCACCACAGCCTCTTCCTGCCCACTAAACCTTGTTATCTCTTCAGCTTTGGACATTTCCTCCTCCCAATCTGCTCCATCTTCTCCCTCTGACCACTCCTCATTGTCCCACCACCAATCCCCTGGCTCTGAGCCTTCTTCCCCTGGGGGTTGTCCAGCTGGTGTCCCTCACCACAGTTCTGCATCTAGCCAGTCCATGACACCTGGATAGAGAGAGAGAGGGCAAGTGGAAACCTCTGAATGTGCTGTGTAGCCTACTGTAGAAAAGGTAAGAGGGGCATCCATTGCTCCACTCAGTTTTGCCTCTGGCCTCACCCACAACTAGCACACAGCTCCCAGAAGGTTCCACAGGAGGGGATTTGGCCCTAGGAAGTTCCCCTAGCAGTGGGAGGATAAAGCATACAATTTCCAAGGTGGGATTAATATTTAGGACACCTTCTCATCTCTCCCATGTGAACTGCCAATCCAGGGACTTTCCTGTGTCACACAAAATCAGGAGCACAGATCAGATGTTCTCAGAACTGCTTAAAATAATACAGACCCACGTTGTACTTAGGGAAAAGAGGGAAATGCAGTTGATTCACATTTTTCATGCAAACTTTTAAAGGGGGGAGCCACTTCCTCATGGGAAGTGAATGCTCTACAACCCCTCCATCTAGGTGCAGGTTGTGTATATGTGTAAATAAAGCCATATATCATAAAGACACCACAGACCAAAGACACCCTGGGTGAGTGCCTGGAACGACTGGAATCTTACACTGCTCAGACAGAGGGGTGTAGCAATATGATTTTTTAAAAACACATCATTAGATATAAAATATGCATTTTTTGGTGTATTTTTTTCACAATGAAATTTTATCGCAAAATTTTATCGCAAAATTCCGATTCACAGGTAGGTTTGTGAGCAGTCGTTTGGACGGCCCATTGCAAAAAGCAGATCAAATAAATTCTTCACCCATTCCTTCTTACAGCTCCATAGACTCAAGGAGCCATGCTATGATCTATTTCTTTAAATCAATATTTACTGAAAGCCACATCAAATGATAGAAATCCATCCATAATCCTTTCAGGAGTGAAGTGATTGTCACCGAACTGAAATGTGACACAATGGATTTTAGCTTCTCCTTTTCTTTTGCCTCCATTTTTATAATTAACTTGGTCTTTTGACAACTCCTTTTGAAGCATATATTAATTAAATATGGAATAATGAATTGGGACTGCTCTATCACAGAGGTATAAATCAATTTGAGGGGCTCAAATTATGATTCCATAGACCTGAGAATAGAGTACGGACGCTTAGTAATACCATCAGATGCCTGTGATTGATTTGAAACTTAGCTGTCATTCCACATTTATTATTATTTTACATAATACCTAGGAAAAAAGAGACCCCTGTGCAAAAAGAGAGAGACGAGGAGAGGACCTGCCTTCCTGCAGGCTTCCCATAGGCACCTTATTGGCTACTCTTTTCTGGCCCTACCATAGACCATGACTGTGTACACATTATTGCTTACACCAGCTGCAGCACCTCCAACTGCTAGTGTTGGAAGCCAGCTGCACATGGCATTAGCCACAATCCCTAGGCATCCTGTAGTTCCTTGAGAAATACACCTATTTGATGTGCCTTCCTTCAGACCAGCTTCCATCTGATTTGAAAACATAAGCTGTGGTTAAGCTGAGGTGTGTACATTTTATACAGCCATTGCACATGTGCAAATGGTAGCTACAGTGAAGGCAAGTTTTTTTTTTGGGGGGGGTGTTTGCAGGTGCAGGGAAACAAATCAAGTAATGGGCACCCAGAAAAAAACACGGCCACCCCTCTTTGGTGTGGACAGCAGTGCAAAAGTGGGGCTTGAAACACAGTGCATGTGTGGGGAGACACCATGACTGCATTCTAAGTTTATGTCTTCCATTCTGAGGCCACAACCTTCACGCACCATGCTCCATGCCCTCTTTGAGTGCTTTTGAGTGGTTAGGTTAGGCCTCTTCTTTGCCTGGATGGAGAATAGAGAAATGGGTGTGTGTGTGTTTGCAGAAACCTCAATTTTGCATGGCTGGAATGTAGACAACTATACAAAGGTAAGAGTTGTATCCATTGCTCTTTTGACCAACATTCCCTTTCCATACCCCTCAACTGACCCAATAAAACTGGGACATCCCGGTTTTTTCGCACGAGAGCATGGCGGCCATTTTGGGCACCACTATCTCATGCAATCTCGACCCCAAAAGGTGCTTTTTTTCAGAGCCACAATCTTGTGCTGTTCCCAAACATGCCCATATTGGGGTGGTAGCCCCCCCAAAGAGTGTCTTTTAGGGCCACAATGTCGCATGGGTCATGTGACTCATGAGGAAGTGTGGCCCAAGAAGATGGCTTCCTGTTTTTCTGCCTTGATGTGTGTGGAGGACATGCCTCTCTGCCTCTGGCCCTCCCCACCACTTGCAAGTGGTCCACATATGGGAAAAAACGTGATCCTCAGCCTGGGAAATGCTCCTTACTCTTGGTGTACAGAATTCTCCCTTCTCACACACTTTAATCTCACAACGCCCCTGTGGCAGTGGGTTAAGTGGAGTCATAGCAACTGACCCAAAGTGAATTCCATGGCTGGCTGGTGGCTAGGGTCTAGGCCCCAGACCAGCGTTACAATCGCAACACCGTACTGACTCTCAGCGAAGGAGGCCTGCCTCAACAATCTCTGGGGATGACATGCAAACCTTTTTAAAAAATCAATCACTGAAACTGCAGCTGTGAGAGGGAAAAAGGAACGTCGGGGCAAGCTTTTATACTGAATATCCAAAGAGCTTGAAATGGCAACCTTTCAACTATCTGCAATTTAGTTTAGCGAATATTACCCAAACTAGCAGAATTTTAATAGCTAGACATATTGCATGAGTTACAGCGGATCGTGTTGTAATGTTAAAGAAACCTGAGCATGCTTGCGCAATCTCTCCCCCCCCAACCCACCCCATTCTCACTCCCACTGAACTTTGAACACCATTCGGCAGCCTTGCGTTTGGGAGAGATGGGTCAGGAAACATCTAGAATATTAAATACCCAGTTATATGTTTCCCCGAGGAACAGGCTGCTAATATTATACATTGCAACAACATTGCCCGAATGGTTTATTAATGGCGGCCAAACAGAGTGAACACGACATATAGTGATAATAACAATAAATGTTATTTATGTGGCATCTATCTGCCACAGCGCGCCAGGGGCCTCACAAAAATTCACTTTAAAAGGTTAGTGTTGCAGTAACTGCTTGGGCCTGGCGCATTAATATGATGGCGCAAAAAGATAGCAGTATTCAGGCTTAAGATTCTCATAGAATCATAGAATCATAGAGTTGGAAGAGACCACAAGGGCCATTGAGTCCAACCCCCTGCCAAGCAGGAAACACCATCAGAGCACTCCTGACATATGGTTGTCAAGCCTCTGCTTAAAGGCCTCCAAAGAAGGAGACTCCACCACACTCCTTGGCAGCAAATTCCACTGTCGAACAGCTCTTACTGTTCAGAAAGGTTTTAATGGTAAATCCCTCTTCACAGGAAACTCTGGTGATTGTAGCTCTGTGAGGCCTCCTCTTAGCACCCTTCACAAATCACAGTTCCCAGAATTGTTTGGGGGAAGCCATAATTGTTAAAAGTGGTATTATAAAGCTTTATATGTATGGTGTGAATGTGGCCTAATAGGGCTAGAAGGAGATGATTGTTAAAATGAAGAAGAAGCCCCCTCTCTATAGAACAGGGATTGGGAACCTCAGGCCCACGTGCTTAAATGAAAATGTATTTATTTTTGTTTGGATATGTAAACTGCTTAGAGATTTCTGTTGAAATATCAAGCGGTATACAAGTTTTTAAAAAAGCAAATGATAAAATATAGTGGGTGTTGTGGGTGGATGTGGAAAAATGTGTGGTGCCGGTACTCGTATATTGATAAAATTGTCATGGGTGCCAAAACAAAATGGCTAGCCAAAAGAGAGCAGACAGTATTCTGTACTGGTGAGGACTATCACCTAAAAAAATAAAAAAATAAATAAAAAAGCAATGATAATATGTGTCAACAACAGCAACTGTTTCCAGCCTAGGGCAGCAGTTGTAGATTAGGGATGTGGGCCAGGGCTTTGTGGGATCTGTGGTTGGGCCTAGCGCAAAGGTGGTGAGCTGAATGTGCCTTTTTAGGTCTCTCTATGTGGCCTTTGGGACTTCCCCCAGACCACATTCTTTCCTGCACCTGTCTTCCTCAAGTTCTTTGGCATGGCTAGAACATGTCCTTGCACTACCATAATGCCTCTTGTCTGTCTGGGACGAGGAGTGTTTGTGTAGAAACCTGACTCTTGCATGGTTGGAATGTGACCAGTTGTACACAGGCAAGGGTCACATCCTTTGCCTGGTCCATGTTTACCTTTGCTTCCGCCTATCAGCTTATGGCTTCCAGAAGACTACCCAGGAGCATAGCTGTCAATGTTTTCCCCCTTTTAAAGGGAAATTCCCTTATTCCGAATAGGATTCCTTGCAAGAAAAGGGAAAAGTTGACAGCTATGCCCAGGAGGGAATGTGGCCCTTCGGCTGAACACCGCCCCCCCCCCCCCAGTCTCCATGAGATAGAAATAGACTATTGTTGTGGAGAAGTCTAGACTAAACCTTTCTCTATTGCAGGATCCTCCTGCTCAAGAGATTAACCAGAAACTCTATGGATTTTCTTTTCTTTTATTAATTGTTAATTTCGAAATGCAATACTTTCTCTTAATCCAGCATCCTCCCCAACAAAGGTTTATTGGAGTAAACTTTTAACCTTGGTTCATAAGGCCATGTGGTCTCTTTTGGTCAAGAGCCAAACACCATACTACGTACAGATGTTCTTGAGCTCAGGCTGTTTGATGGAGGCAGCCATTTGATGGCAGTGAAAGGTTCATAGGAAATGACGGCGAACAGAGGGGGCGTCTGGTCTCCCTTCCTCACAAGGGCCAGAGAGTAGGTGGGGGACCCCCAACAAAGAGGATTAGATGATTTCATGGCCACTAACCATGATGACTACGTCAACTGTCAGATGCAATATGCATCTGAATACTAGTTTCTGGGGATCACAGATGGGGAAGAGTTGCTATTGCATTCATGTGGGGCATCACATGGGCATCTGCTTGGGCTAGATGGTCCACTGACTTGATCCACCCAGCCTCTTATGCTCTTAAGTTTTTAAAAAAGAGAAACACAGAGCAAATATAATTTACTTTCTCCACCATGGTTTTAATAGCCTGGTGGTGCTGTGGGTTAAACCACAGAGCCTAGGATTTGCTGATCAGAAGGTCGGCAGTTCGAATCCCCGCGACGGGGTGAGCTCCCATTGCTCGGTCCCAGCTCCTGACAACCTATCAGTTTGAAAGCGCATCAAAGTGCAAGTAGATAAATAGGTACCGCTCCAGCAGGAAGGTAAACGGCGTTTCCATGCGCTGCTCTGGTTCTCCAGAAGCGGCTTAGTCATGTTGGCCACATGACCCGGAAGCTGTACGCCGGCTCCCTCAGCCAATAAAGCGAAATGAGCGCCGCAACCCCAGAGTCGGCCACGACTGGACCTAATGGTCAGGGGTCCCTTTACCTTTACCTTTAATATGTCTGTATGCTTTTGTGTGTCTGAATCTGACAGATGCTGTCCGCTATAAGACGTTACAAGTGCAGTAACCAAACGTCTAAACATACAAATTATCAAAAGGAAGAGGAGGAGGGGAAAGGAAAGCGAGTGAGCAAAAAAGCATTGGGGAGCCTCCTGGGGAAAGCAAGTTGGCTTTAGTTAAGACGATCCCATTTCCAAGCACAATTTATAGTCTATTGACTTGTGGCAGTCTCTCTCTCTCTCTCTCTCTCTCTTTTCCAGGTGTGAGGAAATTGTCATACATTGCAAATGAGAAGCTTTTCTGACACCAGAAGAATCACACCTCCCTGCCTGGCCGGGCCAGGGAGAAATGATAGCAGTTTTTGCTCTGTTAAGGTTAAATGAAGTTGTATGGCTGCCGGGAGATATAGCTTTCATTTCCTCGAATCCTTCCTAACCTGTCTGCCTGTTGTCGTCTTACAATTACTGTGATTAGGATGAGTAACAATGCATTGGCTGACAACTACGAAAATGACAGGACAGCTAGTCTGTCTACCCCCCGCTCCCGCCCCCCGCTGACCGGCCTGGCTCTCTCAAGTGGCAGTAGTCATTATCTCGCCTCTGTAATATTTTGACGAAGATGATGCCGGCCTGCCAGTCAAGTGTATGAACGACAAGCAGGCCTTAGCCTACAGAGACCTACTGTTGGATTAAAGCACTCCAAAACATCACTGTTTGGAATATCACTGAACCTGATTTCAGGCACAGCTGTAAGCTGTAAGGTGTGTTTGCTATTCATTTATTTTAAAAATTGCATACTGCTTTCATGAGCAGTTTGAAGAAGAGGAAAACCACACTAGTTAAAAGCGAAGAATATCACATCTGTTGTTGTTTAGTCGTTTAGTCGTGTCCGATTCTTTGTGACCCCATGGACCAGAGCATGCCAGGCACTCCTGTCTTCTACTGCCTCCCGCAGTTTGGTCAAACTCATGCTGGTAGCTTCGAGAACACTATCCAACCATCTCGTCCTCTGTCGTCCCCTTCTCCTTGTGCCCTCCATCTTTCCCAACATCAGGGTCTTTTCCAGGGAGTCTTCTCTTCTCACGAGCTGGCCAAAGTATTGGAGCCTCAGCTTCAGGATCTGTCCTTCCAGTGAGCACTCAGGGCTGATTTCCTTAAGAATGGATAGGTTTGATTTTCTTGCAGTCCATGGGACTCTCAAGAGTCTCCTCCAGCACCATAATTCAAAAGCATCAATTCTTCGGCGATCAACCTTCTTTATGGTCCAGCTCTCACTTCCTCAGTAGCATGTTGGACGCCTTCCGACCTGAGGGCCTCATCTTCCAGGATCATAACTTTTTCCAGCGTCATAACTTTTAATATCACATTAATGTAACTCAAATACGGGTAAAGAAAACTGTATCAAAAGTAATATTTGTTGATTGCACACTCAACATACAGTACTTTTAAAGGTCCCCCCCCCAAAAAAATATTGATACCTGTAGTTTGTTATGAGTGCTGGGAACTGTAGCTTTGTGAGAGGTAAACTACAACTCCCAAGATTCTTCAGGAAGGTATATGTAGCCCAAAAGCTTGATGGAAGAAGAGTCTTACACCCCTTCTGGAATCCCCCCCCTCGAAGGTAGCTTTCCACATCTCTTTGGACAATATGAAGCACTTGTCCCATTTCTGACCATCACTGTTCTGTTGGTTTCTGTTTCCCTCACTGAGCTGCAGCTGGTAGTCACAAGACTATGTTTTCATTCCACAGTTCAAGTTACTGTTGGATTCTCATGGGAAAGGGAGACTGGATGTGACGTTCACTGGTTTCCTGTTTCTCTGTTCTGTCGTTCTGAGTTGGGAGTTGCTCTCTGCTCTCACAGAGGCAAGATGTACATTTGTGTGTTCTCGGTATAGCTTAGAAATAAAAATTAGCAATGTAGCCATACCTGCTTCATCCTTTCGTTTGCAGACTATGGGATTATGCTCTGTTGGGCTCAAGGCAAGATGAGCCATATCAGCTCACGGGCCAGAGCTGAATAAAACTAACATGTTCAACCCTGCAGCAAAGATGGCATAAAGACAGTAAGGTCTGCAGACTAGACTGCAATGGGGTAGAGAGATGGTCCTTAAGTTAGGAGGGTCTCAGGCTGTGTAAGGCTTTGAACTTTAGACCAGCACCTTGTATCAGGCCTGGAAGTGGATTGACCACCAGTAGAGCTGGAATGAACAGTGTGACTATGTGTCTACATCCCAACACACATCAGGATTAGCATTCTGGATTTTCTGAAAAGTTCAAGTCATCTTCAAAGGATAGATGCGCCTAGAGCACATTGCACTAATAGAGCCTGGAGCATGAACTGGTATTGAAACATGGACCAGAATAGATGACAGATTTGTACAAATATTATATACTACAAATTATAACTATCTATTATCTATCTCAGGGGTCAGCAAACTTTTTCAGCAGGGGGCTGGTCCACTGTCCCTCAGACCTTGTGGGGGGACGGGACTATATTTTGAAAAAAAAATTATGAACGAATTCCGATGCCCCACAAATAACCCAGAGATGCATTTTAAATAAAAGGACACATTCTACTCATGTAAAAGCACACTGCTTCCCGGACTATCCATGGGCCGCATTGAGAAGGCGATTGGGCTGGATCCGGCCCCCAGGCCTTAGTTTGCCTACCCATGATATCTATCTATCTATCTATCTATCTATCTATCTATCTATCTATCTATCTATCATCTATCTATCTATCTATCTATCTATCTATCTATCATCTATCTATCATCTATCTATCTATCTATCTATCTATCTATCTATCTATCATCTATCTATCATCTATCATCTATCATCATCATCATCATCTATCATCTATCTATCTATCTATCATCTATATATCTATATCTATATCTATATCTATATCTATATCTATATCTATATCTATATCTATATCTATATCTATATCTATATCTATCTATCAATCATCTATCTATCTATCTATCTATCTATCTATCTATCTATCATCTCTCTCTCTCTCTCTCTCTCTCTCTCTCTCTCTCTCTCTCTACCATCTATCTATCTATCTATCTATCTATCTATCTATCTATCTATCTACCTATCTACCTATCTACCTATCTATCTATCTATCTATCTACCTACCTACCTACCTACCTACCTACCTACCTACCTATCTATCTATCATCTATCTATCTATCTATCTATCTATCTATCTATCTATCTATCATCTATCTATCTATCTCTATCTATCTATCATCTATCAATCTATCATCTCTATCTATCTATCTATCTATCTATCTATCTATCTATCATCTACCAGAATTCTTGTGACTTTCCATGCCCATCCTCCATTTATCCTTTGTGCTTCTTTTAATTATTACATGTCCTAACCTTTCAGAGCAGTGTCCATTATAAATTTCAATAAATAAATAAAATTATAACAGAGCTCAAGTGAGAAGGACCTTCTCCCCACAGAAAACAAGCACATTACAATCAACCAGGAATATCTCTCCAATGGAGGCCTACAATAAACCAAAATGGCTGTCTTTATGGGGTCATTAGCAGAGCAAGGTTCAAGGGAGTCCAGAAGCCTCTGTGATGATGAGGCACTAAGCTCTGGTGTCTACCCTGGAAAACATGATAAATGGGTTTCCCAATTAAATGACCTGCACGTTAGCATATTTTTCTGCTGAGCATCATGCGCATGGGCTGCTTACAACAGAATTGATTTTCCAGTAAAGCACAGACACCTTCCTGCCTTCTGCAGAGACCTGAAAACCACTTTTTGTGCAAATTCTGTAGAACTGGTGGTGTAAATCCCAATGGCACATCCCTGACCACCAAGCTGATAAATCCCCCGGTTTTGCAACCCGCCTAAAACTGCAGAAAAAGAGCAGTGTTCAAGCACTCAGAAGGTCACTATTGGCAGTGGCAGGTCTAGCATCAGATTGCTACTTGAGGTCTCAAAAGGGATCACTATTGATGCCTAGCCCCCCTTTTAATACAAAAATCTGGCCATACATACATACTATTTTGTGCGGGGGTTCTGTTCCTGACCCCCATGTGTGTCAATGAAGCACACATAAGTCTGCCCCACCCCATTACGTCCCTGTTTACTTGAAAGCAATCCTGGCTACTTGCACAGCTAGCTCTTTCTGGATTTTAGATGTGCCTTCTGGATTTGAACACCTGCCCCCGTTGAAAACTTCCTGTTATGTACTGAAGTTCTCACCCTGGACCAGCAGGGGGATACTGTAGATAGTTATGCAAATAAGGGATTGAAAGTGACGTTCAGTGATTGGATAGTTTTAGAAAATTGTTACAGTTACATTGTGCTGGAGCTCTATATAAGCTGGCTGACTGAACCCTTCAGTTCAGTTCTGTTCTGGCCTGTGAATAAACAAGAGCTGTTTGAAGAATTGCTGTGTTGTCTGATATGTTCACCCACAACTTAACACTTCCAGAAGCATCCAAGGTTGTGAAGCAATCCCTGATATCCTGCTCAACTTTTTGATGACATTATTGTGTGAGAGAGTGTGCACGCCGGGGATGTGTCTCCTGCCCTAGAGGAAGAACATGCTCTCCACAAGATACACTGCTCCGTTTCCACAAGATACAGTGGTACCTCGGGTTAAGTACTTAATTCTTTCCGGAGGTCCGTTCTTAACCTGAAACTGATCTTAACCTGAAGCACCACTAGCTAATGGGGCCTCCTGCTGCTGCCATGCCGCCAGAGCACGATTTCTGTTCTCATCCTGAAGCAAAGTTCTTAACCCGAGGTAATATTTCTGGGTTAGCGGAGTCTGTAACCTGAAGCGTATGTAACCTGAAGCATATGTAACCCGAGGTACCACTGCACCTTGATTTACTAAAGAGGGCATATCCTGTATCAGCGAGGTATGTATCTTGCGATCCATATCGATTCCAACAACACGATACTGTCCTCTGGAAAGATAAAATTGGTTTAATAACACCCCCCCTTTTTAAAAACCCCCACTTCCAATGATACTTAGACATGCACAGAACACGACCTTCCTTCCGTTGCAGTTGGGAGAGCAGGTCTAGACAGCTGACGATAAAGGACGAGGCTTTCTCATTGCCTCGTCAATACTTTGATAGCGCCTGGCTAATGGAATCCCGTGACTTTCTGTTCTCATTGATAAACGCAGATGAAGTGGACGCTGGTGAGTGGGAACTACCTCAGGCTGACCGTTATTATTCCTCATTACTGTACAGAACGTATTCTCCCCTCGACATATTTGTCTTGGAGGAAGCAGTTCCTGCATTAAGACTTTCTTATTAAGAGCCTATAAGTGGTTTTCTTCCTTCCTCGCCTGTCAATGAAAGGGAAATTTGTAGGTTCTCACCAAAGGAGAGAAGTAATGTCAGATATTGCTCATCTCTCTCAAGTGCTTGAGTACCCCCGGCGCAACTGGGTCTTTTGCTTTCTCTCATCCACAAAAGCCCTTCGTTGCTGCTTGAGAACCAGTGTGGTATAGTGGTTAAGAGTGGTGGACTCGTAATCTGGTGAACCGGGTTCGCTTCCCCGCTCCTCCACATGCAGCTGCTGGGCGACCTTGGGCCAGTTACACTTCTCGGAAGTCTCTCAGCCTCACTCACCTCACAGAATGTTTGTTGTGGCGGAGGAAGGGAAAGGAGAATGTTAGCTGCTTTGAGACTCCTTAGGGTAGTGATAAAGCAGGCTATCAAATCCAAACTACTACTACTACTACTACTACTACTACTGCTGCTGCTACTCTTCTTCTTCGTCTTCGTCTTCGTCTTCGTCTTCGTCTTCGTCTTCGTCTTCGTCTTCGTCTTCGTCTTCGTCTTCGTCTTCGTCTTCGTCTTCGTCTTCGTCTTCGTCTTCTTCTCAAAGCCTTGCACAGTTGCAGCTCCTGTGTACCAGCTGCTGTGCTCATTTCAAAGAAAACAATAGGATTTGCCCATGGGTTAGACGGTGAGGTTAAAGAAAGGGACCAAGGCAAACATGATGGGCAGAAGCTGTTCATTGGGTATCTTCCTGTCAAGTGGGTCACTGTTGCTTCCTGGAAGAATGGTGAGGCGGCCTGGAGGTTGCTGCAGTGCGAATGCACTGGTGGAGCCAATCAAGAGCTCCTGCTGGTGTGTTTGCACTGCACCAACCTTCCCACCACCTCAACCCAGCCTGGTAAGCAATAGCGATGCTCCTGCCAGGAAGCTAGCACAGCACCTCTGCTCCACTCAGTGAGTCTCTCATGATTGGCAGGGCCCTCTTAATAATGTTCTTAGGAACCCCTGGTAAAAACTGTCTCTTGATTATGTGGGAATGTTAAGGATAGTAGGAGAGGATATACTGATTAAATATTATCCTTCCTTCACTCACGCTAGTGAGTCATGTAGCAGAACAGATTCCCCTCAATACAGCAGGAAGCTAGTTTGCAGATTCGTTTGAATTTCTTTAATTAAGCAGTCCAGTCTGGCTTGCCCAGAGTGGATTATTCCTGGTAAATCCCCTTTGATCCCTCTTAAAGGAATAAAGACACAAGAGTCTTTCCTTAAAAGTAACAAGAAGTTTACTCACATTCAGTTCACAGTATGATCCCCGAAGGCAGGGCTATAGCTAGTAGTTACAGAACAAAGTGTGAGTTCATCCCATATGGAGACTGAGCCCATGTGCTGCTGGCTGAGAGCCAGCAAACAGCAAAACACATTAAGAGAACAGCATCAAGAGAAGGAAATATCATCAAGAGAGAAATGGCTGCGTGACTCGGCTCTTTTATGGAGTCAGCCAGGGCCATGCCCATCTGCCTGGTCACATGCAGGGGGAGGATGCTTCAGACCATTGTAATAGGAAGTCATACTGGCTAGAGTAACACCCCCCCCGCCTGTGTCCACTCTAGGGAAAAAAGGAATGTTGTATTTGACTGCTCCAGTGGATTACATCCCACGGATTAATCTGAGTTTAAGCTTTGTAAGAGGGAGCGGCTGGGGCTGAGTGGTTCCCATGCCCAGGAGACAGGTCAGTTACCTGCCCTAGATGGGGTTCCACTGTCTCTTAAGGAGCAGGTTTGTAGTTCCAGGGATGCACCTGAACCCATCTTTGCCACAAGAGGCTCAAGGTATAGTCAGTGACTTTTACCAGATTCGGCAGGTAACATTTTTATTCCACCAGGCCTTCCCAGAAGAAGTGCCCTGCACTGTCCATCCTTAATTTTGGAACTTTTCTTTTTATTAAAAAAATGCATTTTAATCCGATCATTAACGTATTTTATTTATTTCTGCTTGTGCATTGCTTAAAGGTTCTTTTGGACTATAAATACATTTTCTCACTAAATAAGCATCAATTGATGTGCCCTGCTGCGCTGTTATTTTTGTTATTGTTTTATTTTATGCTTTTAATGCCGTTTTTATTCATTTTTAATTGTGATATTTTTGTAACCTGCTGTGGGGTCATTTGTACAAATGATATAGCCGTAAATCGATTAGTTAAATAAGAAATCTTAGTTGATTAAGCTTATGAGTTTTAGTTGATTGCTCTATTGATTAAATTTGCATGAATTAAATTGGGCACACTGCTGTTGGGTCAGAAGGTGAAGGGGGAGGATTTTCCCATGTTCCTCCATCTGGTTCCCCCCTCCCATCCCCTTGTAAAATTTATTTCTCGTTGACAGCAATGGGTGGAAATCAAATACAGTGGTACCTCGGGTTAAGAACTTAATTCTTTCTGGAGTTCCGTTCTGAACCTGAAACTGTTCTTAACCTGAGGAACCACTTTAGCTAATGGGGCCTCCTGCCGCCGCCACCCAATTACTATTCTCATCCTGAAGCAAAGTTCTTAACCTGAGGTCCTTTTTCTGGGTTAGCGGAGTCTGTAACCTGAAGTGTCTGTAACCTGAAACGTCTGTAACCCGAGGTACCACTGTAACCAGTTTCAGTAATGGCTTATTTCTTTGGCCTGTTCGGTGTGTGTCTCAAGGAACCAAAGAAGTCTGGGATACTGCAGACCCATAACCTACCCCAATATTCTCCTGACCTCTGCAGAATATCCTAATCCTGATTCTACTGTAATCAGTACCTTTCTCCAGCTACCCTGAGGAGGTTTCCAACCATTGACCTTTTCACATGCAGATCTCTCTCTCTCTCAGCTTAGAGAGAGGCAGATATGTAGGATCCATTGGCTACTTGCCTTGATGACTGTGTTCTGCTGCCACAGCTAGAGGCAGTACAGTGGTCCCTCGGGTTACAGACGCTTCGGGTTACAGACACTTCAGGTTACCGACTGTGCTAACCCAGAAAAAGTACCTCGGGTTAAGAACTTTGCTTCAAGAGGAGAAAAGAAATCGCATGGTGGCGGCAGGGTGGCAGCAGGAGGCCCCATTAGCTAAAGTGGTGCTTCAGGTTAAGAACAGTTTCAGGTTAAGAACGGACCCCCAGAATGAATTAAGTTCTTTTTTTATATATATATAATATTTATTAAAGTTTCAAAAAAGTTACAAGAATAAGAAAAAAAAGAAAAAGAAGCAAAAAATACAAAATACAAAAAAGTAAAAACATTAAAAACAAATCAACCTTTCTATGAATGAATTAGGTTCTTAACCCGAGGTACCACTGTACTGCTTCTGAATATCAGTTGCTGAAAACCACAGGAGGAGAGAGTGGTCTTGTGTTCGAATCCTGTTTCCCAGAGGCATCTGTTTGGCCACAGTGGAGAACAGGAAGCTGGACAAGACGGGGGAGTAGCCTGTTCTGGCAGATTCTTCTTATTTTATGTTGTTGCCCCGGCTCAAACTACGACAAGTCTGAGATGTGTCTACTGGTACTCCCCTTTGCAGTGTTAAGTGTTTTTTTTTGTAGATGTTTGCTAAAGCAGTGAGTGCAGAAATCCAAGAGTTCAGTAACCAACTAGAAGCTCAAGTGAGCGTCACGGAATGCAAAAAGGAGGATCGTGTTAAATTAATGGGCCGCACCAAAAAGAAAAAGTCTCAAAGGTTAAGGAATAGCTCTTTAAAAAGCGAGGTGCCGTCAAATTATGTTTCAGAGTTTTATTCTCATTGTAAAAAGTGAGCACATCTTATAATTATGCCAACAACAATTCATTAACTTGACACCGGGAACTCTTGAAGGACTGAATTAGCAGTAAAATCGTGACCAGGCTTGAAGGCATCCTCAGGAATTTGAAAAAAAAGATGCTGCTGTATTTCCTCCCTCAGATATACATACTTTCCCAGATACTTGCAGTAATGATTGCACAATCCCAAGTTGTGTGTGTCCGTATTTATTCCTGAGATAACTCAGTCGGTAGAGCATGAGACTCTTAATCCCAGTGTTGTGGGTTCTTCCAATTCTACATTTCTATGGTTCTATGAGTGTGCTGAGCCAACCAGTTTTCATTTGGTCACCTTTGGAGAGCAGCAGCGGGGAACACACTTCTGCCAGATGGGAAGCTTGATTTCCAATCCTTCCCCTAATGATCCACAGCATGGTGTTTGTCTCTTTTCACATCTGCCACACACTAGGCCACCATCTTCATAGAACTATCCACTACAACCCCCAAGATCTCATTCCTGAAAGGGGAGGAAGTTCCACAGTCTGGGGGTGACCACAGGAAAGACCTTGTCTCTCATTCGCAAATACTACATGCACAGGCCTGTTCACATGTAATCCTAGCGGGCCAGACATGCAACCTTAGGCCATGAAACATGAGAGGGCAACTCTAAACAGGCAAATGAGCCAGGGCATTAGACAAGTGCTTTGGTTGCCTCCACATTTCTGGCCCAGGTGAAACCTTTCTATAGTGGTACCTCTGGTTGTGAAAGTGATCCATTCCGGAGGCCCGTTTGCAACTTGAAAGAGTGCAACCTGCAGTGGTGCATCTGCGCATGCGCGGGTTGCGATTCGCTGCTTCTGCGCATGCGTGTGACGTCATTTTGTGCTTCTGCGCATGCGCGAGTGGCGAAACCCGGAAGTAACCCTTTCCGGTACTTCCGGGTCGACGCGGGACGTAACCTGAAAGAACGTAACCTGAAGCAAACGTAACATGAGGTATGACTGTATTTGTCCATGCCTTTGGGATGTAATTGGCATTTTTCTTTAAAAGGCGATTCTATCCTTTATTTATTTTTGCTACCTGTTTTGATTTTTTTGCTCTGCTTTTATATCTAGCTATGGAGCGATGCGAGCAATATTTAATGGCTGTGGACTGCGATGCCTGTGATATTTCACTGTTTAGCTGCTCTGCACTCCCGTTGGGAGGAAGGGTGGATGGAAGTATGAGGAGACAAATAAATAAATGTAAGCACGATCTGGTGAAAATGCAACAGTGACACAGGTATGGGGTCTCCCTGTGGCCCGCATCCTGTATAAATCAGGCCTAGCAAATGGGCATGGAGCAGCACAGATATATATTCAAAACTTCAGTAAAATACAGAGCGAGGGTAGGTCGGTCCAACCTAAAAAAAATGTAAAAAGAAGGTCAACAAAGAGATGAGGAGGGAGAAAAATAGAATATGCCGGGACAGGTTTCTACGCCGAAAGGGAAGGGAAGTTGCTTTTTATTTTTTTTTATTTTTTTGCTAGGCGTTTGATCCGATTGACGGCCCTTGTCTGAACTTACTAGTCATTTGCCATTTCATTAGCTGCCAGGTTTTCAATTTCTGCCTCTTGGAAGTTACACCGCTTTGAACAAGTCCCCACAGTAATTGAATTTGCCACAGAAATAGAACACTGGAAAATTTCATTTTCTTCCCAGCACGGAGGCAAGCTCAGCAGGCAAAGAGGACACATCTATTCCTGCTGGACTCCCTTCTCGGCTCTTCTCCCCCCCTCCTCCAGCCCTCCCTCCCTCCCACCTCCACCCTGTGTTTTCTAATGACCCTTTCGCCATACGCACATATAAAAACCACAGAAATCAGGGTGGGGGAGATAAATGAGAGGCGGCTTCCTTTCAAATAATCGCTGAGTGCATCAGCCTTGCCGTGTTGCAATTTTCTTCTAAATGCCTTCCACAAATAATGGTTTTCAAAATGAGCATTAACAGGCTTGATTACACGAAATTGTCCTTTTAATTTACACCAGTATTCTATTGATCACACAAGTGCAGATTAAAGTGTTCAATGAAGCCCATGATGAGGTATTAAGCAGCTAAGGGTCCTCCAGGGGCCGCCAGGGACGGCCAGGAATATGCTAGAAGTGTACAGTTATTTCCCCATAATGAAGTGGCGCTATGCGAAGGCATGAGTCGCTGGCAGGAAGAATAGATCGGAGATGATGAGCTCTTCAAAGTCATTTCTCGCTCACTCATTCAGCCTCATGCCTGGCTCTCCTTGCGATTCTTCTGCATTGCTTGTCATGAAATGCCAGGATTTACTTAGCCAGCTGATGCAATTTTTATGACCTTATTGCTTTTTCACCATGGTAATAGTTTTGAATCAATTTATCAATCCAGCAGTGCCATCAGACATATTGCCCTGAAGATCAAGTCCAGGTCATTTCATCAATTCACTGAGGTTTACGAAGATAGAGGAAGATAAAAAAAGAAGAAGAAGAAAAAGCCAGGCCATGGGGGCTATCAACTTCAGATGGTTTAGTAAACATGCCCCTGTATCTCCCTGTTTCTCTGTCCCATTTTAACTGCTTTGCTTCTGCCTCCCCATTTTCTAGCTCATCAAGAGCAACCACAAATCTCTTATTAGGCAAACTTCTGGAGTGAACACTCAAGAGAATGCAGCAGGAAACAAAAGACAATACCCATCAAATCTGCTATCTCTCATGGAGGGCTTGCTCTAAACCAGGGTTCCTCTCCCTAGGGCAGTGTTATTGGATCCCCAAACACTGTTGGATTACATCCCCCATCATCCATGATGGCTGAGGATGATGGGAGTTGTAGTCCGATGGCATCTGGGGACTCAAGGTGGAAGAATGCTGCCCTAGGGCACCACATGGAATGTCCCATCACTGAATACAGAGCAGTAGCCAGAGGAACTCGCCTTATGCCAGGTCAGACCTTCTGCCCATCTAGCTCAGTGCTGTCTGCTCTTGGGTGGTGGTAGCCTTCCAGAAAGTCAAGCAGAGGGAGGTCTTTTGCATCACTTGCTGCTGTGGGATGTGAAACACATAGCAGTCAAGTCCAACATTCCTAGAGTGGACATGCTAGGGGATGCTTTGTACCAGCCAGGAGAAAACTTCCTGTTTCCTCCTGAGCTGGGACAAACTTCCTCTGCATGTGACCTGTGTGTGTGTGTGTGTGTGTGTGTGTGTGTGTGTGGCCTAATCTGGGGAAGAGGAGCACACCATCTTCTTTTGCTCCTCTCTTCTCCATTTTGTTTTTCTTTATGTGTGAGGAGAAGTGACTGCCTGTCTGTAGTCACTTGGGACTAACTCCCTTATGGGATAGTTCCACATTTTTTTTTCTTATTTATTTATTTATTTATTTATTTATTTATTTATTTATGTTGCAATACATATATGAAATCTTTACATATTGATACATATACATTATATTTGTAAATTCACATTTTCACGTTTCATTATGTACCAACATTTCTTATTTCTTGCCCTGTCTCTTCCCTCCACCCGTGCCTGACTTCCTTCTTATTATTTTGTAACTTTCTTATTGAGATTGTAATTTTGTATCTTAATAATTAAACATTCAATCTTATATATCTGCTTAGCTTAACTTACCCTAACTTTGTGAAATCAGTCTCTAAATATCAATAAATTTTAAGGGATAGTTCCACACGTATATATACTTCTGTAACCTAAGTCTGCCTTCAGGGATCTAACTGTGAACGGATGATACTGCGAGTAAACTTTCTTTTACTGACTTTAATAAGATTGTCGTGTATATTCTTTTTTTTTTAAAATTAATTTTTATTCAAATTTCCAATAACCAATTCATTTATAATTTAACATCCAATTTAACTTATACATTCTTTTTGACTTCCATCAGCCTATCTGACAATTTTCATATTTATCACAACTTCTCACATTTCATACATTTATGTTGCACTTTGACATTCCCTATTTTATCATCTCTTTTAAGCGACATTCCAGTTTATTTTTTCACAAAGCTTCTTGAAATCCAACAAGCGTTATTTCCTGATCACATACAGTTTTCATATACTCTGTAAATTTATTCCAGTCCTCGGTGAATCTCTGATCGCGTTGGTTTCGAATTTTCCCAGTTAATTTGTCCATTTCTGCGTACTCCATCAATTTCATTCTCCATTCTTCCCTCGTTGGCATTTCTTCCTGTTTCCACCTTTGGGCCAACAAAATTCTGGCTGCTGTTACTGCATATCTAAATAACTTCACATCTTTCTTTCCAACATCATTCCCTACTATACCAAGTAAAAATGCTTCTGGTTTCTTTACAAAAGTGTATCTCAACATTTTTTTCATCTCATTATAAATCATTTCCCAAAAGCATTTCACTTTCTTACATTCCCACCACATGTGATAAAATGTCCCTTCTTTCTCTTGACACTTCCAACATTTATTACTAACTTTAAACATCTTTCTAAGTTTCACAGGAGTTATATACCATCTGAATATCATTTTCATAACGTTTTCCTTTATCGTAGTACATGCGGTGAATTTCATTCCCTCTTTCCAAAGTTTAATCCACTCCTCTAATTGTATATTGTAACCAAAATCTTTGGCCCATTGAATCATAACCGTTTTTACTTCTTCATCTTTTGTGTGCCATTCAAGTAATAATTTATACATTTTTGACAAAATTTTTACATCACTATTCAAGATTTCTTGCTGAAACCTCGATTTTTTTCCCTAAGAAACCTTTTTCTCGCATGTCTTTTTTAAACATTGCATTCAATTGGAAATATTGCAACCAAATATTGTATATTCTTTTTAAAAGGCACAAGAAGGGATCTTACCAGGAATCTTAGACGAACCTGCAACAAGCAAACCGCTGTGCATTTAAAGGGGGATGTTTAAACTCTGCTAAGACACAGAATTTGCTAACGCAAGTTAGGAAGGATATCATTGAACAATATATCCTCTCCTGTCTCCCTGAACATGCTCACAGCTGCCTTATCCATTTGGTGAAGCCAAGGACAAAACCTGGAACCTTTTGCATGCAAAACATGCTCTCTGCCACTGAGCAATACTTATCATGTGTGGTGGCCCTCCAGTTGCTGGACCATCCTGTTTTTGTAGCCTTTTGCTAAAAAGTAGGATTTTTTTTTTCCTATTTCAGTGTTTTTTTCTGATATTTGATTCATACTGTTTTATTGCCTTTATTTCATATATTTCATATTTCGTTATGTACTTCCTGGGGAACCTTTAGATTGAATAGCGGAATATGAATTTAATAAACACTACCACTACTGATAGTAATAATCAGTGCTTTTTTTCTAACAAAATGTTTAGGGGGTACTCTCATTTTCCTACTCATATTGAAATACTGTCCCTCAATGAGGCCAAACTTAGATTCACAAAATGTTTAGGGGTATGCGTACCCCTGCGTACCCCAGAAAAAGCACCGGTAATAATTCCATTTTGTGCAGAGTCTCTCACTAGCTATAGTGCAACAGTTTGCAGAGCAGTAGCAGCATCACAATTTCTTGCAGCGGTGAATTTCTGGATCCGAATTTCTGGATTCTGAATTTCATTTCTCCTCTGCCTCCAATAATTCCTTTAATCACCAGCAACCCTACCTAGGCATGAACAGCAAAACGGCTGTTCACTTTCGCAAAGTTGGTTAAAATTTATATATTTTAATATTTTAATATACTTTAATATATAATATATAAAAAGACTCATAAAAAACAACACAAAGTGACAACATGTAATCCTGTAGGTCATGAAAGATGAATCAATGAGAGAGTCGTTTTTCATGCAAGCTGTGTGTCAGCAAGAGTGTGGGAAGAACGCCCTGATGACTTTAATTAATTTGACTTAACATTAATAGAGTAAGGTCACGCTGGCAAAAAACTGTTGAATAAAGCAAAAAATGCATGAAAGATATACTTGCCTGTGTTACTCATGATGGAGAAGGGTTATCTGTTGGTCAATCCAGCACCATTATTTCCAAGTTAGAGACAGAGGCACAGAAAATATACAACGGGTTGGATCCGAAGGTTGAAGCTTTCTTCTGGAAGAAGGAGTTTCCTCCAGCGGAAGAAGTCTTCCTCCAATGGGGGAGACACTTTCTGCTTGCAGAAAGTGCCTTCTGTCAGAGGAACTCTTTGATCCACATCAATGAGAAACCTAAACACCAGTTGTTGAGATCCTCAGAAGAGGAGAGTTGTCTTGCGCTTGAATCATGCTTGTGGATTTCCCACAGATATCTGCTTGGCCACTGTGAAAACAGGATGTTGGACAAGATGGGCCATTGGTCTGATGTAGCAGGATCGTCCTATGTTCCTAACTTGTTTCCAAAAGAGGGTTTCTATTAGGATAGAGCTGTAGGTAGGACAACCACTTCTGTGTCGCTAAAATTGCATCATAATCAGAAGGCACTCGTTTGCATAAGATGTGTGTGTACTAATATTTATGTATAGATGGACATTTAGAAGGAGTTACTATGGGATGTGTGGGAAGCGGGTGGCGCTGTGGATTAAACCACAGAGCCTAGGACTTGCTGATCAGAAGGTCGGCCATTTGAATCCCCACGACGGGGTGACCTCCCGTTGCTCGGTCCTTGCTCCTGCCAACTAAGCAGTTTGAAAGCACGTCAAAGTGCAAGTAGATAAATAGGTACCTCTCCAGCGGAAAGGTAAACGGCGTTTCCGTGCGCTGCTCTGGTTCGCCAGAAGCGGCTTAGTCATGCTGGCCCCATGACCGGGAAGCTGTACGCCGGCTCCCTTGGCCAATAAAGCGAGATGAGCGCCGCAACCCCAGAGTCGGCCACGACTGGACCTAATGGTCAGAGGTCCCTTTACCTTACCTTTATTATGGGATGTATCTAACACTTACGAAGCAGATCTCTGCTTGCGTAAAAGAACTTCCCCCTCCTTTCCTCTCTCCTGCAGTTTTCATGCGCACCCTTAAAACCTGATCCACCACTGCCTGATCTGCATTGCTCCTGGTTCAGTTCCTGAAGTGTTTCTGTCAAGGGTCAGCCCTAACATTGGGCAGGGTGAGATGGCTGCCTTAGGCGGCAGGTGGTGATGAGCAGCAGGGAGCAATGGCAAGGCACTGAAGGGCAGAGTTGTCAGCCTATTCCATCAACAGTGTTGAAATAGGACTCAGCAGCCAGTTTGGTGCTATGTGATGACCTACAAATATTTTTGTGTGTGTCTGCAGCTAGAAATATAGTAACCCAATATTGTGAAAACTGCTACTAACTTAAGCCCAGAGGCATGGTGGGATAGACTGTTATGGAGAAACTAACGAAGCATCTTAGAGTGCCGAGGAACACAAAGACCAAATATTATTTTGAAACTGTATGGTGCATATTTATTTAGTAAACTGGAAAGGACAATGTTGTACCTTCACAACCAGCTACCCATGCTTCTCTCTGGGACCATCGGTCAAGACAAAGAATAGAAGACAACCATCTGATGTAATCAACCTTAAATTATGTACACACTTCCTTAATACGTGACTATTAGTTGCATTGTATATGAGTGGAATGGTTCTAGGGGGTTGGGGACTACTTGCATTTTTAGAAACTGAAAAATTAAGTTAAAAGGGGGGCACACAACCAACTTGGCAAGCTTTTTAGATGGGAATGGCTGGGATTCTTGCCCTTTACCTTCTTATGTTCTCTTTTTCTGTCCTTATTCCCTCCCATAAGTTGTAGATGATGGCCACCAACCTTGATGGCTTTAAAGAGAATTAGACAAATCCAGGGAGGATAGGGCTATCAGTGGCTACTGGGCATGAGGGCTATATTTCTCCCTTCTGTGTCAGAGGCAGTAGGTCTCTCTGAATGACAGTCGCTGGTAAAGCCACTTCCGAACTTGAGAGGAGGTGGAGTTGCGGGCTTCACGCCCCCTCCACGTGTGCAGGGGCTGGCTCTCAGGGGATTGAGGGAATCCCCGGTCGCATCATCCCCAAGCCAGCCAATCAGCTGGCCTGGGGGCATGGCTTATACTATAATACACTGGCGCGGCCGAGGATCGCCTTCTTTTGCTGCCTCAGCGCATGTTGAAGGATTTCTTCATGTCTGGTAAAGGATTCCGGGGGGCATGGCCTTGTCCGAAACCTATGGAGGCAAGGGTCCAAGGCACGTCCCCAAGCGGTGACTCCGGGGGAGTCCCTAGTTGATGTGCATCAGCAGGTCTCCCCCTACTGGTGGTTAACCCTTCCCGGACTTCAAGCAAACAGGCTGAAGCCGGATAGTCAATTAGGACCAATGCCTAAGCCAATACCGCTCATTACCTGCAACCAATAAAGTTGTGGCCACAAATGATTGTGTCACGTGTCTTTATTTCCACTGGGGGGAGGCAGGAACTCACCACACAATCAGAATTGGGAAGAACTCTGTTGCCCTCAGGTCCTGCTTGTTGGCTTCCCATGAGCATCTGGTTGAAGACAAGATGCTTGGGCTGGATGGAGCTTTGGTCTGATCCAAAAGGGATCTTCTTATGTTGTTAGGCATGGCGTGGCCCTGCCAGGTATGGGAAGGGGATGAAGAGAAGTGGGATCATTGTTCCAGCAACACAATCCTGACACCAGCAAGAGTTAGCTGGGTCAGCGTGAGAACATCGTGGGCCAGCTGCCTTTAGAATGTCAACCCTTTTAAAAAAGTGTTGAAAAACACATTTATTAAAAAACCAGAAGCCTTTTTACTTGGTATAGTGGGGAGTGAAATCCCCAAAAAGGATGCTATTTTTTTTCTGTATGCCACAACAGCTGTGAGAATATTGCTAGCAAAGAATTGGAAGAAACAAGATTTACCACCTATCGAAGAACGGCAGATGAAGATGATGGACTATACAGAACTTGCCGAACTGACCGGGAGACTCCAAGACCAGAGAGAAGAGACAGTGGAAGAAGTTCAAGGAATATTTGAAAAAAATATGTTAATATTTAAATCTTAGAATAGCTTTGGAAGTGGATATAGGCCATAGGGTTAGAAGTAGAAGATAGTGTGTTTTAAAATAGTATTATTTGTAAGTGACAAAATGTGAAGTTATTTTAAGTGTGATTTTAAAAAAGATGGTTAGAAACTATGATATATGTAAACTGCTAAAGATGAAGTGAAATGAAAATCAAATAGGTGGGACCTGGGGAAACCCACTTAACAAGATTTAGAAAAATAAGGATATGACAAGAATTTGTTTGTATTTTTTTTTGTGTTCTTTATTTGTGTTATAAAATGCATAAAAAAAATTGGGGAAAAAATAGACCGTCAACCCTTTTAATTCAATAACATGAGAACATAAGAAGAGTCTGATTTGTTGTTGTTTAGTCATTTAGTTGTGTCCGACTCTTTGTGACCCCATGGACCAGAGCACGCCAGGCGCTCCTGTCTTCCACTGCCTCCTGCAGTTTGGTCAAACTCATGCTGGTAGCTTTGAGAACACTGTCCAACCATCTCGTCCTCTGTCGTCCCCTTCTCCTTGTGCCCTCCATCTTGCCCAACATCAGGGTCTTTTCCAGGGAGTCTTCTCTTCTCATGAGGTGGCCAAAGGATTGGAGCCTCAGCTTCAGGATCTGTCCTTGCAGTGAGCACTCAGGGCTGATTTCCTTCAGAATGGATAGGTTTGATCTTCTTGCAGTCCATGGGACTCTCAAGAGTCTCCTCCAGCACCAGAATTCAAAAGCAGAAGAGTCAGATAGATCAGGCAAATGGCTCATCTAGCCCACCATCCTGTTCTTACAGTGGCTAGCCAGTTGCCTGTGGGAAACCCAGAAGCAGGACCTCAGCACAGTACTCTCCTGTCCTGTGGTTTCCAGCAACTGGTATTCAGAAGCATTACTGCCTCTGACAGGAAAGGTAGAACATATCCATCAGGGTTAGAAGCACTATTGGATATAATGAGATGATGTTCCTTTGATGCCTCTTGCAAGGTAAAGGGACCCCTGACCGTTAGGTCCAGCCGTGGCCGACTCTGGGGTTGCGGCGCTCATCTCGCTTTATTGGCTGAGGGAGCCGGCGTACAGCTTCCAGGTCATGTGACCAGCATGACTAAGCCACTTCTGGCAAACCAGAGCAGCACACGGAAACGCCGTTTACCTTCCCGCCAGAGCAGTACCTATTTATCTACTTGCACTTTGACGTACTTTCGAACTGCTAGGTTGGCAGGAGCAGGGACTGAACAACGGGAGCTCACCCTGTCGCGGGAATCCGAACTGCCAACCTTCTGATCAGCAAGTCCTAGGCTCTGTGGTTTAACTCACAGCGCCAGCCACGTCCCTCTTGCAAGGATACCTCGGGATTATTCTGCATCTGTATTCTAATTCACAAAAGCTGAGCAATTTCACATTGTTGAGTTCCCCAAAGTACAATCTGCTTTGACCAATGCCGATGCTAAACCTTTCCTGATGTGCTCTCAAAAAACTTTACAGCAGTGCTCTTCTGACTAAGGGGGAGAATACAGAAGAAAATGGTAATTTCAGGATTGATGAAGCTTAAAACAGGCAGTATTAAGAATCTAAGCATACGCCATATAGGGTGTGGGGGAAATCAAGGCCAGGGAAAACAACGCAATGTCTAGGCAGCAGTATTGAACTCCAGTAATTACAAAGCACTTCACTCAGCTTCCAGAACACCCATTTAACCAGCAACCTTTCCCACCGCACAGAAATGACAATATTGGTGAATTAAGTACATCTCCAAGAGAGGCTTATTAAATTAGCCTAATACCTTATTGCATGATCAATAACAATGTATTTATTTTTTTCCCAGTGGCCCGAAGTGACTTTTCATTAGGCATTTTGAATTGCCTTAGAAATTACTAGATATCAATTTAGAATACTCTCAGAAGATAGTATCCCTGCTCCATTTGCTTAAGGGAGAAAAATGAACACATCCTGTTTCTTGAGTGGGGAGGGAGGGATTTGGGGGAGCACATCAGGAAAGGTTTAGCATCTTTTTCCTTTGAAGGGCCATTGACCCACAGGGAAAGTCAACCCAGGTCTGCGGCCAATGATGGACAGAGCCAGAGTCAAAGTGGGTGGAGTTTATAGCAGTTCATGACTGCCTAGTCTCTGCCCCAGTGTAGGTCTGTGGCTACATGATACAGCCATCTTGACTGGGGGGGGGGGATGAATAAAAAAACTGGTATCTTTGAAGGACACTGCGATTACTCCTTCTACTCATTATTCATACCATTCTCTCAGTCAGCCAAGAAAACACGTTTTCTCCTAGCAATAAACGTGCAAACTTGTGTATCACAAATCCAGATTCGCTGCACCGCAGCACAATGATGTGATAGTCAGTTCCCAAAAGGTCAGTGCGGAAGGGTGAAAGGGGAGCGCAAATAACCAACCCAAGAAGTATAGCTTGCAGTACACAAATGCAAAGCATACTGGCTTACATTCAAGAGGGCCGTCTTTACCCAGGGGTGCAAGCGGTATGGGGCACCCAGGCGCCGAATTTCGGAGGGCGCCAAATGCATACTTGCTGTATGTGAAAAGCAATGGAGTGAAGTCCCCGCCCCCTCCTCCTCTGTTACTCTGTAGCATCAAATACTCCCGACGAGTCATCGTTATAGGTGAGCAACTCCCCCCCTAAAAAAGCTCAACAACTTTGAGTTTGCTCCCCCCCTAAAAAAAAGCTCAATAAAAGTTAATTTGGGGGCAGCTAAACTAAACTAGGACTTGCCGATCAGAAGGTCAGCGGTTTGAATCCCCGTGACGGGGTGAGCTCCCGTTGCTGGGTCCCTGCTCCTGCCACCCTAGCAGTTTGAAAGCACGTCAAAGTGCAAGTAGATAAATAGGTACCGCTCCGGCGGGAAGGTAAACGGCATTTCCGTGCGCTGCTCTGGTTCGCCAGAAGCGGCTTAGTCATGCTGGCCACATGACCCGGAAGCTGTATGCTGGCTCCCTCGGCCAATAAAGCGAGATGAGTGCCGCAATCCCAGAGTCAGTCACAACTGGACCTAATGGTCAGGGGTCCCTTTACCTTTAAGCTAAATTTGGGGCGCTGGGCAGATCTTTGCACTCTGACGGCCCTTGGTATGCACAATGTCTGCTTAGAAGTTTTATTGCAACCAAGTGGTATGTAACTTAACAAATCCAACCAGTACATAGAGAATGACAAAGGCATGGGCTGAAATGCTGAGACAGGATGTGGCCAACTTCCTAATGTATACTCCCATATGCTGCCTGAGCACTGCAGCATAGACACCATTGGCACAATCGGAGATCTGTGCCTCCCAAGCTCTTGTGGGCTGCGCTTACACCCAACAGCCACTAGAGGCCACTGTGGCACCTGCCAAACTGGTGGTCAAATGCAATCTGCCTTGCGGCTCCCACTGCTCGTAGCGACTTGGGGAACAGAAAGCAAGACAGTATCTGCAAAGAGTCTGGGTGTTTCCTATGAGCGGACCTTGTCAGGTTTTAGCTCAATCTAATCTAAACTTCACTGCCACTGAAGAAAATGATGCATTAAGCAAAAAAAACCCCTTAGGGTAAAAGCAAGTTGGTGTGTGTGGAGGGGTGTGTTTGGAGAGGTAGAAGAAGAAGGAGTTTGGATTTGATATCCCGCCTTTCACTCCCTTTAAGGAGTCTCAAAGCAGCTAACATTCTCCTTTCCCTTCCTCCCCACAACAAACTCTCTGTGAGGTGAGTGGGGCTGAGAGACTTCAGAGAAGTGTGACTGGCCCAAGGTCACCCAGCAGCTGCATGTGGAGGAGCGGAGACGCGAACCCGGTTCACCAGATTACGAGTATACTGCTCTTAACCACTACACCACACTGGCTCTTTCTAGGTAAAAGCTAGGCTGTTTTATTTCAAATCAACATGTGATTTCTCACCTCTGGGGTTCTCTGTTGTGCTTTCCCAGTACGTTTCCGAGCACAATTCAAAGTGTTGGCGCTGACCTTTAAAGCCCTAAACGGCCTCAGCCCAGTATACCTGAAGGAGCATCTCCACCCCCATCGTTCTGCCCGGACATTGAGGTCCAGCTCCAAGGGCCTTCTAGCAGTTCCCACATTGCAAAAGGTAAGGTTACAGGCAGAGGGCCTTCTTGGTAGTGGCACCCGCCCTGTGGAACGCCCTCCCACCAGATGTCAAAGAGAAAAACAACTAAAGACTAAAGAAAATATAAAATTTTTTGGAAGAAGTGCTAGATTATATTTGAATGAGTGGACATGAGATTGTAAACAAGTTGATAATTTGTTTGGAAAAAACTTTTAACGATGTAAATGGGAGCGGGAGACGTGAGGAAGTCCAAAGAAGTGATGAAATTATGTCTGTGATAGAAGTAAGACTGTTTATTATTTGTGCATTTATATTTAAAAACTTTAATAAATATTTATAAAAAAAAAAAGAAAAACAACTATTTTACTTTTAAAAGACAACTGAAGGCCGCTCTGTTTAGGGAAGTTTTTAATGTCTGATGCTGTATTGTTTTTAATATTCAGTTGGAAGTTGCCCAGAGTGGCTGGGGAAACCCAGCTAGATGGGTGGGGTATAAATAAATTATTATTATTATTATTATTATTATTATTATTATTATTATTATTATTTTCTTCCCTCTGGCCTTCTTCCCCATTTTATTTGTACAGACTAGGGCCAGCGGTATTGTTAGGCTCATGCAGAGGCGGACTTAGGGGAGCGAAACTGGTTTACTTGCACTGGGTGTGGAGCCTCAGGGGTGCTGCAGGGGGCGCTGCAGCTTTGATGGAAGGCGAGAGGTGGGGGTGCTTAATGCATATGTGGTGGGACTGTGTGAGGATACGAGAGTTTTGGGACATAATATACAACGAACTCAAAAGGATCTTTAAATTATCTTTTTTAAAAAACAACAACCCCAGAAGCCTTTCTGTTAGGCGTTATGTCCACTGGAATCCAAAAAAACATTTAGAACCATATTTATGTATGCAACCAAGGCAGCCAGAATTCTGGTAGCAAAAAATCGGAAAGGGGACTTAATTCCTACAAAGCTTGACCGGCAGGTGAAGATGATAGAATACCTGGAACTTGCGAAAATGACTGGGAGAATAAGAGGAAGCTCAAATCAGAAAGTGAGCAAAGAATGGACAATATTTAAAGAATATTTAAAGCAATATTGTGAAAATGCAAATCTCCTGACAGGTATAGATTGAATCTTGAATATTAAAGAAAATTATAAACGTATTTTTTTCTCTTGATATGTAATGGATATAAAAGGAAGTGTGTATTGGCTAAGAATATTTAGAAAGCACAATGAGGTGAATCGGAAGTCAAAAATGTGTGTGATGTTAGATGACGTGTAGTGAATTAAGGTTTAGTTGTCTTTGTGGTATTGTTTTTGTCTGTGTTGTATGTTTTGCAATAAAGATAATAATTTTTTAAAAAAGCAAGAGAGAGAGAGAGAGAGAGAGCGCGCGCCAGACAGACAGGTGGGGGTTCTGGCACCGCACAGGGCGCTGCTGAAATTTGAGACCCCAAGATGCACCACTGGCCCATGCCAAGGCCCAAGCCACAGTAGCATTACTGGCCCGTTCATGAGGCAGACTGAGACAGTGGAATCCCCTGGGGAAAGTCTGTAAATTTTGATAATAAACCTGATTTTAAATGGGGGTTAAATAATTTCGACTGCAACTGTGACTATATCTATATCTACCTATCACATCACACTGGAAGTATGTGTAGAAACCGTTGCACCAAAAGAAGACAACCCTTACCTTCATTGGCCCACCCACTTTTGCCCTTAAAGAACCCGAGAACTACAAACTGCTTGAGGAAAGGCAGGAGGGTTGGAGAATTGCGATGTCGCTGGACTATGTGTCCCATCATCCCTGATCATCGACCGTGCTGGATGGGGCTGATGGGAGCTGGAGTCCAGCAGCACCTGGAGGGCCACAGTTTCCCCATCCCTGAGTTGAGGGATGTGGGCGTGTTCAATGGGAGACCTCTGAGATGTCTATGCAAGCCACTCAAAGGCCGTTCCTAAGGAAGGATGTGATAAGTATGAAAATAAAATAAAATAACACCTGGGTTCTGACTTTTGGACTTATTTATTTATTTATACTTTTCAAGTTTATACATTTCACTAATTTTACAATCATTTTGACATTTCAGAACTTGACTTCCTTCCCGCTCTTTCCGCAGTACCTTAAATTTGTTTTTAATATCTTCCGCATATCCAGATTAACTTAATTTGCTCGTTTATTCATCTTCTTTAAATATATACTCTTATAAAACTGCAGGTTATTACAATAATCCTGGTGATGTTTTTATCTGTTCATAATTTATCTGTAAATATTCAATAAACCATTTCCATTTTATTGTAAAAAAAAAAAAAAAGTTATCTTGATTTCTTATTCTTCCGGTAAGTTTCGCCATTTCTGCATATTCTATAAGTTTTTGTATCCATATTTCCATTTTTGTTGGCAAGTAACATTCCTGCTGCTGTAGACACGAATAAGTTTCTATACATTTTAGGTAGTTCTGTCCCTACAATTCCCAAAAGAAAAGCTTCTGTTATTTTTTTTATAACTACTGGGTAGTTCGACTGCACTTCAACCCTATGCACAATTTCTGAGAATAAGTCTGCTGAAATGAACCAGACTTACTTCTGAGTAGACATACATAGGTTTGAGCTGTTAGATGTTTAGTAGACTTTTCCTAGTTGGCAATCTGAACCGTGTCCATCAGTTAAGACAGTGGTGTCCAAACTTTTTCCAAAGAGGGCCAGATTTGATGAAGTGAAGGCCCATGAGGGCCGACCAGAGTTGTTGACCTTTTTCTAGGATTGAAG
Organism: Podarcis erhardii; assembly: GCF_964252035.2. Taxonomy (NCBI): domain Eukaryota; kingdom Metazoa; phylum Chordata; class Lepidosauria; order Squamata; family Lacertidae; genus Podarcis; species Podarcis erhardii. The sequence continues at coordinate 67,119,589 of NC_138512.1, read as the reverse complement.
TTGTTAAGCTTTTCTATGATTTAACCCCAGGAAGTAAACTGCTACAGGGGCCGGATTAAATAGGCCGGTGGGCCGGATTGGGCCCCCGAAACATACAGACTTTGGACATGCCTGAGTTAAGATGTCCTACTTGGATTTAAACTGCTTTAATTTGTTTGGCTATTGCTGAGGATTTGAGCCAATTAATCTTACACTGTGCTAGTGACAACTAGGATGGGTGAATATGCCAATTTGTGCTGCTCTCCATTCCTCATTTTTCCAGTCTTCAATTCTTCACATTGCCACATCATTTTGCTTTAAGAAAAGGGCTCGTGAAAATTCATCATCATTTTAGTGTGAATTTCTCCCAATATTCTCATTTTTGTATGCCATTTTGCCCAATACACACATTTTTGCAAAAAAATCCCCTAATGTAATGCATCTGTCTATGTTATTTCCACTAATACATGCATTGAAATGCACAATTTGCACCATTGTGTGCATTTTTGTACACATTACTTGGCAGGAGAACCGGATTGCAAAATTCAGAGAAGTGCGAATTTTGAACAATGGCTATGTTTATATTTATGCATTGTTTTGGGAAATGTGAGTTTGCCTTTAAATCCAAGCTGATCAAATTTCTCCTCCTTCTCTAGACTGATAACTCAACACGAGATAGATTGGCCGGAGCCCCAGCACTGCCAAAATTGTCTTGTGGGAGATTCTGGTTATGCTATAGATCAGGGAATCTTATGCAACTCTAAATCATCTACAAAGTCCTGAACCACTGCTGCAATGATCCCTGTGTTGGAGCCAGCAGCCAGATGATACTCACAGGGGTTGACTCTAGGTCTGTGGTTTGCAACTCACAAAATTCTGAAACAGTGGGTGATATTTCTGCTCGCGCAACTGGATTCCCCCTTCCTCACTTTCCTCTGAACTCCCCCGCAAATCTGCTCCTAATTCCTCTTTTTGAGGGCAAGAAAGAGGCTCCAGGAAAGAGGAGAAAATGGGGAAGTTCCATTCCTCAAGCAGAATTTTCTCTTTCATTAATGGATCGGGAATGGCAGATAATGCACACTGTACTAAATCAGGGTTGTGAACACTTGAAATAAAAATATTCCAGTGCCCGGGTGGGTCCAATGATGGAGCTTAAGCCTGGAGACCAGCAGTTTATGAGAAAGCAGAATATATCACTCATGGCCTCTTTTTTGACTGCTGCCTTTCAAATTTGCAGTTGATAGCTTGATATTACGCTCATTTTATTAGCCCTGTCCAGACAGCCTAAACCACACAATTAACATCACATGGAGTAGTAAAGTAAGGCCATCCCAATGACCCCAGCCATATGTCCCCTGCCAGCCCCACTACTGCTGCCCATGAGTTAGGGGGCGGGATGAAGCGGGGAGCCTGTCACAGGGGGTTCTCAATCACAGGAGGAGCCTGTAGGGCAGACCTTCACTGTTCAAACCTTCCCCCTCAATGTGTGGATGGATGGTCACTTGGGATGTGAGGCCAGTTGTTGTTGTTCCCCCTCTTGCCCCGCATGATATTAATATCATAATTTAGAGCACCTAAATAGGCTTTTTTTTTTTTTTTTGCAATGCACGTGTGTCTATTGTTAGCCTCCTTAAGGCAATTGTGAAAGGTAGGATATACATAAATATAATACAGTCATACCTCATGTTGTGTCCACTTCAGGTTACATGTTTTCGTGTTGCGTCCCACGGCAACCCGGAAGTACTGGAACGGGTTACTTCTGGGTTTCGCTGCTCACACATGCACAGAAGCACTAAATTGCGCCGTGCGCGTGCGCAGACATGACACTTCGGCTTGCTTCAGTTCCGTGTTACGGACAGGCCTCTGGGACGGATCCCATCCGTAACATGAGGTTCCACTGTACATTCTTCTTCATCATCATCTACTGATTAATGACAAAATGGGCTTACAAAGTAGTGGCTTATAAAGTACAGTGGTACCTCCAGTTGCGGACAGGATCCGTTCCAGAGGTCCAGTCGGATCCCAAGGTTTCCGCAACCTGAGGACCGCTTCTGCGCATGCACATGTGGCAAAACCCTGTAAAATACTTCCGGGTTTGCCGCTTTCACATCCCAAAGTTTACGTAACCAGAGGGTTACGTAACTGAAGGTACTACTGTACATAAAAACCAACAAACATTAATGTCTTGACACTTGAGGTGTATGTTTTAAGGACCCACCTTATGTTTATGATTGCTTTAAATATTGTGTTTTAATACCGTAACCCACCCTGGGACGTTAGAGTGAAGGGCAGGTAATAACTAAATATTATAAATATTGATATAAGCATTCATAATCAAAACACACAATAAACCAATCTCCATCAGGATAACACTGCAATGAAAACCAGAGAGTTCTGTCGACAGATCAAGGGACTGCCGATATAAACAGGTGCAGTCTTCATAAAATACATATCACAAGTCTCTCTCTCTCTTTTTAATGCTCCCCCCAATCTTTGGCACTGCAAGCTGAATTTTTGGCCATATCGAAAAGGAGTAAGCGCTGTCAGCATGAAGGGAAGGCTTTATGGACTGCATACATAGATGTACCATTGTGAGCATCAGTGACTGGGAAGAAATGGCGACACTTTGCTGGGATTCTGGAGGTGGGATGCTTAGACCACATAACAGGAATATTTAGTCCTACTTCTTCCCTTTCTTTTTAAAACTCAGGATGATCTTTGCCCAGCTTTGTAAAAGTGAACAAGGAGAAGTTCCCTTGAAAGAGACCTTTTAATCAGTATTCCATTCTGACAGCAGGGGCGACAGCCTGGCCAAGACATTTTTTACTATTAAGTCAGTTCAGCATCAAAGCCCTAAATGATGCATACAATTTCATGGCTAGCCCCTTGGCTTCAATGTTATGACTGATCAGCAGCAGAAGAAATGCCTTTTCATTTAGCTGAGGTTGCACCGGAAGAGTCCTAGGGTGTGGAAGAAAATGCTACACTCTCTCTCTCTCTCTATTTCTCTCTCTTACTTTTTCTTCCCGTCCTCCTCCTCTATTCCCCCCCCCCTTCGAAAAAACACATCTGTCCATCTAAGACATTTTTCTCCTACTGTGAAAATAGGTCAGAGTCATAAAGTGCAGCCTGAGGTAAAAGAAATAAAGTAAAAATAATTTTTGGTCTCTGCATTTATTAGCATGGAAGAGCTGTTAGGTTACTTAGCGGAAGGTTCCTTTGAAAATGAAATGAAATAAGGAGATAAAAGACAATCGAAACAGCTTTGTTTCTGTTAGAGGGACTGTGGTGTGCAGTGGTGGAGAGGAGAGACATAAACAATCAGAAATAAGATATTTGAGTCCCATTTTGGTTCAGCCATTGCGTTTTTCCTGCCTGCAATGCCACTACTGGTAACTTTATCATTCTTGCTACCAACAATCATTGTTCGAAGTAGGGATGTACGAAATTCTTTGACAAAATATGGAAGGCAAAGACTTCTGTTCCCTGCCTCATTTATTTATTCACAATATTTGCTTCCTGCCTTTTGGTCCTTCACACCTGCCTCCAGGCAGTTCACAACGTAATTTAAAGCAATATGCAATTCCAGCAGCAAATCTACTGTATTTTTCGCCCCATAGGACGCACCGGCCGATAGGACGCACCAAGTTTTTTTGGGGGGAAATAAAGAAAAAAAAATTATTTCCCCCCCAGGCGCTTGTGGGGCTGGCAGCGGGGAGAAGCGCTCTTCTCCCCGCCGCCCGCCTGCAGACCAGGTCCGGGGACAGCGGGAAGACACACTGCGCCTCCCAGCTGTCCCCAGAGCTTGCGGGGCAGGCAGCGGGGAGAAGCGCTCTTCTCCCCGCCACCCGCCTGCAGACCAGGTCCGGGGACAGCGGGAAGACGCGCTGTGCCTCCTAGCTGTCCCTGGAGCTTGCGGGGCAGGCAGCGGGGAGAAGCACGCGTCTCCCTGCCGTCAGCCTCCAAACCACATCGGGAGACAGCGGGATGGCGGCGTTCTGCCTCCCCGCTGTCCCCCGACCTTGTGGGGCTGGCGCTGCGGCTCTCCTGAAGCCTGGAGAGCAAGAGGGGTCAGTGCGCACCGACCCCTCTCGCTCTCCAGGCTTCAGCGAAAGCCTGCATTCGCCCCATAGGACGCACACACATTTCCCCTTCATTTTTGGAGGGGGAAAAGTGCATCCTATAGGGCGAAAAATACGGTATATAATTAAACCAAGTGCCAAGCTCGAAGCTGGAACAGATGTTGGTTCAGGATAGGATACTGTAGCAACTGCAAGGAAGAAGTGGCAGCAATGGCTGAACAGCACCTCTTTGGAAGGGGCCGAGGAAACCTTGGGCTTGATGGACCAAAAGCCTGACTTTGTGAAAGGCTGTTTCTGCACCCATAAGCAGCAAGGCCAACTTTTGGGGAAAGAGGCTGCAAGTCAGTGGCAGAGTACTTCCTTTGCTTGGACAAGAAGTTCAGCCTCCTGCATCCTTACCCAAAGAGATCTCATATGTCCTGTTTCCCCATTAAAAACTGAAACTCTGTACAGTGGTACTTTGGTTCTCAAACGCCTTGGTACTCAAACAACTTGGAACCCAAACACTGCAAACCCAGAAGTAAGTGTTCTGGTTTGTGAACTTTTTCCAGAAGCCAAATGTGCTCCGTTTTGAGTGTTACACTTCCGTTTTGAGTGTTACGCTGAGGTCTGTCTGTTTTTGCTATTTATTTTGCATTTTTGTTTTTGCGGCTCTTTTTTCATGACTGTGTGGAACGCAGTTCAGTTACTGATTGATTGATTGTGTGACTGCAGTACATTGTTTATTGCTTTCATTTTATGGATCAATGGTCTTGTTAGTAAAATTCATGTTAAATTGCTGTTTTAGGGGATGTTTTTAAAAGTCTGGAACGGATTAATCCATTTTGCATTACTTTCTATGGGAAAGCGCGCCTCGGTTTTGGAACGCTTTGGTTTAGGAAAGGACTTCTGGAACGGATTAAGTTTGAGAACCAAGGTACCACTGTACCGCTGATAGACATAACTAACAATACACAAGTGGTTTGGGGAGAGATGCACCACGGATGGCAACGTGTCACCTTCCCTTCTCCAGTTTAGGGACTGACATTTGATTGCGTACCAAACGAAAGGCCTTTTCCATCTTTGGTTTCGACATTTCCCCTGGTTCCTTGGAGACTGCGTGTGGCATGGCTTTGTTTATGCGTGGGGCCAAGAGTAAGAGGGAAGTTTGTTTGAATTACTCTTAGCAGGAAAGATTGATGTTTAAAACCAGACATCTGGGTAGGGCCACGAAAGGCATTCGCTAACAGAAGATTCAGTCTTCAAGGTATAATATTTATAAAAGCCAGGGCAAGTGGTGCATATGTAGATCTAGGACAATTTGATATTTATGAAGTGCCGGGGTTTTATTTGGACAGAAATGTTGGTAATTATCTTTGCAAAGGGCCATTTATATATACCATTTGAAAGTAAATCAATAGCAAATTGGAATGCCGTTTCTTTTAGTGGACACACTTGCTGCTGCGCCGAGTGCCAGCCAAGCCGAGCAAAATGTTTCTCAAGGCCTGCCAGGGATACTTGGACCTTGCTAATGCTCTCTGTTCAGATTTCAAGCGGCTTTGTAATGGCAAGTGAACCATGTGGACAGGCCTGGCTCTGTCGGCTTCAAGGAGCTGGTTACAATCTGTGTAAATACGACACAGCGCAAAGTATTGTTGTAAGCTCCATGACACCCTAAGTCACGCTCTAAGGTAGGACCACCTGGAAAACGTCTAGAGGCATGCTGGGAAATTAAACGCCTCCTCTCCTAACTGTGTTCTGTAGAGGGTGCTTTCTAGAACACATGTGTTGTTAATTAGGGATGTGCCTGCCATCTTGCAACTTTTATTAAATCTCTCTCCCTCTCTCTCCCCCGCCTCCCTTAAAAAGTTCTCAGATGTTTTACTGAAGGAAGAAGCACCAATTTGGCCACTTTAGTGTAAACCCATCTTTCCCACAAGACATCTGACTAGTCCTATCAAAACTTTATTTTCCCCCTTTCCCTGAAATTCTTCAGATGTCTTACCTGGGGAGGAGCTACTACATTTCTTTCAGGAAAAAGGCATTTGACAACAAAATGTTGCGGCACATCTAGGGATGAGTGTATCTGTCAAAGTTGGTTCCTATCAGTTTCTTATATTCCCAATCTTAAGTAGAGTTCTTCACATTTCCATTTTAGTTTGCAATTCTGTTTATTTATTTATTTATTAAAGTAATAGTGAACATTCAGCTGCATTTTAGGGTGAATTTGTCCCAATATACAATTTTTTTTGCAGCACAGTTTCCCTAAATACAATGCATTATTTTTTTTTTTTACTAAAATATACATTTTAGGCCCACCTTACCTTGTTGTTGTTTAGTTGTTTAGTCATGTCTGACTCTTCATGACCCCATGGACCAGAGCATGCCAGGCACTCCTGTCTTCCACTGCCTCCCGCAGTTTGGTCAAACTCATGCTTCAAGAACACTGTCCAACCATCTCGTCCTTTGTCGTCTCCTTCTCCTTGTGCCCTCCATCTTTCCCAACATCAGGGTCTTTTCCAGGGAGTCTTCTCTTCTCACGAGGTGGCCAAAGTATTGGAGCATCAGCTTCAGGATCTGTCCTTCCAGTGAGCACTCAGGGCTGATTTCCTTCAGAATGGAGAGGTTTGATCTCTCAAGAGTCTCCTCCAGCACCATAATTCAAAAGCATCAATTCTTCAGCAATCAGCCTTCTTTATGGTCCAGCTCTCACTTCCATACATCACTACTGGGAAAACCATAGCTTTAACTATACGGACCTTTGTCGGCAAGGTGATGTCTCTGCTTTTTAAGATGCTGTCTAGGTTTACCTTAGTATATGCATTTTTGTACACATCACTTGTGTAGTTGAAGAACTACACTGCAAAATTCAGAGAACTGCAGATTTCAAAAGGTGGCAGTTTAAGTGGGCTCACCTTTAAATATGAACCAAATCAACCCCCCACCTACTGATACTCCTCACACCCAGCAGAAGTACATGTGTTCAAGCTCCACCTCAGCCATGCACCCTTCTCCATGTTACTATAAGCTGTAACAGTTTTAACCAGGCCAATTCTCACCCGCCTTTGGATTTTCTATTTTTCTTTTCGAACTGATACTTAATAGATCCTGGAAGCCACTGAGCATGCTCACACCTCACTAAGATTATTTTGGATCTTCTATTGTGGCTGCATTTGCTTTTCCATTTTTTAATAAATTGCTTTCTACTTCTATATAACTTGGTGTGGTGTTTGCCTCCTAGGATGGGCCATAAGGAAAGGGTTAAAATAGGTGTGATGTGATTGGCCACTGAGAATGCAAGGGGGGAATAAAAGTTAGAGTGGGAGGTTTTGAAAGTCAGTTGAGGTTTGGGAGTTGAATTAGTTGAGGTTTGGGAGTTGAGTTGGGCTGAGGTTTGGGAGTTGAAGAAGGAAGAGGGAGGTTTAGGTGTGGGTTGGTAGAGTTGTATTGTGAGAGAGTGAGAGGAATTGTTAGGTGGAGTCAGATGTTAGGTGGAGTTGGAATAATCAGTTTGGAGTTGTTAGGAACTAAGAAAGAAACTGACAAGAAAAAAATTAACTGAAACCATAAGATTGTTCCTGCATTTAAAAATAAACTTGATTATTTGTTTATGTTAACAACTGACTGGACTCCATGTGTCTCCGTGAGATACGGGGTGGTGGCAGCGGAAAAAGCAATCGCAGTGGCGGCACAGGGTCAATAGACCGTCAAACGTCCGGGGGCCCTGTGTGTGAGCGCCACACTTTGGGTTCACACAAGTATGGCGAGACCTCCTCTTTGTTTCTCAGTGTCTGTTTTTTGGCTCCAGTCTTGTCAGCACTCACCCCCAAGTCTGCTATCGAAAGTAACATGATGATTGTGGTCCTCTGGCAATCACAAGCCAATCGGCCTCTCTCTGCACATATGCCGATGTTAGGTTATTTGCTGAAAAAGGAAAACAAGGTTCATTTTATTTTCTACCTAGTCACTAATTAGCAGTACTGCAAGCTTTAATTGGCAATCTCAATTTTAATTGATGAGGCTGAGAGTGCAGGGTACATTTCCTTCCAGCCCCCAGTTTGAGGCTATTTTAGTTCCAGTCTGTTACCATATGAGGGAAAGAAAAAAAGTAAATATTAAAGTTGGCCTTCCTTTCTTCCCATGAGTGGTAGCTTTTGCTTATTCGAGGTCACATTATATCACCCTTACTTTTATATCTCAAAAAAAGGTCCTGTCATGAAGTTTTGGTAATACACACATTTTGATTAATCGCCAAAATTTTTTAGTTGGATCACAACCCTATGGATATGGCAACTTATGAATCACTGACAGATGGAACCCATTTGTAGGGTGTTGATATGAATCTGGAGATTACCCAGGATCCATAGTTTAGGGCTAAATTATACTAGGGTTGCCATACACCCAGATTTTTCTGGACATGCCCAGAATTCAAATGATGAAAATGGCGCCCAAGGGGAATTTCCTGAAATCGGCTAAATGTCAGGGAAAACCTAGACCAGCGGTTCTCAACCTGTGGGTCCCCAGATGTTGTTGGACTACAACTCTCATCATCCCTGAGTTCTGGCCTTGCTAGCTAAGGGTGATGGGAGTTGTAGTTCAACAACACCTGGGGACCCACAGATTGAGAAGGGCTGACCTAGACGTATGGCAATGGGGGTGATTCCTTGCTGAAAATGTCCCAAAAGCTGAAAAACAGGTTGTTGTTTCTTGAGCGGCTCAAAAGTGGTCCAAAAGTGACATGGCGCTGGTGCCCAGCAGGACACTGGCAGGAGCAGGACCTGACAGAGGGGTCACCACCGTCACCGCTGTTGGGCTCCAGGGAGCTCTGGCTCAGCGAAGGGGCTGCCATGCGGGGCATGCTGATACTGCTGTCACCGCTCCTCCACCGGCCTCTTCACACTCCAGGCCAAGAGGACTTTGCAGCGCCACCTGGGCTGCTTCCGCTGCCCCATTTGCCGGGAAGAGCAAGGCGACCATTGCATGGCTTTTTCAGCCCTTTGCCTCCTGCCTCCTGTCTGGACGCCTCCCCAGCACTCCCCTCTCCCCTCGCAACCCTCTTCCTTTCCTTCTCCCTCTTTCCTTTTTCTGGGATTTTCTCCTTTTCTCCGCTTCCCAAAGTCCCTCTGAGGGTGTCCGGAGCTCCTTCAGGCAGCTGACTTTGGAGTGAGGGGAAGGGAGATGCAGGCAGGTCTTGCTTTGGAAAAGCAGTGCCAGGGCTGTGGAAGCATCTAAGTGCCCTTATGCCATCTTCTCAAAATCAGGCAGGCCAAGGTCCACCCCCCCCCCAAAAAAACTCAACAACTCTATCCGGATTTTCACTTTTGCAAATATTATTGTTTAGTCATTTAGTCGTGTCCAACTCTTCATGACCCCATGGACCAGAGCACGCTAGGCACTCCTGTCTTCCACTGCCTCCAGTAGTTTGGTCAAACTCATGCTGGTAGCTTCGAGAACACTGTCCAACCATCTCGTCCTCTGTCATCCCCTTCTCCTTGTGCCCTCCATCTTTCCTAACATCAGGGTCTTATCCAGGAAGTCTTCTCTTCTCATGACGTGGCCAAAGTCTTGGAGCCTCAGCTTCAGGATCTGTCCTTCCAGTGAACACTCAGGGCTGATTTCCTTCAGGTTTGATCTTTTTGCAGTCCATGGGACTCTCAAGAGTCTCCTCCAGCACCATAATTCAAAAGCATCAATTCTTCGGCAATCAGCCTTCTTTATGGTCCAGCTCTCACTTCCATACATCACTACTGGGAAAAGCATAGCGAGATTATACACAGGAGAGAGGTGAGTTAATTTCCTGTGTCTTTACATTTTTATTTTTATTTTAAATTGGGTCAGGATTCTGGTGTTGAGTAAGCATTTTACCCTTTCTCCCCTTGCTGTTTTCCAATGTAACCTCCTCCCCTCCAAAATGCTGTTATTTGTCCCACTAGGGAAAAGCTATGGGTATCCATACATTTTCTCTAGCAGGGCAAACGGAAACCTCTGAATGGGAGGGGATTTACATTGAGAAAACATGTCATGGACTGGCTGGAATGGTGGGAGGCACCAGCTGAGAAACCCCCAAGGGACAAAGGCTCAGAGCCCGGGGAATGGCGGTGGGACGATGATGAGCGGTCAGAATTAGAAGAGGGAGAAGCCTGGGAGGAGGTGGTGTTGGGAGCTGAAGAGGTAACAGGGTTTAGTGAGCAGGAAGAGTCTGTGGCAGAGAGAAGTCCAGAACCAAAGACAGAAGCAGAGGCTGGAGAAGAAAGACGGCAAGAAGCAGAGATGAGTTAGGCTGTGTGATGGCCGGGGACTCAGGCTCGGACTCGGAACCAGTGGAGTCTCAGTCTGCACCGGATCCTTTGCCTCAGGCGGCAGCTGAACCAAGACTGGGGCCTGATTCTGAAGAGCCCCAGTCTGCACAGGTTCCCCTGCAACAAGCACCAGCTGGGCCGAGTCAGGGGCCTGAGCCTGCCCTGGCTCCAGATGCAGGGATTACCTCGTTGCCTTCAGCTGGGCCATCACTTACAGCTGCTCCACTACCAGTTGGGTCAGGGGAGGCTGAGGCGGCCTCTGGGTCTAGTAACCCACCGATGTCTCCCGAGCTGCAGAGACTCAGGTCTGAGAGAAGGAGAGACCTGAGTACGCGCAGGAGGAGTGCTCGCCTTCAGGCGAGACAGGGAGGTGAGTCACTGGGGGATCAGGACCGGCCGTTACCCCAACAGAGATAAAAGGCTGTCGGACCCCACCCCAGGTTGTGGGAGCAACGTTGCTGTTTGCTAGAAACTGCCTGGTTTCCTGCCTTGGCCCTGTTGGATTGACTCCTAGCAGAACCCTTGGATTTAGGACTGGACCTGGACCGGGTTGCTTGGGTTGCCCCCGGGCCCAGCACAGGCTGGTGAAGAAGCTTGGGTGTCTCCACCTCCTGACCAGCTCACCTCCCCCCTGGTCTTTATGCCTCTTGTGGTTCTGGGAGACAAGGGGGAGGGGAGCTTGTCACAGTAGGAGGCGAAGACACCCATGGCTCTTCACCAGCCTGACTTATCTCTGCCTCTTGGCTTCTCTCCTCCCACTTTTCTGCTTCAGCTTCTTCCTCTGGTTCTCTCTGCCACAGATGACCCCCGCCCCACGAAGCTCTGTTACCTTTTCAGCTACCTCCTCTTTCCAGCCATTGTCGTCCCACCACCAATGTCCAAGCTCTGAGCCCTCTTCCTTTGGTGGTTCTCCAGCCGCTTCGTCCCACCATTCATCTGTGTGCAACCAGCCCATGACAGCCACTCTTTCACTTGTGGGCACCAACAAAATAATAAGAGTTTGGATTTGATATTCCACTTTATCACTACCCGAAGGAGTCTCAAAGCGGCTATTAATCTCCTTTTCCCTTCCTCCCCCACAACAAACACTCTGTGAGGTGAGTGGGGCTGAGAGACTTCAGAGAAGTGTGACTGGCCCAAGGTCCCCCAGCAGCTGCATGTGGAGGAGCAGGGAATCGAACCCGGTTCCCCAGATTACGAGTCTACCGCTCTTAACCACTACACCACACTGGCTCTCATTGCTAATAATCTCATTGCTGCTTGTTCTAAGGTTATTGGATATGGCCAAGCGCCACTAATGCTACCTGCGAATCGGGCTCCAACCACCTTACTCAGCCAAATCTCCCAATGACGTTAATGAGGGTTTTGGCTCGGGGTGGAGTGCTGCCATCAGGCTCCCATCATCCATTAAAAGCACTTATGAGAGCCTGCATTAGGCTCACCTCGGTGCGGATCAACATTCCATTTGTTAAGATGGAGGCAGGAGGCTCCCTCGACTTTGCCAAGTTCTGGCGGGGAAACGTTAGATTCACTCACCTGTCGAATGACAGATCATTATATCTGGCAATGCGTGCAACTGGGAGCCAGCAAGATATTTAATGGCAAATGCATGGAATCTAAACATGCCCCCCAAGTGCAACATTTTCTGGGATGCAGCCTGTCTATTATTATTATTATTATTAACTATAAATGATGATGATGATGATTTAAAAAACCGACCTACAAGTCTTTGAAGATAAGTGCTTCCAGAACAGTATTGGCATTTCCCCCTTGCTCTTAAGCCAACTTCCTTTCTCTTACTCGGGGGTCAACTTTCAAGACAGCATTAAAGCAAGCGGCTAATGGAATTAAGGGTATAATAATAGAAGAGTATAGTGAGACAATTGTATTAACAAAAAATAAATCATGTTGAGTGTAAGGTAAGTGTTTTTTAATTGATTGATGGGAAGGATGTTCTGCAGGGTCCCCCCCCCTTTTGAGGACTAACAGACAGTTACCTACCAGCTACTGCATAGTGGAAAAACCAAAAGAACAGAGGGGCGAGGGGGGGGGGAGGAGAGAGAAAGTTAGAATATTATGCACAGGGAAGATAAATTATTCAGGGAAGATGGCCCATTTTGTGCTGACATCACTAATGTGAAAATGCATTAAATCTTTGACACCAGCTTCATTCCTGGGAGGCTGGAATCACGGCGACAAGGTATTAGAGATTATAATGCGGCGCAGTCGGCTCCTACTTCCTTTGTGCACCGTTAAATGGCTTTCCAAGGTGATTGGGTAAGTGGGGATTCAGCAGATATTATAAATGCTGGAAAGGAATAGTTTGCAGCTGGGGAGTCTCTCTGTAGGGCCGGCCAAGACATTCCGCTGCCTGAGGCGAAGGACAAGATGGCGCCGCACCCACCCACAATTCCATGCAGAAAAATCTGTCCTGAATCTTAATTCTGTGGAGAACGTCCTCCACGGTACCCGAGGGCAGCAGGATAGCTTGGGGCTACAGCAGGGGTCAGCAAACTTTTTCAGCAGGGGGCCGGTCCACTGTTCCTCAGACCTTGTGAGGGGGCCAGACTATATTTTGAAAATAATAATAGTGAACTAATTCCTATGCCCCACAAATAACCCAGAGATGCATTTTGAAATAAAAGCACACATTCTACTCATGTCAAAACACCAGGCAGGGGCCACAAATAACCCAGAGATGCATTTTAAATAAAAGGACACATTCTACTCATGTAAAAACACACTGATTCCCGGACCACCCGTGGGCCGGATTTAGAAGGCAATTGGGCCGGATCCGGCCCCCGGGCCTTAGTTTGCCTACCCATGTTCTACAGGGTAGACCATGTGGCACACTCAGCTTTGGCCCACATTGTTTGTTGCCTGAGGCAGCTGATTCACTCTGCCTCCTGTTAGGACCAGATGTGGGTTTCTGGTTAACACAGGGGTGGGGAACCTCGGGCCTGCAGGCCAAATGTGTCCCTCCAGGCCTCTCTGCTAAGGCATGAGCTGGACCTTTGTGGTAGATGTCAATGCCTGGGCAGGTTCCTACAAAGCAGAACTGAATGGTGCAAGCCATAACAGAGCATGGTGGCCAGCACTTTTTCTATTGCTAAATTGGTTCCTGCAATTTTGACCATGTCATTGGCTTTAAAAGAATTTACTTTGGCCATTAGCTGCAGGGGAACCTGGAGATCAATGCCACTTCTTTCCATTAAAGACAATAACACTAGCTTAGCTCTTTGATAACATCCAGAGTTCCTCCCTGGGGACTACTCTCTCCTTACATTGCGCGAAGACATGGTAAATTTATATAACCATCTCTTGTCTAATATTCTTGATTTGTCATCTCTTGTTAGTACTTTCGCCATTAACTCTAGGTGAAGAGATCCATAGAAGGATGATCTCAGACATATAAAGGCTGTAAGTAGAAAACTAGGGATGCGGGTGGCGCTGTGGTCGCGTAGGGAGCCAGTTCCGGTGCATCATGAAGAGGCCAGCAGTGATGAGGCATCCTCCAGTGTAGGCGATGACGTGCACCAGACAAAGCGGGAGCACAGGAAGTTCCAACAGAAGTCCAAGGGCCAACCGGAATGTGCCGGCTGCGGAGGCAACCATTCCCGTGCCAAGTGTCGATTCAGAGACGCCATCTGTAGGAAGTGTTCCAGAAGGGGCCACATCGCTAAGGTCTGCCGATCGGCTCCGTCTGACACCCCCCTTCATCGACTCGCAAGTCCAAGCCTTCACTCCAGTCTGCCAAGGAAAGTTGTTTCGCTCTCACCAACTGCCACTGCCCGTCTGGAACCACGATTGGCCAAACCGACTCGCCTACGCGACGCAAGCTGAACGTCACGGTGCTCATTGAAGGAGCTCCATGTGACATGGAGATCGACACCGGGTCTGCCCTGTCCATCGTGTCGTGGAGCACCATCAAAAGACTGGTACCCAGAGTGTCCAAAAGGCAACTCGACTCTCACCGCGTACACCTGAGAGACTACCAGGGAAATGACATTCCCGTGGTAGGCGTTGGCCGGTTCCGGATTGCCTTCAAGGATTTTTCGGGCCTGCTCCGGTTGGTGGTGGTCGAAGGTCAGCGGCCAAGCCTCCTAGGGCTAGACTGGTTTGATGCCCTCGGCCTGGAAGTCACCGGCATCAACTGCATCTCTAACGCAGAGACTGAGGGTCTGGTCAAAGACTTTGCCGAGGTTTTTGACGGCACCTTGGGGCAATATACAGGTACGCCCATCTCCTTTAGCCTTGATCCACAAGTCGCCCCCATCAAGCTAAAGCCACGCCGGGTTCCCTTTGCTCTCAAGGCTAAGGTGGACGAACAACTGGACAAACTGATCGCCCAAGGAGTTTTGGAGCCAGTTGACCACGCCAAGTGGGAAACCCCCATCGTCACGCCTGTCAAGCCAGATGGGTCGGTGAGAATCTGCGCTGACTACAAGTGCACGATCAACAAGGCACTTCAGCAGCACGCTTATCCGGTTCCTGTTGTCCAACACCTGCTGCATTCCCTGGGTGAGGGTAAGGTCTTCGCTAAGCTGGACCTTGCCCAAGCCTATCAACAACTGCCAGTCGATGATGCCACTGCTGAAGCCCAGACGATCGTCACCCACCGGGGGGCATTCCGTTGCCGCCGGTTGCAGTTCGGGGTGAGTGTGGCTCCTGGCATCTTCCAAAGCCTTATGGAGCGTCTCCTGCAAGGGCTTCCGGGCGTGGTACCATATTTTGATGACGTCTTGGTGTCTGCAGACTCACACCAGCAGCTGTTCGAGCGCCTCCGTGCCGTGCTGACCAGGTTCCAAGAGGCCGGGCTCAAGGTAAAGAGGGAGAAGTGCCAGATCGCCGTTCCACAGGTAGAGTTCCTGGGCTATCTTATCGATGCCTCCGGCCTTCACCCGACCACATCCAAGATCCGCGCTATCCAGCAGGCCCCCACCCCAAAGAACAAGACGGAGTTGCAGGCGTTCCTGGGGCTGCTGAACTTTTATAACATGTTCCTGCCCCACAAAGCCACAGTGGCTGAGCCTCTTCACCGACTCCTTAGTACAAAGACGCCTTGGGCCTGGGGTCATCGGGAGGCGGCGGCCTTCAACGCGGTTAAGGCTCTCCTTTCATCAGACAGTGTGCTGGTACAGTACAGTGAATCCAGGCCGCTGGTCCTTGCCTGCGACGCCTCACCTTTTGGCATCGGTGCTGTCCTTAGTCACCGTTTTCCAGATGGAAGAGAAGCACCGCTCGCCTACTTTTCCAGGACACTATCTCTGACGGAACGGAATTACAGCCAGCTCGACAAGGAGGCATTGGCACTTGTGGCTGGAGTGAAGAGGTTCCATGAATACCTCTATGGCAGGACTTTTGACCTCATCACTGACCACAAGCCACTCCTGGGCCTCCTCGCCGGTGATCGTCCAACTCCACCGGTCCTCTCGCCACGCATGCTGCGATGGACTGTTTTCCTGGCTGCCTACCACTACCGGCTCATCCATCGCCCGGGGAAATCGATGGGCCATGCCGACGCCCTCAGCCGTTGCCCTCTTCCAGCATTTGTGGAAGACCCGGCTCCAGCTTCATCGCTCCTTCTGATTGAGGATCTTCTGGCAGCGCCTGTATCAGCTGCCACTGTGGCCTCCGCGTCTGCCCAGGATCGCACCATCAGCCGGGTGCTCAACTGGGTGTGGAGGGGGTGGCCACAAGGGCCTTTTGCATTGGAGTTCCAGCCCTTCGCAACCAGACAACATGAACTCTCAGCTCATCGCGGCTGTCTGCTGTGGGGAGACCGCGTCGTGATTCCGTCAGCGCGTCCTGGAGGCTCTGCACGTTGGCCACCCGGGAATTGTCAAAATGAAGGTGTTGGCTCGGTGTTACGTCTGGTGGCCTAATATGGACGATGCCATCACTGCCTGGGTGTCCGCCTGTCAAGAGTGCCAAGAGTCGAGGCCTGCACCACCGGCAGCTAAGGGACACACCTGGGAGACGCCAAAGACACCCTGGTCGAGGGTGCACATCGATCTGGCTGGCCCCTTTCACGGCCGGACCTTTATGGTAGTGGTGGACGCCTATTCCAAATGGCTGGAGGTCGCCCTGATGCCCTCCACCACTACCGAAGCTGTCATCCGGGTGCTGCGAGGCCTGTTTGCAACGCATGGGTGTCCTGATGTCCTTGTCTCTGACAACGGACCACAGTTCACGTCAGGCACGTTTGAGCGGTATCTTTTGGGACTGGGCATCCGCCATGCCCTAATGGCACCCTTTCATCCATCCAGCAACGGGCAAGCGGAAAGAATGGTGCGCTCCGCAAAAGAGGCACTGGCGCGCCTGGACCGGGGAGACTGGCATGAGCGGGTCGCCGAATACTTGTTCGTGCAACACATCACCCCTCATGCAGCCACAGGGAGGAGTCCTGCTGAACTGCTTATGGGCCGCCGCCTCAGGTCACCGCTCGACCGGCTACACCCGGACTTTGCCGTGGCTGAACCCCCAGGCTGTGCCAACGCGCCACGGTCATTTGTCCCAGGAAACCAGGTCTTTGCCCGGAACTATGTGGGGGACATTCCTTGGGTGCCAGCCACAGTAGTGGGAGTCACTGGACCTCGCTCATACCAGGTGGCACTCGAAGACGGACGCTTGTGGCGACGGCACATAGACCAGCTTAGGCGCAGGGTTGGGGACTTGGACACTACCGAGGTGCCCCCAACTGCGCTTGCGGCTCCAGAAGAGACACGTACAGATGGCGAGGCCCCACCTACACCTCCCTCGCAAACTGCCAGCGTGGAGCCAAACCGAGCCACTTCAGAGGGTCTGCCAGACTTACCACAGACTCAGACCACTCCACTTGCGGAGGCTCCACCCACAGCAGCGGATCCAGGGGAGTTGGTTCCAACGCCACCTAGGTCGCACCACAGCCTCAGCAAGAACTGTGTGGCCCTCCGGACTTGGCTACCAGTCCCCGGCGGTCTGGCAGAGTTTCCAAGCGCCCAACTTATTTAAAGGACTATGTTGTTGGACATGTATCACTGTTGGTCTAAGTATGGGAAATGTAACCAATATGCTTTTGTGCCTAATTGAACCATTACGCGTAGTGCTGTATATAAGGAAACCATTACGATTGTAACTAACGCCTTATCTCGGTGGGGAGGGGTGTTATGTAGTGAAGTTTCACCCTGGGCCAGCAGGGGGATACTGTATATAGTTTTCACTCAGGTCTGTAAATAGTTTTCCCTCAGGTCCGCGTCAGTTATTTTAGGCGGGAACTCTGGGCTGTTGTTGTTACAATGTTGACAGCCGGCTGCCTATAAAAGCAGGCCGGCTGAGCTGTTTGCAGTCAGTTCTATTCCAGCTTACGAAATAAAGAGCTAGTTGGAGAAATCGCTGGTCGTCGGCTATGTCAACCCACAACTTAACATAAACCACTGAGCCTCTTGGGCTTGCCGATCAGAAGGTCAGCGGTTCAAATCCCTGTGACAGGGTGAGCACCCATCGCTCGTTCCCAGCTCCTGCCAACCTAGCAGTTCGAAAGCACGCCAAAAAGTGCAAGTAGATAAATAGGTACCGCTCCGGCGGGAAGGTAAATGGTGTTTCCATGTGCTGCTCTGGTTTCGGTGTTCCGTTGTGCCGGAAAAACAAACGCTGGCTCCCATGACTTATAAAGCAAGATGAGCGCCGCAACCCCAGAGTCGTCTGCAATTGGACTTAAATGTCAGGGGTTCTTTACCTTTACCTTTTAAAATAGAAAACTAGGCCTAATGAAGGCCGTAGATCCCCAAATTCCTGATACCATCTGAAACATAGGAAATATATATTTTTTCACACCTGAGAATAGCTGATTGTGTAATAGCTAATGGGAAGGTATTTCTTTTATAGTGGTGCCTTGGTTCTCAAACGCCTTGGTTCTCAAATGCCGAAAACCCAGTTCAGCTACTGCCTGATTGATTGATTGATTGATTGATTGTGTGACTGCGGAAAGAGATAAAAGCCCCCCATCCAAACAGTGACTCTCATCATTGCAGGTAAGAAAAAATAATAATTTCAATTTTTATCATTTACAATACTGTCTTATTTATTTCATAGTACAGTACATTGATTGTTGCTTTCATTTTATGGATCAGTTGGTCTCGTTCGATAGTAAAATCCATGTTAAGTTGCTGTTTTAGGGGTTGTTTTTGAAAGTCTGGAATGGATTAATCTGTTTTGCATTACTTTTTATGGGAAAGCGCTCCTTGGTTTTGGAACGCTTTGGTTTTGGAACTGACTTCTGGAACGGATTAAGTTTGAGAACCAAGGTACCACTGCATTTATTTCTTTTACTCACAAACCCACCTTTCACCCATCTGTCATGGATGCTTTAGCTGAGATTCCTGCATTTCAGGGGGTTGGACTAGATGTCCCTTGGGGTCCCTTCTAACTACAATTCTTTGATTCTATGATACTGCCTTAAATGTAGAGTACAGATGGAACTTTAGTCTGGATTGGCATCATTATAGTAATAAAACGAGACATTTATTTACCTCACAAACATCAAACTAAACCGTATTCCACAAGATTTAGTTTAAAGTAAATATACTGAGGGTGGGAGATTTAAGTATCATGCCGATTTCCTATTTTAGCATCCCCTGTATTAACAGGAGAAAGCAACTATTAAAGAAAGGTAAACCGAGTGAAGTCTGTGTTTACAGTTCTAAATTGGTTTTTGCCACCAAGGAAAAGAATTTTGCAGTCAATGCGGACAGTTCACTGAAGATGTCAGCTGAGTTCAGCGCAGTAGCAAGGCAAACAGCATTAAGAACTATTAAAGGGGAGATGGAGAAAACAATGGCAGAATATCAGTGTGACTATATAAATCTTTTGTTTGTTCATATTTCACATAATGTGTAAATGATCTTTAAAAAGAAAGAAAAGATCTGTCAGAGCTGAATTGGGTGTAGGCTTGAAATGAAGAGTTGCTGTTGAGACAATTTCTGGAACGTTGTGTATGGAAATGCTTTTAAAAATAATTGATGCAGTATATGTCTGCATTAGGGACGTGGGTGGCGCTGTGGGTTAAACCACAGAGCCTAGGACTTGCCAATCAGAAAGTCGGCGGTTCGAATCCCCGCGATGGAGTGAGCTCCCGTTGCTTGGTCCCAGCTCCTGACAACCTAGCAGTTCGAAAGCACGTCAAAGTACAAGTAGATAAATAGGTACCACTCCGGCGGGAAGGTAAACGGCGTTTCCGTGCACTGCTCTGGTTTGCCAGAAGCAGCGGCTAAGTCATGCTGGTCACATGACCTGGAAGCTGTACGCCGGCTCCCTCAGCCAATAAAGCGAGATGAGCGCCGCAACCCCAGAGTCGGTCACGACTGGACCTAATGGTCAGGAGTCCCTTTACCTTTTATGTCTGCATTGCTTGGGAACTAGGTCACCTGATTTCATTGGCATCACACACCTTTTTTACCCTGGCCTCTGTCTCTCTTTCACCACCGTAATTCATTTAAACAGTGTTTAATGTTGTATTTTAAATTGCTGTGATCCACTCTAGGACCTTTTGATGTGTGGTGGGTAATAAGAATAAGATTCAAAGCTCTCACCACTTTGGGATCTAAATCTTACTGCCTGTGTTTTCTTACTGCTGTATGGAAAAGCACACAAATCCTTTGAAGAGTTTGTAAGTAAACCATGTTTAACTTACCAAACATGCAGTCTCTTTCTGTTCTAGGGGAAGTGGGGAATTTTTTTTTGGGGGGGGGGAATTAGAAGGGGATATTTTAAAGATTTAACAGCACAAAGCCCTGAAATTCTAGGTTGGTCTAAGCAGGAATCTGTTAGATCAGGCTCCCTCAACCTCGGCACTTCAGATGTTTTGAGACTACAGTTCCCATCATCCTTGACCACTGGTCCTGCTAGCTAGGGATGATGGGAGTTGTAGGCCAAAAACAGCTGGAGGGCCAAGGTTGAGGAAGCCTGTGTTAGATCCTGAGCCAGCCTCACTGATGACACGCAGCAATTTGGCTGCCCCCCCCCCCTGTTTTCCAGCTGGTATGCTTGGCAGTGGGCTCACTACTCTGCTAAACTCTGCTAGGGAGTGGTTAGGGCTAGGCTTTCGCCCTAAGTGGAGTGTGGCCAAGTGTGAATCAGCACGAAAAACGGTGACGCGTTCTTATGTGACAAGGAACCCTGGACCATCTCCTGGGTTGAATGGACCCTGGGTGAAGTGCCCCTAAAGAGGCTGGCTGCAGGTACCAGCCCTGGAATCAGGGAAGTAAAGAGGATGGATGGAAGACAAGCAGATATTTGATTTATGGCCTGGAAAACAAATACGTAAAACCTGCCTTATCAATGTTTCTGTGAATCTGTTACTAGAAATACCTGGAATAAAAATGTCATTGACTGGTGTGATGGCCTGGGACTCAGACTCGGAACCGGAGGAGTCTCGGTCCACACCGGATCCTCTGCCTCAGGTGGCATCTGAACTGAGTCTGGGGCCTGATTCTGAAGAGCCCCAGTCTGCACAGGTTCCCCTGCAACAAGCACCAGCTGAGCCAAGTCAGGGGCCTGAGCCTGCCCTGGCTCCAGATGCGGGGATTACCTTGTTGCCCTCTGCTGGGCAATCACGTGCAGCTGCTCCACTACCAGTTGGGTCAGGAGAGGCTGAGGCGGCCCCTGGGTCTAGTAACCCACCGACATCTCCCGAGCTGCAGAGACTCAGGCCTGAGAGAAGAAGAGACCTGAGTACTCGCAGGAGGAGTGCTCGCCATCGGGCGAGACAGGGAGGTGAGTCAAAGGGGGATCAGGACTGGCCGTTACCCTGTCAGAGATAAAAGGCTGCCGGACCCTGCCCCAGGTTGCGGGAGCAACATTGCTGCTTGCTGGAACCTGCCTGTTACCCTGTGCCAGACCTAGCCTGGTTTCCTGCCTTGGTCCTATTGGACTGACTCCTCGTGGAATCCTTGGATTCGGGACCAGACCTGGACCGCGTTGCTCGGGTTAACCCCCGGGCCCAGCACAACTACAATGTTTCCCCAGTTAAGGGAAGTAATGAGAGCTTTTACTCATAAAGAAGAGAGTTGCTTAAAAATGAATTTCTGAGATAATAATAATAATAATAATAATAATAATAATGATGATGATGATGATGATGATGGCATCAGCAACAATAATAGCTCAATGTGCCATCCTCTTTTCACTGTTCTTCTATGGGGCTTCTTAAATCTCACAATCCCACCTTTATGGTACTGCTTGATGTCTCCTCCTTGGTCAGGCTTCTTTGTTTTTCTTCTGCATCCACCTGCTGCTGCCACCCACTCTTCCCGGAGCTTTCCCTTTCATTAGCTACTTAGCAGGAGCACATTGTCCTTCAGCAAGAAAGCAGAGAGCAGTCCCGCCTAGAGGGAAGTGTTTGCCGCTGTGTTAAATTGCTCCTTCCCTGCCCCTTTGATTCCATTAAAATGTAAACTCTCCCAGCACCCCAAGAGTATACAGTGGCCTGGAAGATCATCCAAATGACCACAAATGCTGATGACCTAACGCACCACTTAACCCGAGCCATTGCTTGCCTGCTACATTGTCCTCCCGGCATATAACCTCCTTAGTGGTTCAGCACCATGGGGACAACTGAAATGCCCCAGCAGGGCAGGAAATATAGGACCCCAGGAGGGCAGACCAATGATTTGCTTCAGAGAGGTTTCCCTGCCGTGCCTCAAACAACATTAAATTTGTGGAGGAGTTTGCCTGCTGAAGATGTTTGTCTCGAGCAGCGTCCACCAATCTGGTGCCCTCCAGATGTATCCCAGCACAGCCAATGGTCAGGGAGGATGTTGTTGTTGTTTAGTCGTTCAGTTGTGTCCGACTCTTTGTGGCCCCATGGACCAGAGCACGCCAGGCACTCCTGTCTTCCACTGTCTCCCGCAGTTTGGTCAAACTCATGCTGGTAGCTTCGAGAACACTAACATCTCGTCCTCTGTCGTCCCCTTCTCCTTGTGCCCTCCATCTTTCCCAACATCAGGGTCTTTTCCAGGGAGTCTTCTCTTCTCATGAGGTGGCCAAAGTCTTGGAGCCTCAGGTTCACAATCTGTCCTTCCAGTGAGCACTCAGGGCTGATTTCCTTCAGAATGGAGAGGTTTGATCTTCCTGCAGTCCATGGGACTCTCAAGAGTCTCCTCCAGCACCATAATTCAAAAGCATCAATTCTTTGGTGATCAGCCTTCTTTATGGTCCAGCTCTCACTTCCATACATCACTACTGGGAAAACCATAGCTTTTACTATACGGACAGGGAGGATAGGAACACAGAAAGCTACCTTAACCATTGTCCATTGGTCCATCTAGCTCAGTCTTGTCTACACTGGCTGGCAATACAGTAGCCCTCAAGGGTATCAAACAGAGGACATTCCATACCCTCTCTGGAAAGGCCAGGGCCAGGAATTAAATCTGTGACCTTTTGTATTCAGAGCAGATCCTCTGCCACTGAGCTACAGTCCTTTTATGATGGAGTTGTGGTTGGAAACATCTTGAGGGCACCAGCTTTAGCAAGGCTCTTCTGGATTGGTCATAGAATCACAGAATTATGGAGTTGGAAGGAACCTCTGCAGTGCAAGAACCTCAGCTACAGCATCCATGGTAAATGGCCATCCAACCTCTGCTAAAAAGCCTCTAAGGATGGAGAGTGCACAAGTCCATTCCTCCGTCAAACAGCTCTCACTCTCAGAAAGTTCTTCCTGATGTTTTGTTGGAATCTCCTTTCTTTAAGCCATTAGTTTGAGTCATACCCTCCAGAGCAGGAGGAGACAAGCTTGTTCCTTGTTCCATGTGACAACCCTTGAGATATTTGAAGATGGCTATCATATCTCCTCTTTGTCTACTCTTTTCCAGGCTAAACATACCCAGCTCTTTCAAACATTCTTCATTCTCTCCAGACCTTTGATCATCTTGGTTACCCTCCTCTGCACACATTCCAGTTTGTCATCGCCTGTCATAAATTGTGTTGTCCAGAACTGGACACAGTATTCCAGGTGCGACTGGCTAAACTTAGTCGATGAGCAGTGGCTGCAAGCTTTGTGCCCTCATGAGGAGGTTCAAGGTTCTTGCATTCATTTACTCCTTGGGTTCAGGATACCTCCTGGACCACCTAATTCCTTATATCCCTGCCTAACCACAGAAGTCTTTGGAGAAGTAACGTTTGTGGTCCCTCACAGCTTAAATGCACAGCTTCTTTTCACCCCAAGCCATGCACTCAGTATTGTGGGCCTCATTTGATGGCAGTCCCTCCCAGTGGAGGCCAGTGTGGGCCTGCCACCTATGGGCCTCTTTTACACACACCTCCTAGCGAGGAGAGAGGATCTTTTGCTGGAGATAAACCAGGCACTGTCCTTGAAGGTGCTTGGATAGTGTGCTGCTAACTCTATTTCAAGGCCCTGCTGCTAAAAAACAAAACAAAAACAAATTAGGGATTTCCCATGCTTACCATTTATAGTGCCCTAGTTTCTGTTTGGAGAGGACGCGGGTGGCGCTGTGGGTTAAACCACAGAGCCTAGGGCTTGCCGATCAGAAGGTCGGCGGTTCGAATCCCTGCGACGGGGTGAGCTCCCGTTGCTCGGTCCCTGCTCCTGCCAACCTAGCAGTTTGAAAGCACGTCAAAGTGCAAGGAGATAAATAGGTACCGCTCCGGCGGGAAGGTAAACGGTGTTTCCGTGCGCTGCTCTGGTTTGCCAGAAGTGGCTTACTCATGCTGGCCACATGACCCGGAAGCTGTACGCCGGCTCCCTCGGCCAATAAAGTGAGATGAACGCCACAACCCCAGAGTCGGTCACGACTGGACCTAATGGTCAGGGTTCCCTTTACCTTTAGTTTCTGTTTGAGCCGGTGTTTTTAAGAGCAAATTTGTAGCTTTCTGCACCTTTGCTCACATGTTGCTAATTCTTAGAGCGTGATTGTGGGGTTTTTCCTCTCCATGCTAATGGTGGGCTGTGCCCAAATTGAGAAAAGTTCCATGGCTGAGGTCAAAGCTCTAAAAGACCTTCACATTCCCCCAGCCAGTAAATGTCAGAGTTCTGTGCGTGAGAATGGGGAAAGCCCTTCCAGAGTTTTCAAAATATATGTATTTAATGCCTAGTATTCCGGAATACTAATCTTGTGAGAATATAGGAAATTAGAAGGGGAACCGTGTGTCTTCCTGAGCTATGGCCGACCTCAACAACCTCGTTCTTCTCATAAAATTTTATATGCAGCTAATGATTGCTGTCATGGGCAGGGCTTTGACTCAGTTCCATAGTCTCTGTCTGCCATATCTCTCCTCTGAACTGAGTTTGTGAACTGACATTATGTGCCGGTCAGAAGGAGGTGGTGCACATGGTTCCCAAACCATGCCCAGCAACATGGACCCCCCTCTATCTGGGAAGAGGTAGGATGCTGGTACACATGCTGGAAAACATTGAAGATCCATTTTGGATCAATTGCAAAAGTTGGATTTTTTTGTGGTATAAGGAAAGCAAGTTATTTGAGTACAATGGACACTCGGGTTGCGAACATGACCTGTGCAGGATGCACGTTTAAAACCTGCAGCGTCCGCAACCCGTGTCTGCAGGTCTGCGCACGTGCAGGTTGCGATTCGGTGCTTCTGCACATGCACAAAGCTTGATTTAGTGCTTCTGCGCATGCGCAACTGCCGAAACCCGGAAGTAATCCGTTCCGGTACTTCCGGGTTTCGGCGGTCCGTAACCTGAAAAAACGCAACCTGAAGCTTCTGTAAACCGAGGTATGACTGTACATTATTTTGGAATACTAGGCAAATGATTTACCTACGAGATGGCCTTACTTGCATGTACACTCACTCAACCACTTAGGCCGGCTGAAGTGGCAGTGATACAGGTGCCACATAATATTAATAAGACTTTGGGACTCCTTGCCTATTAATATCGGGCACTGTACTCTTTTCAGCACCTGCTGAATTTTGTTTGTTTGTCTGTTTAGACAAGCCTACCCAGAAGTTGATGCGAGATTTAATCTATTGCTACTTGAACTTTTCTAAAGTCTCAGGTAACAGGCATCTCCCCACTTGCATGAGACCGACTTGTGCATGGCCGCGTATATGTGTGGCACCAGGAAATAGATAAAGAATTTAATGGCGGGAGAGAGCTGGAGAGTCCTTGTGGCTCATGAGGAGACCCTCCTTGGAGCCCGAAGAGGACATCAGTGAGGGCAGAGGGAGCCTCCAAAGGACTGGAGGAACAGTGGAGCTTTATTGACACTGCTCAGCCTCCCCACCTAACAGCTGAGGCTCGTGGTAGCGCAGCCACATTACCACACATCCTCCAGCCTCCTGCCAGCCCCAGAGCTTCAATTCTAGTTGTGGATATTTTTGGACACAGTATTTTTGGTATGGATAGGAGAGAGAGTGGCAGAGTGGGCATTTAAAGGGTGCTTAGAGGGAGCTCCCCACTTTTACACGCTTTTTGTTTATGTGTGTGGGGTCCCCGAATGTAACTCCCATTTAATTGGGGTGTGTGTGTGTGTGTGTACTGTTGTTAATTTTTCCTATG
This sequence comes from Podarcis erhardii, assembly GCF_964252035.2. Classification (NCBI taxonomy): domain Eukaryota; kingdom Metazoa; phylum Chordata; class Lepidosauria; order Squamata; family Lacertidae; genus Podarcis; species Podarcis erhardii. The sequence goes on along the minus strand of NC_138512.1, from coordinate 67,093,736 downwards.
GATTATTATTATTAATAATAATATTAATATTTAGGTAAACTGCTCTGAGGTTTCTTGTTTCAATTTTACAATCAAGCGGTACATTGGTTTTAGGAAACAAAATAAATAACATAAACAAAAAAAGAAGAAAAATGATGCTCAAATTGTTGGCAACTTGCCAAAAAATCTCACCCCAACCCACCCACTGGCAACTATTCCAGTATAAAAGTTAAGTGCAGAACGGCTCTTAAACTGGACTAGGGCAGGTCTTCAAACAGAGTCCTTTGTCCTCTGCAAAACAGGACACATGACCTTGCCTCCTGCTATCTTCCATAAGTACAAACAACAGTATTCTAGTAATAGCAATAGAATAAATGTCGTCTCAGCCTTAGGTATGGTGAAATAACTGTATTTCTTTTCTATTCGGTTGGGGGAAAACATACAAGCATGAGGTTGAAAATCTGCATAGTTATGAATAAGGGATCAATTATGAAGATAAAAGCCTGCCTCTATTGATCAGAGGGCGCTCTACGCAATTAAAATAATAACACTGATTAATATTGCAACATTAAAAAGTCAGTACTTGCCGAAGGTGATCAAGTATGCCGCGGGCACAAACGCTGACTTGGTGCCATGCCGGCCCGAGTGTGAGTTTTCTGGCCTCGGCCGAGCGTTAAGTGATAACACTTCTGCAAATGATGGATTGCTACTAAAAGGCTTCATGAGAAGGCATGATACTCGAAAAGAGATTTGGGAATAGAAAGGTGGGTGCTTTCACTGAAATACAAAAGATGTCTTCGATACAAATCAACAGAGACGAAAGAGCAGGGGCAAAGGTCCTGATCTACCTCTAGTCACAGTCGGGTTAATCACACGTAAGAACCGCCGATTCCTACAAATGGAAATGCATGTCTCTATAAGAAATCTGTGATGGCCTGGGATTCGGACTCAGAGGCTGAACCTGAGGAATCCCAGCCTGCACAGGATTCTCCGCCTCCAGAACCAGCTGAGCCGGGGCTGGGGCTTGAGCCTGAAGGGTCCTCACCTGTGCTGGATCCTCAGGTGCAGGCATCAGCTGAGTCTGCTCTGGCTCCTGAGGTGATGGAGGACCCATTGCCTGCAGGTGCTCCACTCTCAGCCCCGTCAGGGGAAGCTGAGGTTGCCTCTGGATCTGGTAACCCTCCAGCCTCTCCTGAGCTGCAGAGGCTCAGGGCAGAGAGGCGGAGGGAACTAAGTTCCCGCAGGAGGAGTGCTCGCCTCCAGGCCAGGAGAGGCAAATCACCTGTGGACCGGGGCCGCCCTATGCCTCGGGGCAGATAAAAGCCAGCCCCAGTCCCAGGTTGTGGGAGCAATGTTGTTGCTAGCCTGTTCCTGCCTGCACCCTGTCCTGCTGGAGCTCCCGACCTCACCTGACTCCATGCCTTGGACCCAGCTTCAGCTTTGATGGATTGCCTCCATACTGCACCCTTGACCTCAGACTGGACTCGGACCTTGCCTCATGGTTAACCCACGGGACCAGCACAAAATCAAAAGTGTGATGGGTCTCCGAAGAGCTTTAGGCAACAGGTAGGGATATGCACTGTGATGTCGGACAGTGGTACCATTTCATTGCCCAAGCAAAAGATGACTTTGCTCTCACTGTGGTACAGCCATCATGGATGGCAGGTGAGACCTGGATCAGGGAGATATGGGTTCAGTTCCCCCACCTAGGGCAAAGCACAGCAGGTGGACTTGGATCGGTTGCCGTCTCTTGGCCTAAGTGACCTCTCAGAGTTGCCGTGAGGATAAAATGGGACGATCCCATGTAACTTGCTCTGAGCAAGCTGGAAGAAAGTCAGAACACAAACATAACAAATAACCACTTGTTGTTTCATATTTGCAGCATCCCAGTTCTGAGCAACATAGCACAGATCCATCACTGCTGATATCTGGTTCAAAAATGCTGGTAACCTACATGCTTGTCCAAACAACCACCACACATTTTCATATTCAGTTTTTTAACACCTCTCTGTGTTCTTCTGCTATTTCACACCAAATTATATCATCCTTGTGAGCAGAATGAACATGCACAAGTCTACAGTCTTGGAAGTTGAACGGAATCAGTTCCGGAAGTCTGTTCGACTTCCAAAATCAAAGTGCAGCTTCTGACTGGCTGCAGGAAGGTCCTGCAGGAAGCCACAGAAGCCCTGTCGGACGTTCGACTTCCAAAAATAGTTGGCAAACCGGAACACTCACTTCTGGGTTTGCAGCGTTCGGGAGCCAAAACGTAAGAGAACTAAGCTGTTCAAAAACCAAAGTAAGACTGTACCTGTTTGGGCAGCCTCAAGACTACAAAACCCATTTTGCAGTGCAAGTAAGAAAGTACAGAGTCGACTCCAGATTTTGCAAGCCCCTAAGGCAATATGCCCCTTGTGTGGATCACCTTCTTGCTACTCTACTGTGGACACAGCCCATTCATTGTCCTTTCCTGCACCACTTCTGTGGCCAATCTGCACAACTGCCCAGAATGAGAAACCATGGTAAGAGTTTGCTGCTTTTCCTTAACTGATGCTCATGCACTCGGAGACAGGGCCAGAGGGATCTGGGGACAAGGAGTGCCTCCCTTGCTGGATTTCAGCAGGTACCCTAGCATACTGATTCCTGACCCTGATAAAGTAACATGCATATCTACAAACGCATACAAGGTATTTAAAGAAGCAAGCAATTTACAACATTGAAGGAACAGCAGTACAAAAGCACACCCTCCCTGCAAGGGCACATGTAGATATTCCACAGAAAACCAGCTGGCTGGGACTCAGAAAAGAGAACTAGAAATGGGATTTCATCTGCGGATTTTAATGCACTACTAATAATGTGCTCCCAGGCTAAGTTCAAGGTTTTGGTACTAACATATAAGAGCCTTGGGACTGGGTTAGCTGAGACACTGCCTTACCTTTCCATGCCCAGTAGATCACTTAGTTTTACAGAAGAAACAAAACAAATCCCTTCCAGTAGCACCTTAAAGACCAACTAAGTCAGTTCTTGGTATGAGCTTTCGTGTGCATGCACACTTCTTCAGGTATCTGAAGACCAACACGGCTACCTATCTGTAACTTTTACAGAAGAGTCTCTCATCATGGCTCCTAAAATTTCAGATGCAAATCCGATCAGGGCTTTCAAGCTGCTGCCCTTGTTTTCATTGGAATAACATCTCTGTTGAGATATGACAGGCAACTGTTATTTCAAGATGTTCTTGTTCCAACATTTCTTTTTAATTCTCTTACTTGGATATTTATGTATGTTGTCTTTTTTTAAAAAAAGCACACTCTGTTTTTAATGGTAGTATTGTATGGTTGCAAAGCACAATGAAATTTATATGAAAGGAGATAGGTAGGTAAATAGATAGATAAAATAAAGAATATGGATCAGTTTATATTTTGCAGTATCAGCACTGAACTTAGTTTTTTTATTTTATTATCTGTAGGTTTTTAATGATTCTTTCATATTTATATATAGCTTTAATTATATTACTGTTTAATTGTTTTCTAATGATTGTTCCTACCACCCAGTGTTTTTAGCTGTTCCTGTTTTATTGATAAGCACCTTGAGTCCCTGTCAGGGAAAAAGGTAGGGTAACAACAACAACAACAACAACAACAACAACAACAACAACAACTCTTATAATGTCTCTTGCTTGCCGGGAAGGAGGATTTAAAGCCATGTGCAGTGCTTTTTGGGGGGGCAGGGGTACGCATACCCCTAAACATTTTGTGAATCTAACGGGAGAAGAAACTAAAAGTATTATTTTTTTTTAGTTTCTTCTCTAGTAAGGTGAATCGTCAGTTTTGTTGTTACCACCTCTGATGGCGGCTTCATTTCCTGTCCTGGTGTTTCCTGAGTCTCAGGCAGAAGCGAGCAGTGTGGAATGTGGATGTGTGGTGTTTTACTGATGAAAGTTTGGCCTCATTGGGGGGCATTATTTCAATATGAGTAATGCATGTTCTTTGTACTTTTGTCCCTTTACTGTATTTATTTTCCCTGACTTGAACTATAAAATGGCGGTTTTCTTGAGTCAGAATGAGAGCACCCCTAAACATTTTTTAAGAATAAAAAGAAAAGCACTGGCAGTGTATGCATGTGTATGCGTGTGTGAATGAGTGCAGAAACCTCTGACCTTTGTGGGCCTTGAATGTAGCATGTTGTACAAAAGAGTCAGACCTATTTCTATGCACACTGTTGCTTCTGGCCCCACCCATGAGGGAATGTGGCTGGAAAGGGTTGCCCACCTCTGTGCTAGACCTTACTCACAGCTTACCAGCAGTGGAGTATCACAAGAAACCTTCAACCATGCCTTCTTCCATTTACAGTGGTACCTCTGGTTGTGAACAGGATTCGTTCCGGAGCCCTGTTCTCAACATGAGCAGAACGCAACTTGTGTCTGCGCATGTGCCTGATGTCATTTTGAGCATCTGCACATGCGCGAGCGACGAAACCTGGAAGTAACCCTTTCCAGTACTTCCGGGTCGCTGCGGGACGCAACCTGAAAAGATTTAACCCAAAGTGTCTTTAACCTGAGGTATGACTGTACTTCTAATGCAAATAGTGAACTTCCGGAGATGTTGCCGGACTCCAACTCCCATCAGCCCCAGGCATCATGACCAATGGTCAGGGGTGATGGGAGCTGTAGTCTGGCCACATCGGGAGGGTGCCATGTTGTTGACTACCCCTGCTGCACTAGTCACCTAGAAGAGAGAGATGGGCTAGACAAGCCAGCAAGAGGAGACATGAATATTAACAAAGGTTTGTCTGAGGCCATCTCTGGGATCTCCGAGACTGATTTGCTCCACTTTGTTCTCCTCCGCACGGATTATGTGCCCCAAGTGCCAATCTGTGACTCCCCTTGCCTGCGGCTTCACACACTCCTGCCACGATAAGCATCGCCCGCCGCTATTATAGCAGCACAAACAAGTGACAAATCTCGGGAGCGCGAGAAAGTAACGAGGGGCTGATCAGTAGTTTTAGTTATCTTTCCCTTTGTGTTTATTGCAGTCTGCCATAGTTATTTCAAAGGCGCCGACATTGATCGACAGCTTCTATTAAGGCCTGCGCGAGGCAGCTGGATTGAACAGATACATTAAATAAAGCCGTTATTGCTTTTCATTGCCCTTCCGTAAAATATCACTGCTAAATAGCTTCTGCCATCAGATCCAGTTAGGTACATGGTTTTAATTTGAGGGACTGCTTTCTAACACTGCACAATTGACACGGGCCTTTGTTTCCCTTGCAATAATGATTGTGTACAACCTCGAGAATTGATGGGCTGTCTTTGGAGGCTAGAAGGGACTGGGGCGGCAGTGTTGGGGGGGCCACAATGGCTTTATTGTCTTTTCTCGCTTTCTCGCCCTCCTTTTTTTTTAAAACTTACACTTGCTATGCTTGTCAGAGGCTTGCAGCAGAAGCTGGAATAATGTCAGGACAGGCTCCTTATCTCAGGATGTTGTAATGTAGCAAGCTGCAGGCTCTTGCCTGGGAGCAAGATAAGAGAAACCTTACAAGGATTGGGGAGGGGAATAATGAGGCCTACCCCCCCCCAAGCCTGGTTAGTGGTATTATTGAGATAACAATGGCAGAGCTGTCAATCGCTCGCTACAGCTCTTTCTGGCGCTAGCCAGGGAAATATATGTGTGCTGAGCACGAAAATAAAAGTCTCAAATGTTCATCTAATAATGATGTATTTGTAACAGGATTTGCTGCCCGACGATATTCTTTCTTTATCTGCGAGCTAAATGGCCGGGCAGCTGTGTGCTTTGGCACGGCGCAATGTCCTTCCTTTTGTGCGCTGCATATTAATCCTTTATTGAAGTAATTAAATGTGTGCTTAATGGCAATGAGCTGGCAGAACGAGTGCACAATTGAATTAGCGGTTATGATTGGGAGCACGATACAAGATGAACTAAATGCAATTACTGTAGGCATTTCTCCATCTCTCCCCCCCCACCTCAACCCTCCAAGTTGAATCGGGCTACATGACATGACTTAATTACAGGTTGTTAGATACACTTACTCCCTGATCTTTCAGGGATGGGATCTGGGTGGATGTTACAGTTTCTGGAGAATGTGAGCGATGTGTGCAGCAGTGCCATGCGTGCTGATCCATTTAACCTAGCATGAAGGTCAGCCTGATTTTTGTAACAATCAACGTAAATGCAAAAGACCCAGTTTCCCCCTCAGATCAGACGGCTTTGCTTGACCAACTTCTAAATAAGAAAGCAAGGGGTGGAAAGATAGTGTTTTGAAATCCTTTTATATTATCCTGTGTGCCATGTAGCCTTGTTTTCATTGGTTATGTTTCAGGTCTTGGCCAAGACCCCAAACCCTGATGCGCATGAAGCTATGAACAAGAGCTTTGTTGCATCAGTGCCGTTGAATAATAATAATAATAATAATAATAATAATAATAATAATAATAATTTATTATTTATACCCCGCCATCTGGCTGGGTTTCCCCAGCCACTCTGGGTGGCTTCCAACAAAACACTAAAATACAATAACCTATTAAACATTAAAAGCTTCCCTAAACAGGGCTGCCTTCAGATGTCTTTGGTATTTATTTTTCTCTTTGACATCTGGTGGTAGGGCGTTCCACAGGGCGGGTGCCACTACCAAGAAGGCCCTCTGCCTGGTTCCCTGTAACTTGGCTTCTTGCACCGAGGGAACCGCCAGAAGGCCCTCGGCGCTGGACCTCAGTGTCCGGGCAGAACGATGGAGGTGGAGACGCTCCTTCAGGTATACTGGACCGAATGTTCTATGCATGCCCCTAAGTCTACATGCATGCAGAGTGAATGAGATAATCCATGCTGGCAGGGCTTTTTTCAGCTGGAACTCACCAGAACTCAGTTCTGGCACCTCTCAAGTGAGTGCCATTGCCATTCTTAGAGACATGGTGAGTTCCGGCACCACTTTTCCTAGAAAAATAGCACTGCATGCTGGTAAACAGAGAAATCAGATGTGTGCATCTGATTTCTGCTAATATCTGAATGAGGTCTGAAGGTACCAGCTGTTGTTCCATTTTTGAAACCAATGAGGTTTAAGTATAGCCAATGGGAGGATGGGAGGCAATCTGGAAATCTCATGCATACCATGCAGCAGAAGTTTGGGGGAGAAGTTCTAAGAATGTGGAAAGACAGTTTTGTCTCTCTTTCTCCCAGAAAATGAACTGCGCTGTGATCTTTGAATGAAGGGTGGTGTACACAAGTAAATAAATAAGGTTCTCATCATAGAATCATAGAATCATAGAGTTGGAAGAGACCACAAGGGCCATCGAGTCCAACCCCCTGCCAAGCAGGAAACACCATCAGAGCACTCCTGACATATGGTTGTCAAGCCTCTGCTTAAAGACCTCCAAAGAAGGAGACTCCACCACACTCCTTGGCAGCAAATTCCACTGTCGAACAGCTCTTACTGTCAGGAAGTTCTTCCTAATGTTTAGGTGGAATCTTTTTTCTTGTAGTTTGGAACCATTGCTCTGTGTCCGCTTCTCTGGAGCAGCAGAAAACAACCTTTCTCCCTCCTCTATGTGACATTCTTTTATATATTTGAACATGGCTATCATATCACCCCTTAACCTACTCTTCTCCAGGCTAAACATGCCCAGCTCCCTTAGCCGTTCTTCATAAGGCATCGTTTCCAGGCCTTTGACCATTTTGGTTGCCCTCCTCTGGACACGTTCCAGTTTGTCAGTGTCCTTCTTGAACTGTGGTGCCCAGAACTGGACACAGTACTCCAGGTGAGGTCTGACCAGAGCAGAATACAGTGGCACTATTACTTCCCTTGATCTAGATGCAATACTCCTATTGATGCAGCCCAGAATTGCATTGGCTTTTTTAGCTGCCGCGTCACACTGTTGGCTCATGTCAAGTTTGTGGTCAACCAAGACTCCTAGATCCTTTTCACATGTACTGCTCTCAAGCCAGGTGTCACCCATCTTGTATTTGTGCCTCTCATTTTTTTTGCCCAAGTGCAATACTTTACATTTCTCCCTATTAAAATTCATCTTGTTTGTTTTGGCCCAGTTCTCTAATCTGTCAAGGTCGTTTTGAAGTGTGATCCTGTCCTCTGGGGTGTTAGCCACCCCTCCCAGTTTGGTGTCATCTGCAAATTTGATCAGGATGCCCTTGAGTCCATCATCCAAGTCGTTGATAAAGATGTTGAATAAGACCGGGCCCAAGACAGAACCCTGTGGCACCCCACTAGTCACTCTTCTCCAGGATGAAGAGGAACCATTGATGAGCACCCTTTGGGTTCGGTCAGTCAGCCAGTTACAAATCCACTGAGTGGTAGCATAGTCAAGACCGCATTTTACCAGCTTCTTTACAAGAATATCATGGGGCACCTTGTCAAATGCCTTGCTGAAATCAAGGTAGGCTACATCCACTGCGTTCCCTTCATCTACCAGGCTTGTAATTCTGTCAAAAAATGAGATCAGGTTAGTCTGACACGACTTATTTTTCAGAAATCCATGCTGACTATTGGTGATCACAGTATTCCTTTCTAGGTGCTCACAAACTGTTTGCTTAATGATCTGCTCCAGAATCTTCCCTGGTATTGATGTCAGACTGACTGGGCGGTAATTATTTGGGTCCTCTCTTTTCCCCTTTTTGAAAATAGGGACAACATTTGCCCTCCTCCAGTCTGCCGGGACTTCGCCTGTTCTCCAGGAATTCTCAAAGATGACTGCCAGTGATTCTGAGATCACACCTGCCAGTTCTTTTAATACTCTTGGATGCAGTTCATCTGGCCCTGGAGACTTGAATACATCTAAACTAGCCAAGTATTCTTGTACTATCTCCTTAGTTATTCTGGGCTGTGTTTCCTCTGCTGAATCATTTGCTCCAAATTCTTCAGGTCGGGCATTATTTTCTTTATCGGAGAAGACTGAGGCAAAGAAGGCATTGAGGAGTTCAGCCCTTTCTGTGTCCCCTGTTTGCATTTCACCATCTTCTCCTCTGAGTGACCCCACTGTTTCTTTGTTCTTCCTTTTGCTACGAACATACCCATAAAAGCCTTTTTTGTTGCTTTTAACGTCTCTAGCAAGCCTGAGTTCATTCTGTGCTTTAGCTTTTCTGACTTTGTGTCTACACGTGCTGGCTATTTGTTTGAATTCCTCTTTGGTGGTTTCCCCCCTTTTCCATTTTTTGTACACATCCTTTTTTAATCTTAACTCAGTTAAAAGTTCTTTAGATAGCCACCCTGGCTTCTTTAGGCACCTTCCATGTTTCCGTCTCATTGGTATTGCCTGAAGTTGTGCTTTTACTATCTCCCTCTTAACAAACTCCCAGCCATCATGAAGAAGAAGAAGAAGAAGAGTTTGGATTTGATATCCCGCCTTTCACCCCCCTTCAGGAGTCTCAAAGCGGCTAACATTCTCCTTTCCCTTCCTCCCCCACAACAAACACTCTGTGAGGTGAGTGGGGCTGAGAGACTTCAGAGAAGTGTGACTGGCCCAAGGTCACCCAGCAGCTGCATGTGGAGGAGCGGAGACGCGAACCCGGTTCCCCAGATTAGGAGACTACCGCTCTTAACCACTACACCACACTGGCTCCCTTTCCTTTTAGTATTACTGTCCATGGGATCTCACCCAGCACTTCCCTAAGTTTTATGAAGTCGGCTTTCTTAAAGTCAAGAAATTGAGTCCTAGTATGCTTGGCTGCTCCTTTCCGCTGTATAGTAAACTTCAGAAGAGCATGATCACTCGCGCCTAATGATCCTTCCACTTCTACCCCACTAACCAGGTCATCAACATTGGTTAGGACCAGATCTAAAATGGCTGTTCCTCTTGTTGCTTCTCCCACTTTCTGGACAATGAAGTTGTCTGCAAGGCCAGTGAGGAATCTGTTAGACCTTATGCTCTTGGCTGAGTTTGACATCCAGCAAATATCCGGGTAATTGAAGTCCCCCATTACTACTATCTCCCTTCCTTTTGCATGCTTGGCCATCTGTTCCAGGAAGGCATCATCTATGTCCTCCGTTTGGCTTGGGGATCTATAGTAAACTCCCACAATGAGGTCCCTGTTATTCATCTCTCCCTTAATTTTGACCCAAATGCTCTCACTTTGGCTTTGAGGTTCTAAATCTTGGATCTCTTCACAGGTATACACATCCCTGACATATAACGCCACTCCTCCTCCTTTCTTGTCTGGTCTGTTTCTCTGAAATAGATTGTAACCCTCCATTATTACATTCCAGTCGTGGGACTTATCCCACCAGGTTTCAGTGATGCCTATTATGTCATATTTAGTTTGCTGTACCAAGAGCTCAAGCTCATCTTGTTTACTCATCACCTATTTACTATCTTGCAAATGCCATCTCCTCCACCCACGATCTTGAATGAGAGATCCTGTTTCTTCTGGAAAGCATTACAGAAAAAAACCGAATGCTCCAGGAGAATTGTGATTGACAAACCTATTCAATTAGGGAAGAAGAGTGACCTAAAACTAGCAATGGGCAGATTTATTTAGTTTTGTTCCATGCCAATTTTAAACATGTTCCTTCACAAGTCCATTCCTTCTCATTTCCACATTAATCTGTGATTTTATTTTTAGAAAAATCTGCATGAAATTCGTATTTCAAAAAACCCAGTGTATGTATTTCTAAATATATCGATTCTCAAATATGCATTAAAAATATAGTTTGGTACTTGTTTGCATCTAGAATTATATTGCAAAATTCAGAGTAGTCAAAAATCTGAAGGAGAATTATGTCCTGACCTGTGTATTGATCTCTGAGGGCCAAATTTTAATGAACCACAGAAGGCGGGGAAGGGAAGTTGTGGATAACAAGATGATTAAAATAATTATGTATTTGTTGTAAAATTGAAAACTATAAATGAAATCGTTTCCCAAAACTAAACAAAGAACAAAATGTGTTGGACAGGCTGTTTCTGCACAGATGTGATGTAAGCCTAATGTTCATTCCTTGCCAAATGCCCAACCTACCTGGGTGGGTAACAGTCAGCAAAGAGACCCAACCATTTTTCGCAACCGATAGTACCCATCTTGAATGTGCGGCTCAAAAACACGACTATTAAAATAATCAATGCCCCTTAGTATAGGTTTAAGTTTTGCAGAGCTATTTTAGGGTGTGGGCAAGTGGTGGGCGAGGGGAGGCATAGGTGGAAGACGATTTTATAGCTTTCCTTCTCTTTGCCGGGGCCATAAATGAAACCCTTTCAGCCCTAATGACCACAATGACTTTCCTCGATCATCTTATTGCTGCTTTGGCACATTTATCGCTTTCACATGCACTAATGGATGAGTTTGGATATGTTAACAATTTATATATCATTTTGATCCTACAAAGAAGCCCTCCTCTTCCTCCTCCAGCCCTCCCCCCTCCCTGCACAACCAAACTAACTTAGCGCTCAGGATTGAGTAGCTTTTAAGGAGTATAAATGAATTTAATGCTTTAGAAAGAGCCTCTGTAAATTATGAACATGACACCTATTACATTAAGCTGCATTAAGCATTAATACATCTTCATTACTGGCAAGGTGCCCAAAAACCCAAGGTTGAAAAAGAAGCTCACTGTGCCCAGTGTGGCAGTGACCTAGGCTAAAATTGATAGTCCGTTCTGAATGTCGGGGAGAAAACATAGGCACACATCTTTCTATAAGCTCCCATAGAGATTATCCTTGCTGGCACCTGTTGCTCCCTACAGATCTCCTTAAAGGTAAAGGTAAAGGGACCCCTGACCATTAGGTCCAGTCATGACTGACTCTGGGGTTGCGCGCTCATCTCGCTCTATAGGCCGAGGGAGTCAGCGTTTGTCCACAGACAGCTTCCAGGTCATGTGGCCAGCATGACTAAGCCACTTCTGGTGAACCAGAGCAGCGCACGGAAACGCTGTTTACCTTCCTGCTGAAGCGGTAGCTATTTATCTACTTGCACTTTGACGTGCTTTCAAACTGCTAGGTTGGCAGGAGCAGGGACTGAGCAACGGGAGCTCACCCCGTTGCGGGGATTCGAACCGCTGACCTTCTGATCGGCTAGTCCTAGGCTCTGTTGTTTAACCCACAGCACCATCTCCTTACTGCCCCTTTAAACTGCTATATCTGGACTCCTAGGAAATAATAATATGAAAACTGTCGGCATGTGTTGCAAAGAAAGAAGCCCACCAGGTTAACCATATAAATACCATTGAGATTGGGTCACTATGCAAATACTGAAAATACCCTATTTTAAATAATAATCCCGACTCCCCCTATTCATACGTAAGATGAATTCCTTGATTTGGAATCACCAGGGGTTGAAATTGCTGGTAGGGTATTTCTGACGGTGGGGGAAGAAAAAAGTATCAAGGGTGGGGGAAATCATTCCAGATTAATGATGGGCTACCCTGTACTGTCAGAGAACAAGAGATAAAACTGATTTTAGTGTCTTAAAAAGCAATATCCATTAGACTCACATTTGGCTACAGCTGGAGTGGAAAAGCCTTTATTTCCACAAGATGTAGAGGTTTGGCTGGGAGAAAAAAACAAGCTAACCGCTTGTGACATATTGTAATTGATTTTATGTTGTACATTTATAAGACTGGCAATTCATGTTCCATATGGGATTCAGCGCCGAGGTGTCACGGCGACTTCAAAGGCTTTATTATATTACAATTCTCAGAGGCTTCCAGGAGACTCTTCCGCAATATCCTAAGTTGGAATCTTCACCGAAATTGTCCAGCAATTTCACAAAGCTATCTTTTTTTCCAGCTGGGGAAATGTGTCTTTTCGGCTGACTTCGAAATATTTATAGGAGATCCTAAAACAGTATTTTAGTACACAGGTGTTGGTTTCTCTGCAGATAATAAGATGCTGTAACTGTGAGGTCCGACGCTGTGGGGTAATCCAGGGAGTCTTTCTGAGAGTCTTATTAGGAACCTTCAGCATGAAGTCAAAAAAGCAGCACAGCAGCTGTCTTAAATAAGAACCAACGAGGATTCCAGCGGGATCAAATGAAGGCCTTTTGAGTCCAGCACTGACCCTCCCACAGTGGCCAATGAGTTGTTTGTTGGGAAACTCAACAGCAGGGCTGTAATAGCTCACTGCTGTTTGCGATCCCCTGCAATTGTTATTCAAGTAAGTTTTACTCCAAGTTAGACCCATTGAAATTAACAGACTCCACTTAATTATGTTGATTGATTTCTCTTATCTTTACTCCTCCGAGTCAAACAGAATTGAATACCACCTTCAGCAATTGAAGATAGCATATACTTACCATATCCAGTAGCTACTGATAGCTTATCCTCCATAATATAGAACCCCTGTGCAACTGGCATGTGTAGTTAAAGGACTGAGTCCTAAGTGTTGGCACTGTGGTCGAGAGTTAGGGAAATATGCACATATGTGGTGGGAGTGCATTTGTGTAAAGGAATATTGGCGAAAGATTATAAAGGTTATTTCTGATGTATTTCAGGTTAAGATAGAAGTCAATAGAGAAATGCTTATCTCAGAAATATTGGGGAATAGTAAAATAGAAAGAAAAGAGCAAGATTGGTATAAAATTATGATCTTAGCTGGTATGCTTGCATCAGGATGGAAAGAAAAGGATAAATGGACAATGGAAAAATGGAATGACTATGTTTTTGAATATATACCATCTGATATATTTGAACAGGTAAGGATGGAAGATACATGGGAAAACAAATGCCAAAAGATTTTGAATGAATGGACAAGTTATAGGAATTGGATAGCACGGGGGGAAGCCAACCCAAGCATCCAAATTAGAATGAATAATCTGTGCACACGGTTAAAGATCTGAAGAGAGAACAAGTTTTGGGGGGGAGGGAGGAAGGAAGGGGAAAAAAATCAGGATAAATAAGTAGGGACCAAAGTATATACTGTTATGTATAACTAATAGGAGGATGGTTTTGATGCATGCTATTGTTAGATTTTCGACCGAATGATTTTCTTTTTGTAAGTTATTCGACATCCCTGGATGAAAGTGTGATCATAAAGAATGGGAAAATAAATAAATAAATAAATAAATAAATAATAAACAGGTCAACCTGTTAAAAATGTCAATGTTAAAAAAAATAACCAACCTCCATGAAATGCATCTAACCCTCTCTTACAGCTGTCTGATTAGCCATCACTGCATCTTGTGGCAGTGATTTCTCAAGTTTACCTGTGTGCTGTGAGGAAAAAAGACTTCCTTTTGCCCAGGGGTGCCCAGAGGTGTGTTGCAAGGGGTTGGACTAGATGTACCTTCCAGCTCTACGATTCTATGATTCTAAGTTGCCCCCAAGACTCAGGGGGCTTGGGGTGCAGCGCATGTGCGCGATGTCACACACACACACTGCGATACACATGTGCATGACCACTGAAACTGTTCCATGCTTGGCTCTGCACTCAGTTTCCTCCGCCCCCTCAACATTGAGAGGGCCTGGCCCCCTCCCAACAAACATTGAGGGGCTTTGGGCCCCCCCTGGAATTGGCATGCCTGCTTTTTCCTGTCCTGAAACTCCTTCTCACCCCCTTCATTGGCTTAGAATCATAGAATCATAGAGTTGGAAGAGACCACAAGGGCCATCGAGTCCAACCCCCTGCCAAGCAGGAAACACCATCAGAGCACTCCTGACATATGGTTGTCAAACCTCTGCTTAAAGACCTCCAAAGAAGGAGACTCCACCACACTCCTTGGCAGCAAATTCCACTGTCGAACAGCTCTTACTGTCAGGAAGTTCTTCCTAATGTTTAGGTGGAATCTTCATTCTTGTAGTTTGGAACCATTGCTCCGTGTCCGCTTCTCTGGAGCAGCAGAAAACAACCTTTCTCCCTCCTCTATGTGACATCCTTTTATATATTTGAACATGGCTATCATATCACCCCTTAACCTCCTCTTCTCCAGGCTAAACATGCCCAGCTCCCTTAGCCGTTCTTCATAAGGCATCGTTTCCAGGCCTTTGACCATTTTGGTTGCCCTCCTCTGGACACGTTCCAGTTTGTCAGTGTCCTTCTTGAACTGTGGTGCCCAGAACTGGACACAGTACTCCAGGTGAGGTCTGACCAGAGCAGAATACAGTGGCACTATTACTTCCCTTGATCTAGATGCAATCTTCTAGTGCTTTGAGAGATGGGTACTGTATCCACACAGCAGTTTCTTCAATTTTCTCAGTGTTGATTTCAGCATCGTATAATAATAATAAAAAAATAAAATTGTATTTATATCCCGCCCTCCCCAGCCAAAGCCGGGCTCAGAGCGGCTAACCACAGTAACAGTAACACAGTTTACATAAAATCACAATCAATTAATTGAAATATATTCTAAAATCAATTCAGAATCAAATTAATGGCAACCATTGGGCTAGAGTTCTGTGAGGATTACCAAAGGCGGGGGTCAGACTGTGCCTTGGCCAATGGCCTGGTGGAACAGCTCTGTCTTGCAGGCCCTGCGGAAAGAGGTATTTGAGCTTTCACACAACGTAAACACCACTTTTGGAAAAACTAACATAATAGAGCTCTGAATAACTTGCATGCATGGATTTGGGGTGGCATACAACAGTCATTTCCTGCTTGTTATGTACTGAGTTGAATAGGATCCAAAATGCAGCAGTCTGATTGCTCCTAGAACAATAGGATTCAGAATGCAGCAGTCTGATTGGTCCTAGAACAGTGCAGCAGTATGATTGGTCCACAGGAGCCACCCAACCAACTCCAGGTGGAAGTGAATCTGCAACCTGATTGGCCCACAGGAGAATCCCGGAATTGGCCAATCATGTGCGGCCCATTCTGTGAATAATGTATATAAAGCAGATATTTTGGGGAAACTTTCATTTCTCACTACTATGAGCTGAATAAAGAGCATGAAATCCACACTCGACTCCGAGTATATTTCCCTGCTGTTTTCATGGGGAAATCATGGAGGAGCAGAAGCATGCATGTGCAGAAAGGTGTGTGGCACACTTTTGCTGCATGCCAGGGATGGGGAACCTGTGGACTTCCATTAGTTGTTGGACTCCGACTCCCATCAGCTGCAGCCAGCATGTCCAATTGTCAGCGATGCTGGGAGATGGTGTGTAGCAATATCTAGAGGGCCAGTGGTTATCCACCCTGTTGTATGTTATTATTGAGAATATACCAAGAGGGAGAACCGTACGTCTCCACTGCCATCGGTTTTAATGAGCTTGGATATACAAGGCGTCTCTCAAAGTTCACCTTGAATTTATAGCATCTGACTATTACACCACATTTGTTTTTACTGCATTATTTAAACTTGTCATGAACAGGTTATTTAACTTCATATGATCTGAAGTCACTGCCAAATGAGACTTGGCACAGATTCCGAGGGCTTTACAAAACACGCTCAAAAAGGCAGTTCATCAGGAAGATCAGTTTTGATGCCTAGCACTGTCAGGCAGGGAATTTTCTCAACTCACAATTTTGCTTAGCATTAAGCACGATGCTTTGATGCTTGCTGCCTTTTCCGTAACAGTTCCTGACTAGGGTTGCAAATTTTCAATCGGAAAATTAATCGGCTGAAGCATTGGGGGGGGGGCAATTGGAAGCCAATGAGGCAATTTTAATTGGGTGTAGAAAATTAATGTCAGACTTGGTTTTTTGTTTTAGCATTGTTTCGTTCTAACGTGTGACGGTAAACACAAAATCAAGATAGTCTTTCCTTTTAGCAATGAGCAGTAGATTTATTAATTTATTTTTTTAAAGATCAGGATATGTTTTTGCACTTCTTTACATTTCCAAAAAAGAAGAGGAAAGAAAAGGCCCCTATAGGTTTGGATGGTATAAAACTGCATTTATATTTACAGTGCAATCCTTTGCCTGGCTATCCAGAATTAAGTACCATTAAGTTCAGTGGAACTTACTTCTAGGTTAATTGTATATTTGCACTTTTCTGTGTTTTTACCTGCCCTGAATCTAATGTCAGGTGTAGGTAGGAATGGATTATTTTGTCAATTTCAGGTTCTCTCAATTTCTCGTTCTTCCATTCTTAAATTCTGATATCCACATTTCCACATCAGTTTGCAGGTGTTTTTTTTTTAAAGTCCTCATGAAAATTCATTGTTGAATTTCTTCTAATCTACATGAATGGATACCTAATTTTGCCTAATCCACACATTGTTGCAAAGCATTTTAGTGTTATTTTCACCAATGCATGTGTTTTTATGAACACTTTGACCCAGTATATGCATTTTGGTATATATTATTTGGCAGAAAAACTGCCCTGCAAAATTCATAGTCTCCAACATTTCTCCGATGAAAATAGGGGAGTCCTAGTCCATAATGATGATTTTACTATTTATATCCCACACATCTTACTGGGTTGCCCCAGTCTCTCTGGGCAGCTTCCAACATATATAAAAACATTAAAAAATTAAACATTAAAAAAAAAATCCCTATACAGGATTGCCTGCAGACAGTTCAGGGATCGGATAACTCCATACCCTCCAACATTTCTCCAACGAAAATAGGAACAACAACAAAGTAAAAGTGGGACATTTGGGGATCAAATCAGAAACCAGGACTGCTTCGCTAAATCAGGGACATCCCTGGAAAATAGGGACACTTGGAGGGTCTGGGATTATTATTATTATTTATTGGATTTATATACCGCCCTGTACCAGGAGGTCTCAGTGTTGATTTTGAGTATTGTTTCAGAAAGGGTGAATTAGATTTGCCTTTAAATGTGAACTGACTCAAATTTTCCTCACCTTCCTAAGTATAGGCTGGCATGTTACCTAAAAATAGGCTCATGGGTGCTGGATTAGGCCTGTGTAGTAGAGATTCTCTACCCCTGTTGTATTATTATTATTATTATTTATTAAATATAGACTCCCTGTCATCTGACAGTTGCTGTGATTGAGTAATTCATCAGCTAGAATGCAGATTCTTCATAAACTATAAATTCTTTGAACAGCTGACAGTTTTAATCCTGTCTTAAGAAGACACCACTCTCAGATGTTTTGAATCAATAGTTCTTGATTCAAACATTTTTAAATCGTAGTTTGTGAGTGTATGTGTTTTAAAAAGGTGTTCAAACATAATCAAATCTGAACATCTATTTTGTTTGTATCCCCTTCCTTTCTTCTAGCAATAATAATAATAATAATAATAATAATAATAATAATAATAATAATAATAATTTATTATTTATACCCCGCCCATCTGGCTGAGTTTCCCCAGCCACTCTGGGCGGCTCCCAATCGAGTGTTAAAAACAAAACAGCATTAAATATTAAAAACTTCCCTAACAGGGCTGCCTTCAGATGTCTTTGAAAAATAGGATAGCTCCTTATTTCCTTCACATCTGAAGGGAAGGCGTTCCACAGGGTGGGTGCCACTACCGAGAAGGCCCTCTGTCTGGTTCCCTGTAACCTAACTTCTCGCAATGAGGGAACCGCCAGAAGGCCCTTGGCACTGGATCTCAGTGTCCAGGCTGAACGATGGGGGTGGAGACGCTCCTTCTGGTATACAGGACCGAGGCCATTTAGGGCTTTAAATGTCAGCAGCAACACTTTGAATTGTGCTTGGAAACGTACTGGGAGCCAATGCAGATCTCTCAGGACCAGTGTTATGTGGTCCCCGCGGCCACTCCCAGTCACCAGTCTAGCTGCCACATTCTGGATTAATTGCAGTTTCCGGGTCACCTTCAAAGGTAGCCCCACGTAGAGCGCATTGCAGTAGTCCAAGCAGGAGATAACTAGAGCATGCACCACACTGGCGAGACAGTCTGTGGGCAGGTAGGGTCTCAGCCTGCATAACAGATGGAGCTGGTAAACAGCTGCCATGGACACAGAATTGACCTATGCCTCCATGGACAGCTGTGGGTCCAAAATGACTCCCAGGCTGCGCACCTGGTCCTTCAGGGGCACAGTTACCCCATTCAGGACCAGGGAATCCCCCACACCCGCCTGCCCCCTGTCCCCCCAAGACAGTACTTCTGCCTTGTCAGGATTCAACCTCAATCTGTTGGCTGCCATCCATCCTCCAACTGCCTCCAGACAATCACACAGGACCTTCACCGCCTTCACTGGTTCTGATTTAAAAGAGAAGTAGGGCTAGGACCATACCAGTTTGCTCCCCTTCTCCAATTCAACACATTTTTATGAAGAGGGTGAGTGAAACAATCAGGCCATGGCTGCGATCCTAGCCCCACTTACTTAGAAGTAAGCTCCATAGGACTTCTGAGCAGACATAGTTAGGATTGCACCATTAATTTCCCCCCAACTATTTTATTCCTCCATAGGCCCAACAGTTCACAACTGTTGATATCCACCTATCTTTTCCGAGTGATAGTAATACCATATCAAGCACTGGACCAATTTACCTTTTGTTTCTCCTGTGTATTTTCTGAAACCCAATAAAGCATAATTCACACCCCCAAAAAGTTGCTCAGAAGCAGACATGTGCCACCCAGCGAGCAAATGCACCTCGGGGGGGGGGGGGCGTGCAGATGAGAAGGAAAACAAAAGCCATCCGATTGCCACAACGGTTTTGACTCTTCGCAGCTTTGTCTTAATCACAGAATGACTGGATGGACTTCCCTTGCTCTGAATAAACTTCAGTATTAAATTTTGCAGCCTTGGTTTCATCTGTGAGGGAGAACGATCTGACCTCCGCATTCCTGACGGCTGAACGAAAACTCTTGGAGGCAAACATCAAAGCTCTGTCAACAATATGAGTAACACTTTGGACACTACCGATCGGGGAGACGAAGGGAGGGAGAAGCTCGCTCTACGAAGAACACCCAAGCATTTGAGAAGAAGAAAAAAAGGAGAGGTTTAAATATCTCACTGTTTTTCTTTGCCAGGGTGACCTGCTGTGGATTTTATTTTCCTTCGCAATGCTTATCCCTCAGAAGGCCTTTTCTCAGAGATAGGCTGACGTTACTGTACTGAAGGGAAACTGGGCAGGTTCACCGGAGCAAGTTTATTTGTAGTATAGCTCCAGCCGCACTGGAGGGCTCCATTTCGTTTGGGAGACTTCACAAGTTTGGGATATCAATGGCACTTCAAAGAGGCAGAACTGTGAATTAGCAGACGGGATCCCTGGCAGGCACCAAAATAGAAAGGGAAAAAAGAGCGAAGTTCAAAGCTAGGAAATGGGTCGAGTTTCTCCAAGGGCACAAAGACTAAAGTAGGCACCACAGGTCTTCATAAATGTTGTGGAGTATCTCTGGACAGAGAGGTTGTCCCACTTGTGTGGTGAGGACACAAGGCGGGCAAATCACCCCCACTCCGTCCTTCACTGAGCTCTATAAAGAGCGGCACGGTTTTCACGAGGAGTATGAAGACAACGGGCTCCTCCACACTTCCGTGGGTCCGAGTGGTTTTCTACTTGACCCACACTTTCCAGTTATGGGTCCAAGCACTCCCCCTTGCACTGCTCGTTTCCTAGGGAAAACCTGGGAGCAAACATCAATCCAGAGAAAACCCAAATTGCCGTTTCCTCTGGCTGAGACTAAATAGCGTTTTCCCCTGGGGGGAATCCGCATGGACAAGTCCAATGTCCAAATCCTTTTCAGAAGTGTCACATCATCTTTTGGCAAGCTAGTGCCCTCCAGACTATAGATCCCATCAGGTGCAGCTGTGCTGACTGGGGTGGAAGGAAGTTGTAGTCCGAAACATCAGGAGGGCATCAGGTTTATTGATTTATTGTATTGTTATTGTTTAGTCATTTAGTCATGTCCGACTCTTCGTGACCCCATGGACCAGAGCACGCCAGGCACTCCTGTCTTCCACTGTTTCCCACATTTTGGTCAGACTCATGCTGGTAGCTTTGAGAACACTTCCATTGAGCACTCAGGGCTGATTTCCTTAAGCATGGATAGGTTTGATCTTCTTGCAGTCCATGGGACTCTCAAGAGTCTCCTCCAGCACCATAATTCAAAAGCATCAATTCTTCGGCAATAAGCCTTCTTTATGGTCCAGCTCTCACTTCCATACATCACTACTGGGAAAACCATAGCTTTGTATTAGCTCATTTCATTTACAGCACCTTTTCCTGCAAGAAGCTCAAAGCAGTAAAAATGGTTCTCTGCTCCCCATTTTATCCTCACAACAACCCTGTGAGGTAGGTTAGGCTATGAGACAGTGACTGGCCCAAGGTCACCCAATATGCTTCATGGCTGAATGGGGATTTGAACTCTTGTTTCCTAGGTCCTAGTCCAACACTCTAACCATTACACCACACTGGGGTTCTCCAGTATGTTATATGAGTCCTAAGTGTAAGAACAGGCCTTTTCTGTGCTGGCTCCCTGTTTGTGGAATGCTCTCCCCAGGGAGGTTCAGCTAGAACGTTCATCATACACCTTTAGGTGCCAGGCAAAAACATTCCTCTTTAACCAGGCCTCGGGCTGATTGACATCCAATGCCCTTTTAAAATGTGTTGGGAAGGGGGAGTTTATTGGGTTGTTATTATTGTTGCTATGTATTTTGTGTTTTATTGCAATTATTTTTGTTATTTATTCATTCATTCATTAGTGGGGGGGGGAAAGCTTTTTCGATTTGCGTATATGTCAGGGGCTCAGGAGCAGAGGCACAGGAGAGGGAGGAAATGGAGAGCGAGGGGGAGGAATCCGAGGGGAGTGTAGGCGGTGACAGTGGTCAGAGGGATTCCATGAGCCTCTCCAGCGAATCGGAAGATTCACAGAAGGGAGCGCCGATGGCCAGGGCAAGGGGGGTGCCATGGGGGAAACCCCAGAAGGAAGGGGCCAGCGGGGACTCCCAGAGCAGCAGTTGGAAATCAGGACCAGCTTCCCCACCAGAGCGCAGTGGGGGGGGGAGGAGTCCCAGGCATCGGGACCAGTGTTCTCACCACCAGCGAGAGGAGATGAGTCAGGATTGATCACGCCTCCATCGGAGAGCGGGGAAACGGTCAAGAGGAAAGTTACCGGCTGGGCGCGCGCGCCAAGTTCAAATGTACAGGCGAGCGGCACAGCAGGTAGCCCGGATAGGGAACCAGGTCCTAAAGCCCGCCGGAAGGAGGGGCAAGACTCAGGGGGGTCAGCGTCAGAAGAGTCCAGAAAGGATGAAACCCCAGGGGGCAGAAGGACCCAGAGGAGGAAAGAACAACGGAAGAGGTGGAGTAAGGCTAGAGTCTTAAACTGGTGTCTAGGGGGCGGAGACTCAGATGGAGCTTCGCCGGTCTAGGTTCTAAGACGTAGAGTTGCACGCTGCGGTTTGGAAATGGAAACTAATCTTCAATAAAGACTTTTATACGTTATTACTGACTACCAACTAGCGTTGGTCCTCTGTGAGCTGGGACCTAGAGGCAACTCTGACAGTATAAGAGTCAAATCTTAAATCTGATGTAAATATTTATGGAGAAGTTACTTAGTCTTTGCAGATTACTTTAAAACGGAGACAATCCAACACTATTTATCTTCAGTTCTGACTGAATGAATTACATAATTCATACCTGGCTCATCGTTGTTTTCTTTTCCCCCCTGTTTTCTTTGTAAATCAATAAAATCTTTAATAAAGAAAAAAAGGAAAAAACGGAAATGTATTTTGTGTTTTCATATTGTAATTTTTATGTTGTATACCTGCAGGTGTAGGGCGGTGTACAAATTTAAGAAATATAATCATAATCCTTTGCATGTCTACTCAGATATAAGTCCCATTAAGTTCAATGGCATTTACTCCCAGGTAAGCAGTGACCCTCACCCAGGAGCCACCTCCCATGCAATCTCCTAGGACACTCTTTTGCTCCCCCCCCTTTTTGCAATGCATTTCTTTCTTCTTCTTCTTTCATTTTTGGCAGTGTGTAAGTGTCCACTTCACTCTGCCTTACAGTAGGGCCACCCCTGGTGATCTAGAAGTTGGACCCAGATCAGAACCGGTCTCTGTCCTTCAAATGCTTATTATTAGCACACATTCGCTGCTTAAGAAGCGGCATTTCGTTTACTCCTGTGCTGACTTAAGCTGGAGAAGGAGTTCCTCTGGCAAAGGAACAGCAGAATCTGACACAAAGGCTTGGTGTTCGCTGGGTAAGCAGCCTCTCTGCTGGACATAATAGCTCAAGAGCAAACAGCCAGAATCATGTGAACTTGGATGAGCTTATTGGCTGGAATCGAGAGCTCAAGTGAGCAGCTTACTGTAGCTTTGAGTCTGGGGCAGGCTGTCAACCACAGCCTTATGGCTCAGGGAAACGACTCGGGTGTAAAATGCTGTTGTGCATGTCAAATGGGAGTCAAGGCTGCGGAGCGGGTGGCAGCGGGAGACACATGGAAGGGCACCTTTCAAAGCCAGAGATAAGCCTTAATTCCAGGACTGTGAGCTTTTGGTGCCAAGGGAAATTGGAAAGGGAATCACTGTGAGCTATGTCAAGAGAGGGGACGCGGGTGGCGCTGTGGGTTAAACCACAGAGCCTAGGACTTGCCGATCAGAAGGTTGGCGGTTCGAATCCCCGTGACAGGGTGAGCTCCTGTTGCTCGGTCCCTGCTCCTGCCAACCTAGCAGTTCGAAAGCACATCAAAGTGCAAGTAGATAAATATGTACCACTCCGGCAGGAAGGTAAACGGCGTTTCCGTGCGCTGCTCTGGTTTGCCATGCTGGCCACATGACCTGGAAGCTGTACGCCGGCTCCCTTGGCCAATAAAGCGAGATGAGCGCCGCAACCCCAGAGTCGGCCACAACTGGACCTAATGGTCAGGGGTCCTTTACCTTTACCTATGTCAAGAGAAAGGCTATTTGGTAGCCAAAAGCAGAGTCTACAAACGACATCAGAAATCATGATGTGGGAAGATGGAGTTGTACTTGTACACACTTAAGAGTCAAAGTGAAGTGTGAATATATTAGCCTATTTATTCCAGGACTTCTGTTTCTCTCTCTCTCTCTCTCTCTCTCTCTCTCTCTCTCTCTCTCTAATTCTCTCTGTGTGGTGCTACTCTTGAGGTTACTCCAAAGGCTGCAGCTAGTGCAGAAGGCAGAGGCTAGCTTGCTTGTGGTGGCAAACTGCCACCAGCATTTAAACTCTTGCTTATGGAATCTAAGTTTGCAGTGGCATGCAGGGAATTTTTTTTGCAGGGGAACAGTTTGGGCGAGAGGTGCCAGCTTGGAGTTGTCATCCAAAACAGTGGAAACCCACCAGCTTGGGGGAGTCTGTTCCAATTTCTCCCATGTATTGCCCACATGCTCCTTAGCAGTTGCAAAACAGGAGGAAAGAGAAGGAAGAAGAAGAAAAAAGAAACACAAGAAGGAAAAAGGAAAAAAAAAAAGACTTCCAGTTCTCTGCCTGCCAGCTAAATATAATAACTAGTTGAAAGTATTCACTCAAACTGACACCCAGCTATTCTATAAACCAATATTGTTTCAATCTTCAAATCCAGATATTACAATTTCATTTTCTCTTTCACGCAGAAAGTCCATAAGAAGTTTTCAGTAGTTTATTCAATTTTCATGATATTTCCCTAACTGTCAATTTCCACATTATGTTTGATCTTTCACATGATGTAAAAGCCAATTCTGGAACTATAGTGGAATATCAGGTAAAAGGTAAAAAGCAAAGGACCCCTGGATGGTTGAGTCCAGTCAAGGGCGACTATGGGGTGTGATGTTCATCTCACTTCAGGCCAAGGTAGCCGGCATTTGTCCAGAGACAGCTTTCTGGGTCATGTGGCCAGCAGGACTGAACCGCTTCTGGCACCATGACAAAAGCCAGAGCACACGGAAACGCTGTTTACCTTCCCACCGCAGCAGTACTTATTTATCTACTTGCGCTGGTGTGCTTTCAAACCGCTAGGTTGGCAGGAGTTGGGACAGAGCAACGGGAGCTCACTCCATTGCGGGGATTTGAACCGCTGACCTTCTGATCGGCAAGCCCAAGAGGCTCAGTGGTTTAGACCACAGCACCACCCGCGTCCCTTGGTATGCAAATAAGGGAGAGATGCAATGCATCAACTCCTGAGCAACCACAGTTTGTGTTAACTGCTCTGAGATTTCTTGGGTTTAAAAACTTCAGAGCAATTTTTAAAGAGTCTTTATAGAAAAATAGACGCCTGGAATTATCTTCAGCACAAAACAAGGTAAGAAAAGAAACTCTGAATTGTTAGACTTTGTACCTCCCTCCCCCATTTCCTCGACATACTCAACTTTTTATTATTATTTTTTTATAAATTGAGCCTTCTATCTACGCTCAAGCCAAGAATAGTAGTCAGGAAGGGGGGAAAGGGGGGAAATCTTTAACAGTGTATTTATACGTTAACGTCATTCATTTGCGTAAAAGGCCCTCGCAGCTGCTTTGATTTAAACAGCCAGCAGATGTTGGAACTTAAAGCACCTGCTAAGAAAAGCAGATTCTTTATAGCCCTGGCCTAGCCCCGTCTCCATGGGATTTTATTTTTCCCCTGGCCTCCTTGCTGCGGCCCAGCAGTGTCTGCCCTATTAGATCATTTGGACAGGCAATGGCTGCGGTGGGTCTTGGACCCTCCATCCTGTGTATCTGCCAGGCTGGCTTTGATAGCACAGCCAAGCCACTGCTGGTTGAAATGTCAAAAATGCCCGAAGCTTCTCTCTCCCGTCCCTTCCCCTCCCCACCACCGTATATACACAAATGAAGCCCAGCAGGGCTGGCAGCACAGAGAAAGCAGATGCCGTTCTCTTATGCTGCTTATAAAAACAGAAGCCCACACCACCTCCTGCCCAGGTTTAACTTTACAACACCTAGGTGTAGCAGCTTTCCCCCAAACAGGCGAGACTGTGTATTTTCGGGCACACAATGAATTGATTGTCAGGAGCAGTCTGAGCACGGTATGAGGATCCGCGATGCAGCAGCCTTGAGGATGCTAGATGTGATGGACTGGTTGGCCGCAGAGGAATAGTGGGAGGAACCAGCTGGGGAACTACCAAGAGAAGAAGGCTCAGAGACCAGGCAGTGGTGGTGGGTAACTGGTTTTTGTGGAGGAAGACCACCGGGAATGAGGTGCTCTGCATATTAGACCACCAAGTCTGTGGAATTTGTGTTTTGGCTAATAAAGAGTTAACTCCATCTTTGTTGTTGTTTAGTCGTTTAGTCGTGGCCGACTGTTCATGACCCCATGGACCAGAGTATGACAGGCACTCCTGTCTTTCACTGCCTCCCGCAGTTTGGTCAAACTCATGCTGGTAGCTTCGAGAACACTATGCAACCATCTCGTCCTCTATCGTCCCCTTCTCCTTGTGCCCTCAATCTTTCCCAACATCAGGATCTTTTCCAGGGAGTCTTCTCTTCTCATGCGGTGGCCAAAGTCTTGGAGCTTCAGCTTCAGGATCTGTCCTTCCAGTGAGCACTCAGGGCTGATTTCCTTCAGAATGGAGAGGTTTGATCTTCTTGCAGTCCATGGGACTCTCAAGAGTCTCCTCCAGCACCATAATTCAAAAGCATCAATTCTTTGGTGATCAGCCTTCTTTATGGTCCAGCTCTCACTTCCATACATCACTACTGGGAAAACCATAGCTTTAACTATACGGACCTTTGTTGGCAAGGTGATGTCTCAGCTTTTTAAGATGCTGTCTAGGTTTGTAATTGCGTTTCTCCCAAGAAGCAGGCGTCTTTTAATTTCATGACTGCTGTCACCATCTGCAGTGATCATGGAGCCCAAGAAAGTAAAACTCTCACTCCATCTTAGAACTGTGTAATAAATAAAGATGATACCCCGAAATAAATAAAAAAATTGTCCATTAGCACCTTAGAGACCAACTAAGTATGTTCTGATGTGTGCATGCACACAAAAGCTTATGCCCAGAACATACTTTGTTGGTCTCTAAGGTGCTACTGAACATTTTTTTTATTTATTTCGACTGCGTCAGACCAACACGGCTACCTACCTGAATTTAGAACTGTGTAGTTACTGACTGGCATGTTTCTAAGACACTAAGCGTCTCTGGATCTGCTTAGTGCAGGATGGGAGAACTCTTTGGAAACCCTACGGAGTCTGCTTTGACTTCTGTGAAGGAAGGAAGGTGTGATATAAATATAACGATATAAATGAAAAGGAGGGCATCAATGCAAAGCAGGTTAAACCCGACAAACAGAGAAACGTCACTGTTCAAAACCAGATTACTTTCCAAGTCCCTTCCAGCTCTACTACTGGATACTTGCAAATAATCCTATCTATCTATCTGATTTCTCACCTGCCTGTCAACATAAGATCTGGGGTAGGGAACCTCAGACCCTGGATCCTATAATCATCATTCGGGGCCCTTCTTTGTTTGCATCTCCACAAGACGTCTAGAGGGCAGCAACATGGGAATGGGCCTTTTCGGTGGTGGGTCCCCATTTGTGGAACGCTCTCCCAAGGGAGGCTCACCTGGCCTGGCAGCTTCGTTACATATCTTTAGGGAAAACTTTCCTCCATGGCTGATTAACGTTCTATGTCCTTTAAAATGTGCTTGCGGGAGGAGGGGTTGTTGGTTCGCTTAGCTTATGTTTTCTTACGTATTTTGTGTTTCCATTTTGTATATTTTTATGCCGTGAACCGCCCTGTGATCTATGACGGGCAGTGTATGAATTCAATAAATAACTAATAAATAAATAAACCAGTTTGAAACTGGTTTAACTCTGTTGTGTAACTAATGCCCACTGTACAAGGGTTGCCTCCCCCTTTCTCCCCTATATAGCAGGAATGGGGAATCTGATGTGGCACAATAGCTCCCATTATCCATGACCACTGGCTGCGCTAATTAGAGCTGATGGGATTTGGAGTCTAACAGCACCTGAAGGGCTATGGGTTCCTGCTTCCTGCTGTATAGCATTGCAGTGCTCGTACTTTCTTTACGCTCCTTCCCCTCGCCCTGTCATTTCACGGTCTCATACTAATTTTTCATTAGCAGGAAGCGGGTGTTTGCAATTTGTTTGCCGCTAGCTAGAATCCCCCGAGTGGTGCATGTTTAGTCCAGTGCATCCCTCTTTCTGTGTTTCTTCATTCTCTGCAGTTCATGCCTCCATATTGCTCCGAGAAAATTCCAGGTACAGCACCTTGGCAAATGACCCAGAT
Organism: Podarcis erhardii; assembly: GCF_964252035.2. Classification (NCBI taxonomy): domain Eukaryota; kingdom Metazoa; phylum Chordata; class Lepidosauria; order Squamata; family Lacertidae; genus Podarcis; species Podarcis erhardii. The sequence goes on along the minus strand of NC_138512.1, from coordinate 67,065,802 downwards.
GCATTTCTGATGTTTCCACTGGAGTACACAACATCAGTAAAAGCCTCCCAGGAGAGCCTGGTTTTTCGCTGGGCCCCAGCTGCAGCTGGGGCTTTTGGAGATGACAGCAACATTTGATTAAACGAAAACTTCTGCTCAGCACACACACAGCAGCTTGTGGAAACAGAATGCAAGCTACCAGCTTCACAGACTTATCAGCTTCCCCTGAGTCAACGGAGAGGGTTGTTTTCCTTCTCGACATGATACACCAAAGTTGAATGTTAGCTCGGGGTGGGGGTGGGGGAGAAACGGTGAGATAAATAACTAACATGGTTGCCCCCTTCTTTTTCCTGACAGTTTTTAACAAGTTGAGTGATGGGCAGAAATTCAGCTGGTGCAGTTTCCACCAGCACGGAGATGAGAACCTCACCTGTTGGATTTCTGCCTGCCTTGCAGCTGTGAGCAGTCTGTCTGGCCCTCTCCCCGAAACCACACCCCTTCTCCTCAAGTAAACCCACGCTTCAGTGTCTCTGCTCTGCACCTTGATTGTTTTTGCCTAGCTGGAATATGTCCTGGAAATCTGATCATGCCTCTTACGTGCCTGGATTCTAAGTCATTGTGAGAGGTTTTCATGGCTGCTTTGTGCAGAAGGAAAGGGTGGACAGACAGGCAGGCAGGCAGGCAGACAGCAGGAGGAAGGTTTTTAGCTGGAAACCTATCTGTCTCAACCCTGTACTGTACTCTACTGACTTGAAGGATGCAAGCTTGTCTATATCCAGCAAAACTGGGCAGAATGGAATGGAGAATTGTGAATGGTGGACAAGCTGACTGAAACACCAAAACAGAACACTCTACACTGCAACATTTTGTTGCAGCCTCCACTTGTTTTTGTCTAGTACATAGCCGCTAAGCTTTTAAAAGAGGAATACAGAAATTCAGTAGTCAAAGAGAGGCTGTTTTCAGAGTGCTTTATACACAAAAATGCTTGCGTGCTTCTGCAGTGGGGGAAAAATATGGCAAATTATCAGCTTGAAGCACAAGGCAATTTCCCCTCTCATGCCTGTGGAACTAATCAAAACATCCACCACTCATTGAGAAGGCATCAGTTAGTGGCCTCTGGAAACTGAATGCAAATGGAAGGATATATTTATGGTCAATTTAGCAGAATCAGCTATTGGGTGACCTATGACTCCTGACATCTTTTGCTAAAGAGCTAATCAGCTGTGAAACTAGATGACAAGTCTATTGTAGAGGCACAAAGGATGGATTTGTTATTTGGGTTTTTACCGATAGGACAGTCTTGCCAGACAACAATGAGCTGGTAGCTTTGTGTGTGTGAAAGTAAATTTTCCTTAAACAGAACAGCGGAAAGGAGCTGATGGCGAAATGAAACCTCCTGGAGTGTGGAAATGATAGCCTGGAATCTCAAGCATACACTGATGATTAAAATGAAAATTAGAGTAGGTTGGCCATTTCTCCTGCTTCGCAAGAGACAAACCCTTGACAGATTATCAGAGAACAGTCTCTGTGTGAAGGGCTGTCTGGTCCAAGTCCTGTTTAAAGATAAAGAACTCTACACCACTGTAAGCAGATGGAAACAAGAGCAAGATTTAGATTCACTTGTCGTGTATAAATTACAATGGACAATATGGTTTGATATAAAAATAGGAGTACAGATGAATATGCAGTTGTAGATGTTTAAAAGAAGACCCCATGGAGGGGGAATGGGGGAAAGTCTCGAGATTTGGAGAATCTCTTTATACAGATATGTTTTTACTAGTTTGTGTTTATTTGTACTTTGGATTTAAAAAAATAAAGAACTCTAAGAAGGGGGAACAGGGGTCTCAAATTGCATCAAAGCACCAAAGAAGGACAGAACTTTCTTTATGTATGCTACAACAGCAGCAAGAATACTTATTGCAGAGTATTGGAAGACACAAGATCTACCCACCCGGGAAGAATGGCAGATGAAGGTGATGGACTACATGGAATTGGTGGAAATGACTGGCAGAATCCGAGACCAGAGAGAAGAGTCAGTGGACGAAGACTGGAGGAAATTTAAAGACTATCTACAGAAACATTGTAAAATTGATATTTGTTAGAAGGATGTTGGAATAATAATATATGATTTTAGCAGGAATGATATAAAGGATTTGGGAATAACTGACAGTTAATTGGTGAAAGGAGGAAAAGTAAAATTACATTATATTAAGACAATTTACAGGACAAAAATTTTAAAAGAGGGAAAGGATTTGCTGAAATAGATAATCAACCTAGAATACCAAAAAGGGAGGTGTGAGGAGGTCAAGGAAACAAGCTAATGAAAGAATAGAAAGGAGATTTGATGCTTTTTCTTTTTTCTAATTTTGTTTGAGTTTAATGGGTTTTATCTTTCTGGTTTTTTTTTCTTTCCTTTTTTATATTGTGGTGTGTTGCTTGGTTTTTGTTTAACGTGGTATGTTCATTTTTTTTTTGGTAATTCTTGAAACTTTAATAAATATCATTTAAACAAATTGCATCAAAGCAGTTACTACCTAGATAGCGGACCTAGTCGGCACAACAATCATTTGGCCATAGTCTTGTTTCTCTGTATAGAGAGACAGACTTTCCATTTGAATTACAATTGTTTCTCGATTTGGGTCTAGTTATCTAAATGTGAATGTACAAATGTAATGAAAATCGGTGTCCTCTTTTACCTTCATTCTCTGGCGATGCACAAGCGACCTCCCCAAAGTAGAAGCAGATGCCGGTTTTTCGTTTTGTTTTTTGAGATAACAAAATGAGTTTTGAGTGAAAACCCAGATTTCATTATAGATTCAGCCAAATTGAATTACGCTTAAAATGCAGTGGATTCACCTGAGCTTTTAATCCATGTATAAAGTAATTTCTTGCTCTCGCATTATAGTGAGGATCCTGGAATATGTTTCACTGACTTGCTCTCACTCCAAACAGACTTCAACAGCCCCAGTAATGTCATCCTTGCACTAACTTGCTCTCACTCCCAATAGACTTCACCAGCTCTCAGTACTGTCATCATCTAGAAGACAATTATGAATCCCAACATGATTTCCATATGTACCTGCTTGGTGCATTTTGGATCATAGCAATGTCTTGAAGCTAACGTGGTTTGGAACTCCCTCCCCAGTCTTCTTTCCTTTGGCGATCACTCGTAGCAGAGTAAGACTGTATTCCATAAACACGGTTTTAACAGTGAGTCCGTAAGTGACTGTGAAGGCCAATTCTGGACCCACACATCCTTCCACAGTGGGGACAGAGGTTTCTGGGTGTGAGTTGATCATGATGAGGGTTTGCCAAGCATCCCTTCCTCTTAGCATGTTTCTCCCTTGCGTCCTGAGTTTGAGCATCTTCTTCAGTGTATCTGAAGAAGTGTGCATGCACACGAAAGCTTATACCAAGAACAAACATAGTTGGTATCTAAGGTGCTACTGGACAATTTTTCTATTTTTTTTATATATTTCAACTGCGTCAGACCAACACGGCTACCTACCTGAATTCAAAGCCCATGACACCTTTGGTAAAGACTGTTCTCCAATTGGAGCGCTTGCAGGCTAGTGTTTCCCAGTTGCTGGTATTTATACTACATTTTTAAAGATTTGTCTTGAGAGAGTCTTCGAACCTCTTTTTTTGGACACCAGCATTAAGCTTTCAATTTTTAAGTTTGGAATAGAGTAGTTGCTTTGGAAGATCATCTGAACAACATGACCAGTCCAACGAAATTGAGCACCACCAGCATCTGAGCACTACTACCAGTGGAAGAGCTATGGCAGCAGAGCCACAATGAGGACGAGACCTCCAACTGTGGACCTCCTTCTCTGATCACAGACCTCCTTCTTTGAACATGGAGCAGGAGTTACACAGCATCTTACATCCTGTTAGCTGCACTCCCAGAGAGTATAGGGTAGCCTCTAAAATAAGCTTTGAAAACTCATTCATTTGAGGTAGCTTTTGATATTCAGGTGCCAATTGAAAATGCGTTTGTTTACCCAAGTGCATGGAGGGTGAATATATTTTCATGCTTAGAGCATCAATGGCTGTGACTAAGATTTTTTTTTTTTAAATTTGCTGGTTTTGTTTTAAGTAAGTGCATAGGCACCCACAAGAATTTTTCTGGGGCAGGAGGAAGGCAAACTTAGTCAATGTGAGTAGGGAGTAGTCAATGTGAGGAGCGAGTAGGGAGCACACAAACATGTGAAAAGAATAGTGGCTATTCATTTTGCTACAAATCTCACGTTCTACAAGTGCTAGAAATTTCTTTTAAATAAAATGAAATCTGGGAATTGTGGTATAACCAGGGGCCTGCGGTGAACAAATGTCCCTTGCTCCTCCCTGCAGACACCTATGGGTAGTGTGTGTGTGTGTGTGTGTGTGTGTGTGTGCGCATGCCTATTGGGTGGTTAAGTGTTTTCATTTTACTCATTGACCTAGGTAAATTCAATTTTGAGGAAAGCTAGTATAAAAACGCAGCTAGCTAGCCAAATACATAAATATGTACAGCAACGTTGATTTGTTTAATTTGTTTGCATTTCATTTATAATGCAATTTTGCTAGCCTGTGCTGTGTTTCAGACTGTTGCTTTAAATGACTTTTTTATTTATATATCGAGCTAGGATTTTGTGTGTTCTGGTAATGGTTGCTTTTTATGTAAGCCGCCTTGTAAAGGCTTTGCCCTAAAAAAAGGAGGGCTAGTAATGATATATTAATAAATAAGAACCCCACTAACCGTGCAACTGAAACAGAGCAGGAATTATATGTTGATGCCATCTGTTGCCAGCGAAAATCTCCCAGTAGCAACATTTTATGCCAGCTGCAGCCTGTTAAATGGTGTGTTCAGGGATACCAACAGAAAAAGGCATTAACAACAGACCAAATTGAATGAAACAATGCAGGAACAAAATACCCCAGCAACAGTGAGGGTGAGGTGATGACATAGTCTGGCTGCGTTCCTAAAGACATGGCAGGCAGTTTTCAACACACAAGATTCAGCTGTGCATTATACGTATTGTGCTTTAAAGCAGAGCTGTCTTCTCTCGTGGTGGTCTGGCCTCCTCCCATAATCTCCATGATCCTCTGATGTAGTTTTTACAAAGCAAGACTCCATAGTCTGGATCTCTTAACAGTTAAGACATAACTAACCCATTTTGAGTTGCCAAGAATCTTGGGCTGTGTACATCTCACCACTTACTCTGGCTCCAGTGTGCTCTGACTGCTGGTGTTTGAAGCTGTGTACACAAGGTCTCATGTAGCTTCTTGAGAAATACTCCTATTTGATGTGCTTTCCTTTAAACCAACTTCCATCGGATTTGAAAATAGAAGCCTTCGTTCTTTCATACTGTCCATGACAAAATCCAAAGTGTCATCATGATTCCAAGTCTTGCTTAAGAGCCTGAAAGACACATTACTAGATCAGTCCAAATTCCACCTAGGCTAGCATTCTGTGCAAGAACTGCACTACAAACTGGTTCAGTGGTCCACCAGTAGACCAAAATCTTCTTTCTCCCCACTGCTGCTGTGTAACACATAAGCCTACCTATCTCAAAATGTGAAATGTGATTTTTAGTTTGTTGTAGCAAAGCCAGCAAAGAGTCTTTGGGCACCTTACAGGTTTATCTGAGCATAATCTTTGATGGTCTAGAACAGGGTGGGAAATCTCTTTCAAGCCAAGGGTCTTATTCATACCTGGTCACCCTTCCAAGAGCCAAATTGGCAGGGCCCATAGACTAAGTGGGTTCAGCTAAGTGAGAAGGGCTTACAGAGAGTCAACTAGATAAATTAAGTTCTTTAATAGAATATGCCTAAAAGAATGATGATCCTGCAGCTTCCCAGTGAACAGCTTAAAAAAATAATAATATTGCAGCTTTTCATTGCACAGACAAGATTAAAACACACAAACACAGCCAAAACTGGCAGGTAAACACAATAAGCTACAATAAATTAAAACTCTGCCTTAAATAAATCCTGCCTTAAATAAATCCTGCAGCTTGCCAGTGAACAGCCAAAAAACCTGAACAAACTTCAGCTTTTCGGTGAACAGGTAACATTAAAGCAAAGTTAAACAAACAGTCACAAAGCCCAAGCCCTCAAGCAGCTCCACAATTAGCAGCAAAAGCCCTCAACGAACAATGCTAAATAAGCATATAAGTTTTAGCCATGCCCAAGTGGAGATGAGTGGAAATGCAAACAGAATTTACTTTAATACAGTCCGGCATAAATGTCACAGGTAAAATAGTCTCTAGTGACTAGAGAATATTTCACCTGTAACATTAATGCTAGTCTATATTAAGGTAAATTCTATTGATAAACTAAGAGTAAAGGTAAAGGGACCCCTGACCATTAGGTCTAGTCGCGGACGACTCTGGGGTTGCGGTGCTCATCTCACTTTACTGGCCAAGGGAGCCGGCGTTTGTCCACAGACAACTTCCAGGTCATGTGTCCAGCATGACAAAGCCGCTTCTGGTGAACCAGAGCAGCACATGGAAATGCCGTTTACCTTCCCACCAGAGCGGTACCTATTTATCTACTTGCACTTTGACATGCTTTCAAACTGCTAGGTTGGAAGGAGCAGGGACCAAGCAACTAGAGCTTACCACGTCACACGGATTTGAACCGCCAACCTTCTGATCAGCAAGCCCTAGGCTCTGTGGTTTAGACCACAGCACCACCCGCATCCTCAAACTAAGAGTAGACCTACTGAAATTAATGGATTTCACTTAGTTCTGTTCATTAATTTCAATGGGTGTGCGCTCAATAAAACTTAGTTGAGTGCCACCCTACTTGGCGTTCCTCCAGAGGAGTCTATTTGAAAAAGGTCCACCAGAATGCAAAAAATACAAGGCTGAACAAATGAGGCAAGCTCAAGTATGGGAGAGCAGCAGCCCGCTCAGGTCAAATCCAGGGCAGCAGGAAGATCCTCAGCCCCATCAGAACCAAAGCTTGTGGGTTTGTACATGGCTTCTTTCAGTCAAAGCACTTTCCCTAAAAGAGGTCAGGGTCATAACACCCACCTCACTGCAGAACTGCTTAAGCTCGCAGGTGGGTCCCGGCTATTTCTGGAGCCACATTCTAAGCTCTTTGCTTGTTGGTTTGCCCTGTAACCTTTGTAACCACAGTGATCTGACCGTGGTCCTGATCTCCTGCTATTTTGCTTGAACTCCTCCTGAGTTTAGCTAACTCACCTCCTTGTTACCAAACCTGAAACAGGATACAGATGAATGGAACTTACTCTCCCCACCTACAGCCCTAAATCTGGTCTAGGGATTTCCCTATGTCGAGTCTTGTACAGTGGTACCTTGGGTTAAGAACTTAATTTGTTCTGGAGGTCTGTTCTTAACCTAAAACTGCTCTTAACCTGAAGCACCACTTTAGCTAACCGCTGCACGATTTCTGTTCTCATCCTGAAGCAAAGTTCTTAACCTGAGGTAATATTTCTGGGTTAGCGGAGTCTGTAACCTGAAGCGTATGTAACCTGAAGCATATGTAACCCGAGGTGCCACTGTATTCTGTGAGCCCATGAGGAGGAGAACCAGGCAAAGGTTTCGGCTGGATTTCACAGCCCTGTTTGCCATGAGGGATATAAGATAGTTCAGTGTGCTCTATATCATATACTGGCAAAGATTATGCACTTGGCTGAGCACTCAATGCACCTTTCTGGAACACTTTGCCTTTCAGATCTGCAAGCAAACAGCTGACTCTGCAGTGCCGTGTTTGCTAGGTACCTGTCCTCATCAAGCCTCTACAATCTGGAGTAGAGATGTTGACAGCGGTAATCAATAGAGCAAAGAATGATGAACCAATGAAATGAGTCTGCCTGAAAGGCCACTGCAGGGAACACAACAACCGCTGCAACAGGCGGTGTCCTAATTATTGTTTTGAGGCGAAATGGCCTGTGAGAGCTTAAGCGCCAAAATAACACGATCAATATTTTAAACCTTGCAAAGTGGTAAGGTTAAACAGGAAAGGGCCAGAAATCCCTTCTAGCATTTTCTCCGCACGATGCGAGAGGGAGGGTGTATTTTCAAGCATTAGTGGCTGGTAACCGCCATCAAAATCTAGCTAGGCTTTGGCCCAATTGCAGGCTGCCATTAAGCATGAATGAGCCCTTGGCATAGCGTTACTGACTGACCCTGTTCCTGTCAGGGTGGCACTATTGCTGGGCTTCTGCTGACCACAGCAGCCACTCCACACACACCCAACGGCACTGCAGCTGACAGGTAATGCCCCTCCCAAGCATGTTCACCTGTGGCAGGGCCACCTGATCAAGGCCAAATCTGAGCAACTGCTTGACCCCCATCAAAAAGAACTGCTTCCCCACTCCACACTGGGTAAGCTTCTAGGAGGGTAGCAGCACTGCAGTGGTTTTTTTTTTAAATAGTTTTAAAAATTATTTTTCACAATCAAACATTATCTTCACATACCTTAATAAACAAATGCAATAAAAAATAAATAAAAAATAAGACATTTTAATACCATATTAAATCCATATTTTGCGATTCCTCCAATCCCTTGACTTCCCTCCATTCCCTCCCCCGGTTCTTTACTGTTGTTTTATAGTTTTCTATCTTTAAACTATATGTCTATAGTTTTCTTATCTTTAAATATTTCCAATTTCAAACATTATCCTCAATATTACAAGTGTTTTTTCAAAACCCTGCCATTGTGTTAAGTTCTTTACAGTGCTTTTGTAAATATTCAATAAACATTTTCCATTTTTTTAATATTTGCTGTCCTCTTGATTTCTTAGTCTTCCAGTTAATTTGGCCATATCAGCATATTTCCATTAATTTACGTTGCCAGCCTTCTTTAGTTGGGACTTGTTCTTCTTTCCACTGTTGGGCTATCAATGTCCATGCAGCTGTTGTTGCATACATAAATAAACTTTTATATTCTTTCGGTATATCTGTTCCAATTATACCTATTAAAAATGCTTCGGTTTTTAAACAAAGTTATTTTAAACATTTTTTCAATTTGTTATAAACTGCAGAGTTGCAGCTGCAGTGTTGCTGGAGACCTGAGGTGGTAGCAGATGGCAGTGGTCACAACATTGCCAGGCAAGGGCTCAATGGTTACTAAGGTAAACATGAGCCCTAGTTTACTCTTCTGGGTTACATGCTCCCAATTGTTGCCCGAGTATGCCAAGTGCTGCCACAGGGCCTGGCCAGTTCTCGCTGAGCTGGTAAAACTATCTCTGGAGTTTGCTACTTCAGCTAAAACTGAACTCTCTCCCAATTCTGTTAATTCTATACCTGCTCAGGTATCAGGGAATCAGCAATGCAGGGCCCACCATGTCCAACTCAGACAATCACCTCAGAAGGATACCATAGTCAATGGTATCAAAAGTTGCTGAGAGATCAATAGAGTCACACATGCTTTTTCTCTTATGACCAAAACAGTTTCCAAACAAAAACCAGGCCTGAATCCCTATGGAAATGGTTATAGAAAATCTGTCTCATTGCAAAACTTACCAGAAAATTAAGAAATCAAGATAATTTTTTAATATATATAAAATAATGGAAATGGTTTATTGAATATTTATAAACAAACTGTAAATAGGTAAGAACACTGGCAGGGTTATTGTAATAACCTGTAATTTTATAAGCGTCTATATTTATATGGTCTCAGCGGCCACGCCCAGTCACCAGTCTCGCTGCCGCATTCTGGATTAGTTGCAGTTTCTGGGTCACCTTCAAAGGTAGCCTCATGTAGAGCCCCACGTGGAGCGTATTGCAGTAGTTCAAGGCACAACAGCGGAAGCAGAACATGGCTAGTAACCACTGATAACCTTACCCTCCATTAATTTGCCCAATCCTTTTATAAAGCTATCCAAATTGGTGTCATTACTACCTCTTGAGGAGTCTTCCAGCATTTAGCTTCCTTGGATATCTCAAGTTCTACTGTTATGAGAGAGGGAGAAAAAATGTCTCAACAGCTGAAACCACATCCTCCAGAGGCACCTGCTAATAAGTGTTGCACCTGAATCTAGGTCAGGAAAGGACAGCGTTGCCCACCAGTGTCCTTGGCAAAGTACAATTTGTGCTGAAGTTGCAAAAAATGTGAGTTCGGTGTCATCTGTTTTCAGTATTTCCCGAACGGCTGATTTATTTCACATTATTAATGAACTTTGTGGCAGTTCTACTTGTCAGGCCCACTCTGCAGGGGTCAATAATGAGAGGAAACCTGATGTTAGTGGATCCAGCTTAAGTGATTCTGTCATGCTAACGATTCAATATATCAGGACAAATGTCAGCTCCTTCCAATATGTTAATTCCTCTGACCTCATTTGCATAAACTACAGTCAATGAAATACAAGTTCTTACTTTCCCCCTCCCCCCCCACCGCCTGGGGAGTTAATGGAGATGGTGAAAGGTACGCTTTTAATTATTCTGTTTTAAATAAAAAGTTCGTAAGAATGAGAGAGACACCTATGTAAACCAAAAATGGAGAGGACTTAAAGCCAAAATTAAGTTCCTGCACTTGGGTGCTGTTCATCAGAAGCTCTTGCTCAAGAACTATTGGAACGAGGGTAGTTGAACAGCAAACCTTGATAAATGGCTTTATTTTAATATTGCTACAAGGCTGCTGGGTCTTCTAGCCTCACTTTGTAATAATATCCCCTCTCCCGATTTTCTGTATGTTCTCGTGACAGCACAAATGTCCCAGCTGAAGATCACACCTTGCATCTGATAAAGTGGGCACTATGAAAACAAATGCCACAATATATTTTATAATCTTAAGACAGACTTGTCCAGCCTGGTGCTCTGGTGCTTACTGGGGATGATGGAAGTTGCAGTCTAAAACATAAGGAAGGAACCAGGTTGGAGGATGCTGCTATAGGTACAAAGCATTCTGCTTCTCTTTGGCATGTTCTTAGGGAATGAGCAGCCAATTTTATGCCTTGCTACAAGCAGTGTGGTGTAGTGGTTAGAGCAGCCTTTGCCAACCTGGTACCCTCCAGATGTTTCGGACGGCAACTGCCATTAGCTACAGACACTTCTCCCATCTGGTCTTGCATCATACGGCTATAATCATGGAGGCTGATGGGAATTGTAGTCCAAAATATTTGGAGGTCATCAGGTTCATGAAGGCCACTTTAAGCAACCAACAGATTGTGGCTGTGTTTGCTGCAACAGAGGAACATGGCTATCGCTTTGGAATTAGCCAGAATATTAGTACTTTACAAATGAATCCATTCCTATTTCTTGAGATTTTGGTGGTGTAAAGGTTCTAACTGAGGTTCGTCTGCTAACTGAGGTTCTGTCCCAGCCCCAACAAAAATCCTGGCTATGCCCATGGAAGGCTATCATCTGCAAATTCTGCTTCTGAACATCTGCCTTGCTACTAGAAAGTTGGGTTAGATGGACCTTTGGTCTGATCTAGCAAGGCTTTTATTATGTTCCTTTTAAAAATCATGATGCTTTTAGTTTCAACATGTTTCGTTTCCTTAGGGCTACATCTCAGCATTTGAAATTGCAGTATAATAATGTCCTCCTGATAATGCTAATTAGCATCAAATGAACAGGCAACCTTTCCCATCGAGTGCTCAAAGTTTCCCAGGACCAAATAATGGCCAGTTAGCACTGGTTCTTTCCCTCCTCCTCCTCCTCCATCCACCCCACTTCCTCTGGGTATGAAATCAGTTTGATAGATCTGCAGGAAGAGATTTAGTTGCAGGAGGCAGAGGTCAGTGCATTGTGTATTCAATGTAGTCAATAATAAAGTCAGGACTTATGCTAACAGAATGTTAATAAGGTATCACAAGGACCTTGGAAAGTCATTATGTCTGGTCATTTTGCCTCACAGCATTGCTCCAAACAGGCTCTGGAGGCCAGTCCAAGGGGATTACGGAAACAAGCTTCCCCAAAAGCAAATTAGGGACGGCAGGAGTCCTAAGTGGAAGGTCCATGCAGTGAGGAACAGCTTGCCATGAGAATCCAGCTGTATTAAGGTGCTGAAACAAGGATGGAGAACTTCAGGTCCAGGGATCAAATATGGCCTTCCAGGGATCTGACCTCTCTGGCCTTCAGGACTCTTCCCAGCCACAACCTCTCTCTCCCCAGGCCATATTTCTCACCAGCCCTAACCTGCACCCTCCTTGAGTGTTTTTGCCTTGAGTGTTTTTTGATCTCTGATTAGCTTCTTGCTTGCCTGGATGAAGAACAGAGAGCAGTGTGTGTGTGTGCAGAAACTATTGCATAATGAAAAAAATCACCATTTGTTGCTCTTTTGGCCCACCTACTACTAGCATGTGGGCCCCAGAAAGTTTCTCCAAAGAGTTGAAACGGTTTCCCCCAAACTTGAGCTAAGGAAAATGGCATCGCATTATTAAAGGATTGAGTCCAACAGTAAAGGTAAAGGGACTCCTGACCATTAGGTCCAGTCACAGACGACGCTGGGGTTGCGGCGCTCATCTCGCTTTACTGGCTGAGGGAGCCGGTGTACAGCTTCCAGGTCATGTGGCCAGTATGACTAGGCCACTTCTGGCGAAACCAGAGCAGCGTACGGAAATGTTGTTTACCTTCCCGCTGGAGTGGTACCTATTTATCTACTTGCACTTTGACGTGCTTTTGAATTGCTAGGTTGGCAGGAGCTGGGACTGAGCAACGGTAGCTCACCCTGTTGCGGGGTTTCGAACCACTGACCTTCTGATTGGCAAGTCCTAGGCCTTGCGGTTTAAACCATAGTGCCACCCACAGCCCTATAGCTAAAAACCTAAGTAGAACCTGTTGGGTCAGGCCAAGGGCCCACCCAGTCCAGCACCCTGTTCTCACATAGGACAACCAGATACCTGTTGGAAACCCTCCATCAGGACCTGAGCAAAGAGGGTTTCCCATCCTGTGATTTCCAGAAACTGATATTCAGAAGCTTTATAGCTTCCAACCATGGAAGCAGAACATAGCTAGTAGCCATCAATAGCCCTCTCTTCCCCCTTGTAGAGCACATTGTAACACTAAAGTTGATGTGGCGGCCCTGAGAGCTTCTACCACACCTAAGTGGTTATTGTTGGTAAACATGCGGCACCAATAAGATGGGATTCGGGCTGAAAGTGACCAAGCTTGTAATGTAACAAATGGCCTTGGACCAGGCTAAGACACACTGCTCTTTCAGTGCAAAGAAGATGGCCTTTCAAATAAATCTGTTGCAAATGTCTGTCCAACGAATGTAAGAAGGCAGCTAGGTCTTCCATAAATCTGAAAGAATAAGCTCAGTTCTCATTGTTTTCTGGCTGGAACTGTCGGCAAGATGCCTGTGTTTTCATTATAATTCTGTTTGAGAGAGCAGCAGGAAAAATGCTAGTTTTGAAGAAACATTCCAGTATATTTACACTGGAAGGAACTGGGAACTTTGTTAATGGAGCATTGCATTCCACTATTGGGGTAGGTTCCAGATGGTACACGCAGAGAGTTTTAATACTGGTCCGCTCCACAAAACAATGGTAGGCGTCAGCCTTCTACAGCAAAAAGCATGAAATTCTGCTTGGAAGGCTGTTCTGCAGTGTGATCTTTCTCTCATTGTGTGGACTGGTGCTTCTCTCTGGGTGTAAAACTGACCCCACTACAGTGGTACCTTGGGTTAAGAACTTAATTCATTCTGGAGGTCTGTTCTTAACTTGAAACTGTTCTTAACCTGAGGTACCACTTTAGCTAATGGGGCCTCCTGCTGCACAATTTCTGTTCTCATCCTGAAGCGAAGTTCTTAACCTGAGGTACTATTTCTGGGTTAGCAGAGTCTGTAACCTGAAGCGTCTGTAACCTGAAATGTCCGTAACCCAAGGTACCACTGTACTATACACATTTACCAGCAGGAATAACAAGAGGGACTGTGGTATAGGTTTCTAGTATTCCAGCTCATGTTTCCAGTCATCCAGTCGCAACTCTTCCATCACACTCTATCTCATCCCTCCCTGGTTTTCAATCCCCCCTTCCCCCAAATGGGGCCAGCATTCCATGGCCAGTGTCTGAACTTGGAAAAATGAGAAACTGAGAGAAACCAGGACTGACAGCTTCACCCATCCCTAGTGGCAGATAAGCTTATGGTCAACAGAGGAAAAGGAATACAGTGGTACCTCTGGATACGAACGGGATCTGTTCCAGAGCCCCGTTTGCATCCCAAAGTAAACATAATACGTGACTGTGTGTCTGCACGTGCGCAGGTCGTGTTTTGCCGCTTCTGCGCATGCACGTGATGCCATTTTGAGCTTCTGCGCATGTGTGAGCAGCGAAACCCGGAAGTAACGCGCTCCATTACTTCTGGGTCGCCGCGGAGCGCAATGCAAAAATATTCATCCCGAAGCTACTTCAACCCGAAGTATGACTGTACAGTAGTACCTCAGGTTTCGAACGCCTCCGTAGTCGAACGCTTCAGAACTCAAATGCCGAAAACCCGGAAGTAAATGCCTCAGTTTTCGAATGCGCCTTGGAAGTCAAACAGGAAACATGGCTTCTCTATTGAGGCTTCCGTTTTGAGGCATCCGCTTACAGTTTTCAGTTTTCAGTTTTTGAACATTTTGGAACTCGAACGGACTTCTGGAATAGATTATGTTCGAAAACTGAGGTACCACTGTATTGGATCTTCAGAGGAAGATGTCTAATGGGTTGGATTGGGGCTGGGGAGTCTGTTGCCCTACAAAAGTTGTTGGACTCCACCTCCCACCATCCACGACCATCCTTTGTGCAGCTCAACACTTAGTGGAGAGGCCCTGCATGTGTGATAAAGGTAAACGTAATGGGGACCCTGACCATTAGGTCCAGTTGTGACCGACTCTGGGGTTGCGGTGCTCATCTTGCTTTATTGGCCAAGGGAGCTGACGTACAGCTTCTGGGTCATGTGGCCAGCATGACTATGCCACTTCTGGAGAACCAGAGCAGCGCACGGAAATGCGGTTTACCTTCCCGCCGGAGCGGTACCTATTTATCTACTTGCACTTTGACGTGCTTTCAAACTGCTAGATTGGCAGGAGCAGGGACTGAGCAACGGGAGCTCACCCCGTCACGGGGATTCAAACCACCGACCTTCTGATCGGCAAGTCCTAGGCTGTGGTTTAACCCACAGCGCCAACTACTTCCAAAATCTAGGCAGGCTTCATCCAGTCGAAGGTTGGCATAAAGCTTGAGTGCACCCTTGGCACAGAGTCAGTGATGGACCTTGCTCCTGTTAGATGCGGCCCATTGTTTTACTACAAGGATCTGAACTTGTGTTGGCATACAACAGCCATTGGTACCCTAGCAGCACACCACACTTGTGGCTTTCAAGTGCTGTTCATCAAACCACTTGTGTGGCTGTTTTATGAGATGCCCTATATTTAGAAAAAGTTTGTTTCTTCCTATGCAGTGTTTTTCTGGCCACCATTGCCTCAGGGTAGCCAACGGAGGAGGATGTACGGAGCAGACGCTGGGAACGACTTAGGTTTTGTTTTAATATGTGTAATTATGTGCATTTTCAACCAAGTTTCAGCCGCAGAGATTTACTGCCTCTTCCTGCTGAGCTCTGTGCCAGAGGCGGCGTGCATAATAATCAGAGAATGAAAATGGAGAACATGGTTTAAGTTTATGTAATGCAATTAAAGCATGGAAAGGAAACGAAAGGCGTTTGGCACCACGAAAGTGTGTGGGTTTTTAAAAAAATATTCTTGATGTGTGGATGTGACTGTTGTAGGTGTCTCAAAAGACAGTATTAATAGAGTCAAGCGGCGACTGGTGCCCATTGAGAGCCCAATAGTCAGGTGGAGGCAGAGACAATGAAAGGCAGATCCAATTTATGCTAAATTTGTCTGCATCTTCCTCCCTGCTGAGTTCTACAAGGGCTACACTCAGACTCCGAAGGAGGATGCTATAATCCCTGTCAAACTTCAGTTCTCCACATTAACCTGCAATCTTTTTAAAGAAGATCTCAGGAAAATTCAGCAAGATTTTAGCGTGAATTTCTCCTAAGAGCCTTTTTTCTTTGTATGCAATTTTGCCCAATACACTGATTTTTGCAAAGCCGTTCCCCCTCTTGGTCAAATGCATTTTTGGGTGTTATTTTCATCCATATATGAATCTACATGCACATGTAACCCTTGCGTCTACATTTTTGCGCACGAAATTTGGCTGGAGAATTGCCTCGCAAAATTCGGAGAGTGGTGAATTTTGAAGGATGGCTGTTTTTCGGTTCTCAGATTGGGCAGGTTTGCCTTTAAATGTGAACTGAATTGAATTTCTCCCCCCCAAAAAAACCCCCCACCCCTAGTGACACAGATATGCTTAGAACTCTCTCCCATAAAACCCATGGGCTAGCAAACTCCATTGAAGGCCATAGACGCAAGAGTGCTGCCATTGCTATTAAACTGCACTACATTGCACGGGAGTTCGAGCTGCCCCCCCTTTTAAAAAAAGCTCAAAAGCAGCTGTGAAATATAGAGCTTTTAAAAACATTTTTAAGAAATGCTGCTTCTGTGAGCCTATTGATTTCCTTATTGAAATCAATATTTATATAATGAGGTTTGAAGCAGTTGTGACCCATGTATTTGCCGTGAATTCAAAGAGGGGATCGAGGTGGGAGAGGAAGAAGTGGGGGTTGTGCTATGTTAATGGAAGTGTAAAAGGTCTGTGATAGACCTGGGGAAGCCAGATGATTCAAAGTCAAGGATGTTCTGGAACCTTTAGTGCTCAGTCCCTTCACCCTATGCATTTTAAAGAGGCTGTGGGGTGTGTGTGTGTCTTTGATTAGATGGTGCCTTAAGCTCTGAGAAAACTGACACACCGTACTGGGTGAATATTTGGACAGGAAATATGGATTAGGCAGGCAAGATGTAAATGGATTAGATTATGAGAGGAACAACGTGGAGAAAAGTCAGCTCTGTCATTAAGGATCCTAGCTAATGATATGAATGAAGGGCCTTTGCATATATGGCAAAGTGTATGGAAAACATGATGGAGTGATTTTTTTGGGGGGGGGTGGAGCCAAAGGAGAAGGTAGTTGAGCTGGATCAAGACCAAATCTCCAGTTTCTTTCCATATGTCAAACTTTAAATAAATAAATAAAGCATTGTAGTCCATTTCACGACTTCGATGTACAATTGGCATGATTTATTTGCCTCTGTCATTTAAGAGGGAAAATTTGCACACATGGATCTGATCACACTCATGGACTCACATACACACACAAGTGTTTTAAAACAAAAACATACAGTAAAAATCATATAAAAATGTTAAAATCAGCTAACTGTTATAGAAAGATGTATTCTTAATAAGCCTAAATAAACCCCATGTAAATGGCATGTCTTCTCCATACAGTAATATCACAGCCATGCACCTTAAACAGTGGTTCTCAAACTTTTTTTTCCTCTGGGCTACACTTTCAGAATAAAAATTTGCTCGCACCGCACCATTTTTAAAAAAATGATAAGCAAGACTTCGGAAAACAAAAAGTAACAACACCCAGCAGTGCTTGGTCTATAACTTAGAACACAACTACTTTATAATATGATCACGGGACATCCAGAAATTGTAAAACAATGCAGCTCCGTGAGAACATGAATCATTCCCAAAATATAATTATAAATGAGCCTCTTAAGTATGTATAAAAACTCAATGAGAGGTGTGAGGTTGCTTTTGCCAGATAATCTCATTTAAATTAGGTCTAATTTGAGGCAAACAAACTCTATACCTATCCATATTCGGAAAATTTTAAAACAACTACAGTGGTGCCTCACAAGACGAATGCCTCGCAAGACGAAAAACTTGCTAGACGAAAGAGTTTTCTGTTTTTTGAGTCGTTCCGCAAGACGAATTTCCCTATGGGCTTGCTTCGCAAGACAAAACGTCTTGCGAGTTCTTGCGAGTTTTTTTCCTTTTTCTTAAAGCCGCTAATAGCCGCTAAGCCGCTAATAGCCGTGCTTCGCAAGACGAAAAAAACGCAAGACGGAACGGAACGGAACGGAACGGAGACTCGCGGAAAGGATTAATTTCGTCTTGCGAGGCACCACTGTATCAAATACCATACTATCCCATCAGATGTCAAGGAAATAAACATCTATCTGACTTTTAGAAGACATCTGAAGGCAGCCCTGTGCAGGGAGGTTTTGAAAGTTTGAAGTCTTTTGTGTGTTAATATTTTGTTGGAAGTCACCCAGAGTGGATGGGCCGACCCAGTCAAATGGGCAGCTAATACTACTACTACTACCACTACCACTACCACTACCACTAATAATAATAATAATAATAATAATAATAATGAAATGTTTAAATGTTTCTTTGATTGTCCTTGAATCTTCCTGCCACACTTGCCATCCTCTCCTGTCACAACAATGTGTGTTTCACACCGTTTGAGAACCACTGACCTAAAACATAGTGTGAACAGGCTGTGTGTGTAGAGGCACGTCTTTTTTTCTCTCTCTTCCAAAAAGAACATAAGGTACAGGTCAATCTTTTAAAATTAAGACAGCCAAGGGACACAATTCCCCACAGTGCATTTACGTTTTTCCTGAGCAGCTCAGGAGAGCAGACGTGGGTCTTTAATCCCAGGATCCATTTATAAGGGCTCGGATCCATACATATGTACAAATGATGAATTAAGTGGATCAATTTTACCTTATGTGTATTCATCACCACACCATTCATTAGCTGAACAAAGAAAATAGCTTCAACATTTCAGATCAAGAGTCTATCAGGGTTTGGCAAGACAAAAGGCTCAGATTTGAAGTGCATTATTAGGCTGCTTCGTGGGAGTCTATACTCTAGAGTGACCTTGATACCCTTCTGTTAAAGTTTTGTTTTTTTTGTGATTCTCCAGGGGGTTGTGAAATTCTGCAACAGGGGTGGCCAGTACTTGCCTTCTTGCAGTATTTCTGTATTTCCAACACTCATCTGGGGAGACAGAACAACCCAAAGCCTTCTTAGATGGCCAAATATCAAATTGGCATTGCGTACACTTACACTGAGGGACGCGGGTGGCGCTGTGGGTTAAACCACAGAGCCTAGGGCTTGCTGATCAGAAGGTTGGCAGTTCGAATCCCCACGACAGGGTGAGCTCCTGTTGCTCGGTCCCTGCTCCTGCCAACCTAGCAGTTCAAAAGCACATCAAAGTGCAAGTAGATAAATAGGTACCGCTCCAGCGGGAAGGTAAACGGCGTTTCCATGTGGAAACCACATGACTATATCTGACGCCTGCCCATCTGCAGGAGTCTTGGAAGGGTTAACCAGGGTCGCCGAGCAGGGTCCCCCAGGGTCGCCGAGCAGGGAGAAAAACAGGGGCGAGTCCTCGGCTGTGGGCAGTTTAAATAGCCTGCGCCATGCCCCCGGACCATTTGAATTGGACGGCCTAAGGGTGATGTGGCTGAGGACCATTTAATGACGCTGGGGCGATCCCGCCCTGCACATGTGGGGAGGGCTTGCTTTCAGCCCGTGATGAGATCTCCCAGGGAATGGGAAATGGCTTTACCAAAAAGAAGAACAAGACACCGATCTGCGTAAAATGTGCACGTGCTAATTTAAATGCATAGTTGCGATTGGAGAAATAGTTGCTCTAACTTAAATAGAAATACTACATTCCATGCCATATTGGGGAAGACTGGCCAGGTTACCTGTGTGTGCCTGCTTAGTCTTCTGCTTAGGTCTCACTGTTGATAGGCAACTTTCAGCCCCCTTCTGCTCTCCCTTCTTAGGGTTAGGTAAAGGTAAAGGGACCCCTGACCGTTAGGTCCAGTCGTGACCGACTCTGGGGTTGCGGTGCTCATCTTGCTTTATTGGCTGAGGGAGCCGGCGTACAGCTTCCGGGTCATGTGGGCAGCCGCTTCTGGTGAACCAGAGCAGTGCACGGAAACGCCGTTTACCTTCCCGCCGGAGCGGTACCTATTTATCTACTTGCACTTTGACGTGCTTTCGAACTGCTAGGTTGGCAGGAGCAGGGACCGAGCAACAGGAGCTCACCCCGTCACGGGGATTCGAACCGCCGACCTTCAGATCGGCAAGTTCTAGGCTCTGTGGTTTAACCCACAGTGCCACCCGGTTCCATCTTCTTAGTGTTGCTTAGCTTTAACTTCAACTTGGATTAACACTTTAAAGTGGAAAAGATGTGGTAGCCCTCTTAGGGTAGTGAGTCTGTGTTGGTCTTGGGGCCTGGCAAATGTCCAAACATGGCGCCCACTGGAGCCAGCCCTGAGTACCAGGCAGTCCCATACACCTGTATTCCATAGAGCCACATTCCAAGTTGTCAACCCACCCTTTCCTCATTTCCCCAAGAAGCTACACCCATCATCCCAGTCCCCAGTTTGCTGAACTAGCAATAAAGCCAAAAGTGGAAGTGAGAGAAGTTTTGTGAGTGTGCGTGCGCATGTGTGCGCACAAAGAACAGACATTACTCCCTTCTGACAAGAGACAAATGTTTCATTCAAATGCAGCATTTTCGCATATTGGAAACAGTAATGAATTCCTCTGCACCTCTCTGCCTAGTTCACAATGTCAGCCCGGGGCATTGTGGAGCCTCAGGCATGCCTTACAAAATTAAATTTAATGTTACACCCTCCAATGGAACGGTGCATAAATCAAGTGTTTGATTTGCATGGACTCTGGTGAACAACCCAGTTCTGGGCAAACATAAACCCTGCCTTGAATATTATGTCAGGGACAGGAACAAAGCAATCTAAGGCTGCCAATAAAAGCTTAGTACCAAGTGTAATTCATGCCGGTATTACGCTGCTCTTGTGTCAAGTCTGTTATTAAAATTCTTGTTTTGGCCTCCTTTTTCATTTCAAAGGAAAATGTTTTCCTTGACCTTCTTGTATTCTGAGGAGGGGGAAGAAGAAGGGAAAAAAACCTGGTGCCCAACACCAGTACTATTTATATACTGGTGTCTCTTAAGGGGAGCTGAGAGAGAATTGTTTCTCCTGTTTACACAGCAGAGCTATAGCATGGCCTATATGATAATTTAAATAAAAGGGGGTGGGGGTGGAGGGAGCCTCCCACCAAGCACAGAGGATCTGATCAGAGAAATTCATTTGAAAAGATTAAGTGGTTTTGCTCAGAGGTGCTTTGCCTCGAGGTGGCAGGCTCATTTGGACCAGGGCAGGCAAATCTAAAAAGTGACTTTTAAGAAGCTGCTGGAAACAGTGTGTATGTATGTGCTGTGTTCTACTTTACAGAGGACAGTCCCCTGTTTGATGGGCTGACCCAAGTTTGGTTTGAAGATAAGAAAGCCCACTGCTTTTGTTCTAGAAAAAAACGGTGCTGGTACTACTACTACTACTACTACTAATAATAATACTAAATTATTTGTATCCTGCCCTCCCTGGCTAAAGCTGTAACATCATGAAGTTGTTACAGTAAGTGCCACATGTTTAACCAGTGGTTTTCTTGCAGAAAAAAAGGTGCCTCCAGAAAAAAAAGCATGGAGGAAGCCTAGCAAGGGAGAGTAACAGAGGCTTTGAAGATGCCCTTTGACAGATTTTACCTGGAGAGCAGACTGAGCAGGCACACAGACAGGTAGGGATGGGAAAAATTGGATCAGTTTACATTTCAAGGCAGAGCTACCAAATTCACACTTTATGAAACAAGATGTGCACCGAAACACAACCAGCCTTTGAAATTTGCACTTCTCCGAAATTTGAAATGCTGTTCTCCAGTCATCTTTGAAACACTGTGAAGATGTCTTCTTGTGGTAAAAGGAGGGAAGGGTCTGAGGAAATGAGGTGCTAATGGACACAGCAGGAAGACCCATCATCTCATACTGGGCAAGTCTCCCGTTTTAAGCAGGACATCCTGGATTTACAGAAGCTGCCCTGGCTTCTGATCCCAACCCCATTTTGGCCCCTGTGCTCTGGCCATGCCAGAATGCAGGACCAAAAGACATGCGTTGCCCTGTGGAGCGAGTTAGTTTTGCTCACAGCAGAGCGCAGAAACAAAAAATGGAAGCGAAACTTACCTTGCTCCATGTGTTGCCACTCTTCTTCCAAATTCCATTGTGGCTTTCTAGCTGAAGAAGAAGAAGAGTTTGCATTTGATATCCCGTTTTATCACTACCCAAAGGAGTCTCAAAGCGGCTAACATTCTCCTTTCCCTTCCTCCCCCACAACAAACACTCTGTGAGGTGAGTGGGGCTGAGAGACTAGCCCACTCACTGAGAAGTGTGACTAGCCCAAGGTCACCCAGCAGCTGCATGTGGAGGAGCGGGGAATCGAACCCGGTTCACCAGATTACGAGTCCACTGCTCTTAACCACTACACCACACTGGCATACTTCCAGAAGCTGGCACTGCACTTCCAGAAGTGGGGCCAGCTTCTGGAAGTACGTTGGCGACTGTGGTGGAGGCTGCAGCAGCAGTGGCTGAAAGCAGTAGGTGAAGGTGCAAGTGAGAGGGAGTGCAGCCTCTATCGAGGTGGTTTCCGTTTTCCCTCACTCCAGTGCTAGAGGGCATGTTATCTGCTGCACTTCCTCCTTCCTGCTTCTTGTTCTTCTCCCTTAATCCAAGACATTACTAATTCTTTCAGCATTTAATTGTTTATTTTAATGATTGCCCCCCCCTATGTTTTAAGCTGTTCTTATTTTTACCTGTATGGAAGTGAGAGCTGGACCATAAAGAAGGCTGATCTCCGAAGAATTGATGCTTTTGAGTTATGGTGCTGGAGGAGACTCTTGAGAGTCCCATGGACTGCAAGAAGATCAAACCTCTCCATTCTGAAGGAAATCAGCCCTGAATGCTCACTAGAAGGACAGATCCTGAAGCTGAGGCTCCAATACTTTGGCCAGCTCATGAGAAGAGAAGACTCCCTGGAAAAGACCCTGATGTTGGGAAAGATGGAGGGCACAAGGAGAAGGGGACAACAGAGGATGAGATGGTTGGACAGTGTTCTCAAAGCTACCAGCATGAGTTTGACCAGACTGCAGGAGGCAGTGGAAGACAGGAGTGCCTGGCGTGCTCTGGTTCATGGGGTCACGAAGAGTCGGACACGACTAAACAACAACATTTTTATCTGTAAGCTGCCTTCAGTCCCTGTCTGGGAAGAAGGTAGGATATAAATATATATCATCATCATCATCTAGATAACTGAGATCTTCTGACTGGGCTCTTTTGCGGGTCCCTTGTGCCCCTGAGCTTCCGTTACCAGGGACTGGGGATTTAGTGAGGTAGCCCTAATCCTGTGGACCTCCTTGCCAATGGAAGTCATCCCTGCTCCTTGCCAATAGCATAAGTCACCCCACTTTCTTTTGACAGCTTTTGAAAACTGTATTGTTCAGGCAGGCCTTTGGAATGTGCTGTTTTCCACCACCCAGTTTTTTATGGATACTGTATGTTTTTGATTTTATTTTTACTGATGTTATTGTAGTATTGCATTTTACGTTGCATACCAGCTTGTTATATTTTCCCATGAGAGCGTGGTTTATAAATATTTAACTAAAAATAAAAAGACACCTCAATTCTGCTAATCTTTCTGCAAAATTTCATGGGGCACTTGAATCACTGGGAAGGTTCTTCAGCTTCTTTACATATGAATTATTTCTCAGGTTATCTGAAAAAAACTCTATATTATCCCTGCAAAATGAATTCAGCTTTCTCTGTGCTACAAAACCTATTTCCTTTTAAATCTTGGAACAGATGTACAATCTGGAAACCAGCCAGTTCTACCATTATTTTAGAAAATTGTTCATATCTTGCAAATGGTTCTGGATTCATGTTAAGTATTACTCATAGTATTTTTAAATGATGTTTTGCTACGGGTTGCGAATTCATTAGCTAACCACTCGTTGTACTGCTCAGTGTTATTTTTAGCATAATATTTATGTTAATATTCTGCAAGATGAACTTGAGATATGGGAGTGCTGTTTGAAAAACAAACATTTTCACCACAACACTTTAATCTGTTCAAGGTATGGGATCTTAGGAATGTATACAGAATTTGCCAGCCCCCAGAATGGTCCCCCTATTTACTTGCAATGTGAGCATGCAAGAGAGATTCATGAGTACATATGAGCACATGTGGGTATCTAGATGAAAGTATTTGTGTGTGTGTGCATTACAGGCTGAGTCACATGGAATTCACTTTAAGCGTCATTTCCCTTTGAATCCATGCATTCATTGACTTCATTAATTGATGCCAACTTGGGAGAACAGAACGGTCATTGTCGACTTACCGTCTGGTTTTGGAATCAGATATTAAGATACACTGATGAAATAATGCGATGGTCAGATCTATGATACCTTAAGATCCATTTATTTGCATCGTTTTGCTGCTTCTGGCAATCAGCTGAGCACTCTGATTTGGTTACAACTATGCGGGTGGCACTGTGGGTTAAACCACAGAGCCTAGGACTTGCTGATCAGAAGGTCAGTGGTTCGAATCCCCAGTGGCGTAGCGTGGGTTGTCAGCACCCGGGGCAAGGCAAGTAATTTGCACCCCCTAACCCGTGGATTTGCGCCCCCTAACCCGTGGATTTGCGCCCCCTAACCCTAACCCCCAGATGTTGCGCCCGGTGCGGCCGGCCCCCCCTGCACCCCCCACGCTATGCCACTGCGAATCCCTGCATCAGGGTGAGCTCCCGTTGCCCAGTCCCTGCTCCTGCCAGCCTAGCAGTTCAAAAGCACGTCAAAGTGCAAGTAGATAAATAGGTACCACTCTGGTGGGAAGGTAAACAGCATTTCCGTGCGCTGCTCTGGTTCACCAGAAGCGGCTTAGTCATGCTGGACACATGACCCGGAAGCTGTACGCCGGCTCCCTCGGCCAATAAAGTGAGATGAGCGCCGCAACCCCAGAGTCATCTGCGACTGGACCTAATGGTCAGGGGTCCCTTTACCTTTACTTTTACCAGCCTGGAACTGTATCTTATTGGAGGGCAGGGGAAAGTCCTCAATTCTGTGCATGCTTGCTTGTGTAAATCCCACTAAATGGGGCTTATGTCAGTGTAATCATGCATAAGATTTAGGCTACTGCAAGGATGACAGTATTTTTAGGTTAGGAAAAGGGACAACAGGTTTATTGGGGTGGGGACTTGATTCACATTGGAATTCCATGTTCCTAGATAATTTAATATATTTTGTTCTATGTTTTCTGGAGATATGAGGAAGGCTGTTGTTGACTTTTCACACTTCCTCATAGCTAGTCTTCCAGAGGTCAAACACACAACCATCTATCCTCCATCTTGGTAAGCAGGATATATTATTACAGCTCAAGGACACATTGCAATCACATTCCAATCAAGAAAGTAGGGTGCAGAGTCTGACCATTGAGGGGTGTGACCTAGAGATGCGGTATGGCCTGGGCCGAGTCCTGAGACCAGATAGAAAAGCCTAGAGGCAGGTTGAGATTCTTCACCCCTGTTTTTTTATTGTATCTTAGGCCATATGGGAAATAAATAAAAAGTGGAACTGAGAAACATGCAGGTTTGGGTACCAAGCACCAGGGATGGCCCTACCATTAGGCAGAGTAAAACAACAGGTGCTGTTGGTGGGGATCAGTAGAGAGGTACTGGGGGACAGAGCTCTGTATTCAACATTCACCTATGCCTGATGCCCCCTAGTGGGGTGGAGGACTTTGTCCTGTTGCCATGGCTGAGCTAAGAGCCCATTTCCAGTCTGTTTGGCTTCTGCATATGGAATGGGGGGAGGGCATCATCCTGCCCTTCATCTCAGACAGCAAAATACCTTAGCCTGGCCCTGTCTAGAGCTTCTTGGGTATTTGCATAAGAGGTCACCACATGTTGGCTCCTGAAGGGAACCTTTATGAGCTTCCACCCCACTTAGTTATTTCAAGGCTCTGTTGCCTACAAGAAATGGTTGTGGTGTAGATCTTTGGAGAGAGACGCTATGCCAGAGGTCGCCAATGTGTGGTGCCCATGGGTATAAATATGCCTGCTGCATGGTGCACACGGGACCCCCAACCTCACTGGAATTAGGCTCGAAAAAAGCATTTGATTGTAGCCGAGATACTAGGTTGCGGTAGGTGGTTGTGTTGTGTTGTGTGTGTGTGTGTGTGTGTGTGTGGTGCCCACAATAGTTTATCCCTTTTGCAAATGTGCCCACAAAATGTTGGCAACCCCTGGGATATTCCCTGCTTGTATCAGTGCAGCTAAGGCAATTTCTTCCCAGGCCTAGGATATGCAAGAAGACTTTTCTGTCTATATAAGCATTCTTGATCCATTCTCGGGTATGGATTTGCATGGGCTAGCCCAGGCACAGGCAAACTTGGCCCTCCAGATGTTCTGGGACTACAACTCCCATCATCCCTGACCACTGGTCCTGTTAGCTAGGGATGATGGGAGCTGTAGTCCCAAAACATCCGGAGGGCCGAGTTTGCCTATGCCTGGGCTAGCCTGACTCATAAACTGGATGGCCAAAAAGATGACTGACAGCAATTTGTGCAATTTTGCTGGCACTTCCCCCCTAGGAAAAGTGTGTGGGCCAGCCCTGAGGTGCTACTTATTGAGCTTCCACCTCTAAGGTTGCATTGCCCCTTTCATTTTAGGTCTTAATGACATGTTTTAAAGATGGAGATTAAAATGTCCAGATCTTAGGAAATTAAAGCTTGATCAAAGATTCCATTGCATGGAGATCAGCACCGTGTCAAATTCGTATTGTCATCATTGTGATTAAGAGAGGACATGAAGGATGACCCCTCCCCTTGATTTAATCTGCAATAAATAATATGGTTGGTGTGAGGCTGTTCTAATCAAAATGAGGAGAAATTGCAACCATAAGAGGATATATCCATCCCAAAGTTTCCTCTTTCTCTCTTTTTTAATCTGCTATCCAGTGCTGTAAGCCTTTTCTTATACTAGGAATACTAAGTAGGAATAATGCAATTTACTTCAAACCTCCTCTTAATAATAAGATTTCCTGAACATATTTGGATTTTAAAAAGGAATCTTTAACATGTGGAATAACT
The DNA here is from genome assembly GCF_964252035.2 of Podarcis erhardii. Taxonomy (NCBI): domain Eukaryota; kingdom Metazoa; phylum Chordata; class Lepidosauria; order Squamata; family Lacertidae; genus Podarcis; species Podarcis erhardii. The sequence goes on along the minus strand of NC_138512.1, from coordinate 67,038,960 downwards.
TTCCCCTAAATTGGGAAACTCAGAAAAAATTTTTTGGTCAATGTAGTGATTCACCCACCCAAATCTAACATTGAATCAGTTACAGATAGGTAGCCGTGTTGGTCTGCCATGGTCAAAACAAAATAAAAAAATTCCTTCCAGTAGCACCTTAAAGACCAACTGAGTTAGTTCTTGGTATGAGCTTTCGTGTGCATGCACACTTCTTCAGATACACTGAAACAGAAGTCACCGGACCTTTCTATATAGTGAGAAGGTGGGGAGGGGTATTACTCAGAAGGGTGGTGGGAATGGGTGATTGGCACATAGCTGCGATGAGCCTGTTGACTGGAAGGAATTTTTTTATTTTGTTCTAACATTGAATGTTTTGGAATTCTAACATTTGCCTTCAGTTTCAAAAGGAAAGTTTGAATATCTATATTTTGTTCCAGGCAATGGAAGCTCAGATACTATTCCCCCTGCCCCCCATTCAACTCTTCCTTTTTCTGTGTTTGTTGCTTGTTTCAAAGCATTATTGTTGATTTTACACATTGATGTTCCACCCTTTAGTAGTAAGGAATAAAGCCCAACCCCACACCCTACGATAACACAATATAAAAAGAAAAAAAGTATGAGGAGGAAAGAGGAAAGCAAATGTTACTTTTCTTTCCTGGTTAGGCTGGTCTCTCATTTGCCTGGGAAGCAGGGAGAGTAGCCAAATACAAATACAAAGAACAGTAATCTTTGCTCTAACTGGGAAGCATACACTAACTGGGAGCCCTACACTAGCTCTGCTGCTGACCGAGGCACCGATGGGCCACTAGGATGCTGCCCCACATCCCCCAGAAAGGAAATCATGGCAAGAGAAAGTCCAACCTTGCTCCATCGTTCGGCTAGGTAAGGAGGACCTGGAAGCAAGCCTGCTTCTCCCTTCTCTGCATGAAAGAATATTTTGCTCCAACTGCCCATTACTTGGGACGCCAGAGCTGAACAGAAACACACTCTGGCCAATGTCGTAAGCCAGGTGATCTAAGTGTTGAGATTTCCATTCCACCTTAAGGAGCAGACATGGAACTGTTGCGTGTCGCATGTCTGTTTACATTCCAGCACAGCTTGCTGGGAACTTCCGTTGTCTATTGCTTTTGCTTCTCTCTGAGAAGAAAAAGAGAGAGATGACATGTTTCTTTGTCCTGATTTATGATGAATAAATCCGTAGTTGTAGTATGCTTCCACAAGCCTCACGCCTATTCTGTGTGCGCAGTTTGCTCTGCTGAAATAGCTTTGAAACCCGGGTCACTGATGTACATTGGAGCAGAGGCCGATGGGTCTTCGCAGCAGGATGGCTGGAAGGAGACGACCCAGCTGGGGCTAGCCAGCTGGCCTTGCGACCCTCTGCATGCCAACACTAAGGCCGCTGGGAGGCTCCTCCTCTTGCTCCCAAGAAAGAACATCAGCATCCACAAATGTATAGTGGTGAACATTTGGGCAAAAATAAAAAATCCTACCACCACTTAGATGCTCACTGAGTCTGCTCAATCTGCTATTCAGGTGCTAACTGAATAGCTTCAAGGCCCCTGCTCTGCTCTCCATTCTTAGGCTTCCTTATCATAGAATCATAGAGTCAGAAGGGTATCTGAGGATCATCTACTAGGTAAGGTAAAGGACCCCTGGACAGTTAAGTCCAGTCAAAGGAGACTATGGGGTTGCGGCACTCATCTCACTTTCAGGCTGAGAGAGCTGCCATTTGTCCACAAACAGCTTTCTGGGTCATATGGCCAGAAGAACTAAACAGCTTCTAGCACAATGGAACACCAGAGTGCATGGAAATGCCATTTACCTTCCCGCCACAGTGGTACCTATTTATCTACTTGCACTGGTGTGCTTTCAAACTGCTAGGTCGGCAGGAGCTGGGACAGAGCAATGGGAGCTCATCCCGTCGCGGGGATTTGAACTGCTGACCTTCTGATCGGCAAGCCCTAGAGGCTCAGTGGTTTAGACCACAGCACCACCTGCTTCCCATATCATCTAGTCCACCCCCCTGAAATGCAGGAATATGCAGCTGTCCCATGCGGGGATCAAACCTGTGAACATGGCGTTATCAGTGCCACGCTCAAACCAACTGAGCTATCTCAGAGCAGGTAGTCCTTCAAACAGAAGACTCTGTAAAGCTGGACACGGGATCACTCTGGACGAACAGGAGTTACCTCAATAAATCTGCTGGCAACACTACTCTTCCACCTGAGGAAGAAGTATGGTTTTGCCTCGCAAGAACTGCCCTGGTATAAGATGGGATGCCCTTGTGCTCACTTTTGCTATTAAAGAAGATCTCAGGTAGGAGAACTGGGCAAGACTGTGCTAAGTACTGCGGTGCACTTAGTCTAAGGTTAATCCAGTCCTGTGGCCTGGAGCCAACTTGGTCCCTGGCCCCCCATCCCCTAGCCACCTCCTCAGTGGAATTGCTTGAAGTAACAACTCTATTCCTGCTCTCCACATTCCTATTTTAGTTGCAAAGTGACTCAATGAAATAAGGACAGAATATTCTTGCCCAGCTGGCTCCGTGCTCTCGTTCTATTTAATCATGAAGAATAATGAATCAGAGACAATTGTAGTGTTAAAATCCAAATGTAGAAATTTGCTGCCCTTACTAATGAGAGAAAAATATAGTGGACCACTGGCCTAAAGGTTTCTGCAGTGATTCCTTTGTAGCTTAGAGTGCATTAAAATGGCTTTATTCAGCAAGATAAGTTAATTCTTTATGACCTTTATAAGCTGTTTAGCCCAGAACTCGGGGACATCTCCTCCTTAAGATTAAATTTTTAAATCCTTTTAGCTCACAATTGCTAAGCCTTTTTGTTTGAAAAGAAACATCTAAAATCTATAAAGAAATTCTGTTTGTGACAATTATTGTCAGGGTAATGATTAGCTAACATGGCACTTTTAGTTTTTAGTAGGTCTGTCTCTACAATGCTAATCTAATAAAGTTCCCTTTCCCTTAATGCAAAAGTTGCATTCGGCATGCATCATTCCTAGTCACTATTGCCCGCATTTGCAAATTCTTGGGGGGAATAAATCGAATTGCCACTGATGTCATCTCCCTTGCAAAGTCACCTGTTGCTGAATCTGGAGAGGAGGAAATGCCATGACTGTGTCATAAGAAGCCAATCACCAAAGTCCCTAGAAACAGTAAAATATAGGAAATCAGCAACAAAGCTGACCACTTAGGCATCACCAAAAAAAGAGGTGGGTGGGGAATGTATCATTATAACAAAGGATGAACAAATACACTGATGCCGCATAAAATCTGCAAATGCTGATTTATATATTTAGGTGGAAACTTGGGCTGTGGATACACCATACATTTAACGCAACCCCCCCTCAAGAATCCTGGGAACTTTAGTTTATTAAGGCTATTGTGAATTGTAGCTCTGTGAAGGGGCAAACTACAGTTCTCAGGATTCTTGGTGTATGTGCTTTCAATTGCTTTGAGGTTTCTTCGTACAATCAAATTAACAACAACAAGAACAACAATTGAAGGCATCTTCAGATGGAGGGCTTGTTGTTGTTGTTTAGTCATTTAGTCGTGTCCGACTCTTAGTGACCCCATGGACCAGAGCACGCCAGGCACTCCTGTCTTCCACTGCCTCCCGCAGTTTGGTCAAACTCATGCTGGTAGCTTCGAGAACACTGTCCAACCATCTCGTCCTGTCGCCCCTTTCTCCTTGTGCCCTCCATCTTTCCCAGCATCAGGGTCTTTTCCAGGGAGTCTTCTCTTCTCATGAGGTGGCCAAAGTATTGGAGCCTCAACTTCAGGACCTGTCCTTCCAGTGAGCACTCAGGGCTGATTTCCTTCCGAATGGAGAGGTTTGATCTTCTTGCAGTCCATGGGACTCTCAAGAGTCTCCTCCAGCACCATAATTCAAAAGCATCAATTCTTCGGCGATCAGCCTTCTTTATGGTCCAGTTCTCACTTCCATACATCACTACTGGGAAAACCATGGCTTTAACTATATGGACCTTTGTTGGCAAGGTGATGTCTCTGCTTTTTAAGATGCTGTCTAGATGGAGGGCAGTCCTCTGTAAACTAGGCCACTCAAAAAATAGCAGAACAGTTCAGAAGTTTTCCAGTCAGCCTCCAGCTTCTTCAGTTAAGGGAGACAATGGATGTGCCTTTGGGGGAGGGAGTTACAGTGCCCGCTGTGGCTGTAGAGATTGATATGGGAGAGACATGTTCTGTTGCAGCTGGGGCAAATGAAAGCTGCTGCAGATACACCATGGCGTTTCTTCTCTCTGTGCTTTTCCCAGTGGTCATTCCTCCTCTGGCCACTTCTGTGGATACATGACCTGACTGTCATCCTCCAGGCACTGCGATCATCTGCAAGGGATTCCCACATGGTAGGGTTGAGGTTGCCAGCCTTCATGTCTTGTTCCTGATCATATATATGCTTGGATGGAGGTTCTGAGTGGGGGACACTGCCCACAAATTTCCTTTGATCCTACCGGTTGCCACTCAGCTATAGGAAATAAGCTGGGTGCAATGATTTCAAGAGTGGCAGCACTATTGATCGTATCAGGGGGGAAACAAAACAAAGCACCGCCAGTGTTCCCTTAGCAGACTATACTGTAGTGCCACCACAAAAAAGTTCTCAAGACCGTTATTTACTGGAAATAGAAGAGCAAGGCAGCAATCGATTTGTGCGACTGAAGATTTATGTCTCTATTGCCCACTATATACCTCACTATTTGTTCTAACTTCATAGAAAGATAATTTAATACATAAGGAAAAGTGGTTTTTTCTCAGTATGTTTTGCTTCTTTTTTGGCATCCCTTCAGAGGAATTCTGGAAATCAATAACTTGGATGTACGTGCGGGTGGGTGTAGCTCCTAGGTCTGCAGCCGCGATTTATGCTCCTGTGTCGGTTGTGCTGGGCTGTGTCTCTTAAGCCATTGACTTGCAAATATGTTCATCCGATAATATTTATAAAAGCCCCACAGAAAGATGGGCACTCAAGCAGGTCTCCCCACCATAGCTCACTTCCTTCCAGATTAATTGTCAAAGGCCTGGGAAAACAGAGATGCTTCAGTTGATGGTGCCGGTGTCCTTCTCTGACAAGAATACAGTGGTACCTCGGGTTACATATGCTTCAGGTTACATACTGTCAGGGCTGCCTCTAGGTCCCAGCTCACAGAGGACCAACGCCAGGCTGATATTATGTACAAAATATATGGCAGTACAAATATATGTACAAAATGTATGGCAGTCTCAAATCTGCCATTCTTGGGCAAGGTGATTGAGCGGGTGGTTGCTGAACAACTCCAAGCACGCCTGGAGGAAACGGACCATTTGGATCCCTTCCAATCGGGATTCAGGCCTCACCATGGGACTGAAACTGCCTTGGTCGCGCTGGTTGATGATCTCCGGCGGGCTAGGGACAAAGGTGAGAGCTGTTTCCTAGTTCTGCTGGATCTCTCAGCGGCCTTTGACACCATCGACCATAACATCCTTCTGGACCGTCTAGAGGGGCTGGGAGCTGGGGGCACTGTTATACAGTGGTTCCGCTCCTTCCTCCTGGGCCGTGTCCAGAAGGTGGTGGTGGGGGATGAATGTTCAGACCCCTGGGCTCTCACTTGTGGGGTGCCTCAGGGTTCTGTCCTCTCCCCCATGCTTTTTAATATCTATATGAAGCCGCTGGGAGAGATCATCAGGGGGTTTGGACTGGGTGTTCATCAGTATGCAGATGACACCCAGCTCTACCTCTCCTTTAAATCAGAACCAGTGAAGGCGGTGAAGGTCCTGTGTGAGTGCCTGGAGGCGGTTGGAGGTTGGATGGCGGCTAACAGATTGAGGTTGAATCCTGACAAGACAGAAGTACTGTTTTTGGGGGACAGGAGGCGGGCAGGTGTGGAGGATTCCCTGGTCCTGAATGGGGTAACTGTGCCCCTGAAGGACCAGGTGCGCAGCCTGGGAGTCATTTTGGACTCACAGCTGTCCATGGAGGCGCAGATTAACTCTGTGTCCAGGGCAGCTGTCTACCAGCTCCACCTGGTACGCAGGCTAAGACCCTACCTCCCCGCGGACTGTCTCGCCAGAGTGGTGCATGCTCTAGTTATCTCACGCTTGGACTACTGCAATGCGCTCTACGTGGGGCTACCTTTGAAGGTGACCCGGAAACTGCAATTAATCCAGAATGCGGCAGCTAGACTGGTGACTGGGAGTGGCCGCCGGGACCACATAACACCGGTTCTGAGAGATCTGCATTGGCTCCCAGTACGTTTCCGAGCACAATTCAAAGTGTTAGTGCTGACCTTTAAAGCCCTAAACGGCCTCGGTCCTGTATACCTGAAGGAGCGTCTCCACCCCCATCGTTCAGCCCGGACACTGAGATCCAGCGCCGAGGGCCTTCTGGCGGTTCCCTCATTGCGAGAAGTGAGGTTACAGGGAACCAGACAGAGGGCCTTCTCGGTAGTGGCGCCCGCCCTGTGGAACGCCCTCCCATCAGATGTCAAAGAGATAAAGAATTACCTGACGTTCAGAAGACATCTTAAGGCAGCCCTGTTCAGGGATGTTTTTAATATGTAATGCTGTATTGTTTTTAATACTGATTGGGAGCCGCCCAGAGTGGCTGGGGAAACTCAGCCAGATGGGCGGGGTATAAATAATAAATTATTATTATTATTATTATTATTACAAAAGTCTTTATTGAAGTATAGTTTCCATTTTAAAGCCAGAGCGTGCAACCCTACGTCTAGACTCTAGATCGGCGAAGTCCTATCTGAATCACTTCCCCTTCCGCACCAGTTTAAGATCCTAGCCCTGCTCCACCTTCTGCGCTGCTCTCTCCTCCTCTGGGTCCTCCTGCCCTCTGGGGCATTGCCCTTCCTGGACTCTTCCGACGCTGAGTCGCTTAGCTCCTCCCCTTGCCTCCGGCGTGCTTTAGGACCCGGTTCCCAATCCTCACTCTCTGCTGTCCCGCGCTCCTGTACATTTGAACTTGCTTCTCGCGCCAACCCAGTGACCTTTCTCCTAACCGTTACACTGCTTCTATCACTGCTTCCCTCTTCCGTGACACTGGCCGGATCTGACCTCCCCTCCATTGTACGACTCTCCGAGGAAGGCGTGGTCAGCTCTGCCTCATCTTCTCTCCCTGGTGGGGGAAGTACTGGTCCCGATGCCTGGGACCCTTCCCCCCCACTCTGCTCTGGTGGGGAAGCTGGTCCTGATCTCCAACTACTACTCTGGGAGTCCCTGCTCCCCCCTTGCTCCTGGGGCGTTCCCCTTGGGACCCCCCTACCCCTGGCCACTGGCGCTCCCTTCTGTGAATCTTCCGATTCGCTGGAGAGGCTTATGGAATCCCTCGGACCACTGTCTCCTCCTACACTGCCCTCTGATTCCTCGCCCTCGCTCTCCATTTCCCATCTTCCCTGTGCCTCTGCTCCTGAGCCCCTGACACATACGCTTCAGGTTACAGACTCCGCTAACCCAGAAATAGTGCTTCAGGTTAAGAATTTTGCTTCAGGATGAGAACAGAAATCATGCAGCGACAGTGCGGCGGCAGCAGGAGGCCCCATTAGCTAAAGTGGTGCTTCAGGTTAAGAACAATTTAAGATTAAGAACAGACCTCCGGAACGAATTAAGTACTTAACCCAAGGTACCACTGTATTCCAGACCCCTGAACTGTCCCAATTTGAGCGGGACATCCTGGAATTACAGAAGGCACCCCAACTTCTAACTGGATCCTGGGATGTCCCAGTTTTTTGCTCTCGCACAAATCAACCAGCTCACACCACATGAAAAGACAGGGAGCCACCACTGAGAAGACCAGTTCTTGGGTGGCCACTGTGGAGGAGGTACATGGATTGTTTCCTAAAAAAAACATTGGCAAGGGAGACTCATAGATGGATAAAAAGAGGGCAGAGCTCCATGGGCAACAGCTTCTTTTCCCACCCAGAGCCAACCCTAGACTAAGGTTACCAGACGTCCCCATTTCCCAGGGACAGTCCCCGGATTTACAGATCAGTCCCCATACAAAATCCATTGAAGTTGAAAAGTGTCCCCGGATTCATTGAAAAGAAATCTGGTAACCTTACTCTAGAAAAATGACTCCCCAGTGAAGCGTCCCTTTGGCAAGTGAATCTGTCAATTTCATTTTCTGATTTCCCAATAAACACATTCTTGTGGGCAATTTTGCCTAATATGCACATTGTTGCAAACTGTTTTCCCCAATATAATGCATTTTTTCCAATTATTTTCTCTAGTACAGTGGAACCTTGGGTTACAGATGCTTCAGGTTACAGATGCTTCAGGTTACAGACGCTTCAGGTTACAGACTCCGCTAACCCAGAAATAATACCTTGGGTTAAGAACTTTGCTTCAGGATGAGAACAGAAATCGTGCTCCAGCGGTGCAGCAGCAGCAGGAGGCCCCATTAGCTAAAGTGGTGCTTCAGGTTAAGAACAGTTTCAGGTTAAGAATGGACATCCAGAACGAATTAAGTTCTTAACCCAAGGTAACACTGTATATTGTCATGCACACTTTAATTAGTTTTTTATTATTAAAAAAATGGAAGATTTCATCACCAAATTTGCAAAGTAGGTTTGCATTAAAATGTGGATGAGACTGAATTTTCCTCTTGGCCCCACCACCTGCAATCCCTAGCCATCAGGCAGGGAGGGAAGAGACAGTAACCCCCCCCCCCCAAAAAAGACCCAACAACAACAACCAAAGGAAACAAAGCTTCAACATGATATTAAAAGATAAATATCAATAGTAAAGTCATTGTGAAACAATACAATACAATACATGATGCATTTTGACTGATGACAACCTTTCTTGGGGGCACAAGGTTATCTCCTTGATAGGCATGAAATGTGTTGGGAATTTTATTGTTTCACAAGGGCTACTGTAAGACTCTGATAAAGATTTATCTCTGAGTACCATTTTGAACCTTTGCCTTTTCATTTGCTCTTCAGAGACCACCTCCATTTGCTCAAACACCTTTTGAATTCCTTTTTTTTTAAAAACGCACCTCAAGTTTACAACTTTGAAGCACTATTTGCATGCACAAAGCAAATTCCATATAAGACAGGATACCTTTTTCAGCTCGAGATATCCACAATCCCTAGTGAACAGCCTTCTGAAGACTTCATGCTTGGAGTGGGTGGGGCTGAGGGGAAAAGTGGGCAGGGCAACAGATGTCACTCTTTCTTCTTCTTTCTTAAATGACTTTCCAGCCATTGGTGAGGTGGGGGTTGGGATAGATGCTTGAAAAAACACATATAGGCAAGCAAGAGGCAATATCACAGCTCAGCTGTCCATAACAGTCAGGCAAGGTGTTTCAGGAGGTGTGGGGCAGAATGGAAGTGAATCTGTAGCCAGACAGCGATGTGAGCCAGGGATGTGGGCATCATTCAGAAATGCCCTCCCCACCTTTCTCATGCCAACAGTGCATGTGGAAGAACATTTCGCTGTGCCTTTGCTCAGCGGAGGAGCATATGCCCGCGCTGCACAGGGCTGGCATGCTCCCAAGGGGTTCGGGGTGCGGAGGGTGCCCTCCCAGGCGTGGGGTGGACGCTCAGGTACACAGAGCGCCACGCGAGCCCTGCAGCCGGGGGCAGAGTGAGCCACCGATGGCAGACATTCAGCACAATGCACACCCACAACTCCCAAGCCTCCCCCAGCTGTCAAATAATAATAATAATAATAATAATAATAATAATAATAATAATAATAATACTGTGGTACCTCAGGTTAAGTACTTAATTCATTCCGGAGGTCCGTTCTTAACCTGAAACTGTTCTTAACCTGAAGCACCACTTTAGCTAATGGGGCCTCCTGCTGCCGCCGCGCTGCCGAAACACGATTTCTGTTCTCATCCTGAAGCAAAGTTCTTAACCCGAGGTACTATTTCTGGGTTAGCAGAGTCTGTAACCTGAAGCATATGTAACCTGAAGAGTATGTAACCTGAGGTACCACTGTAATAATAATTTATTATTTGTACCCCACCCATCTGGCTGAGTTTCCCCAGCCACTCTGGGCGGCTTCCAACAAAGTTTAAAGATACATTAAAATGTCACACATTAAAAACTTCCCTGAACGGCCTTCAGATGTCTTCTAAATGTCAGGTAGTTGTTTATCTCTTTGACATCTGATGGGATGGCATTCCACAGGGCAGGTGCCACTACCGAGAAGGCCCTCTGCCTGGTTCCCTGTAACTTGGCTTCTCGCAGTGAGGGAACCGCCAGAAGGCCCTCAGCGCTGGACCTCAGTGTCCAGGCAGAACAATGGGGGTGGAGACGCTCCTTCAGGTATACTGGACCGAGGCTGTTTAGGGCTTTAAAGGTCAACACCAACACTTTGAACGAAAGGGGAAGGGGGGAATGCCGCTGGCAAAGCGGCGCAGCCCCCCTTCCCTCGTCAGCTCAAGAGTCTTCGGAGGCTTCGGAGTCGCGGGCGGGTGGGGCGCCAAATGTCACCCTCCTCAGCGAAGACACCCGGGGCGGTCCACCCCCACTGCAACCCCCTTCCTCCGCCCCTGCCTTTGCTTCAACCATCAGGCATAAGCACGTCTTGTTTTTCAGAGTCTTCTAGCAACAAAGTTGTCCCCGACAATCAGTGTAGCATATTTTGTGCTTCCACCCACAGCAGATTTTTGTTTTTTCTGCAGGTATGTCAAGGAGGCCTATGTGTTTTTCTGCATATGGTACAAACTAGAGAATTGGACTGAGACTACCCATGACAATGTCCTCTTAAAGGGTGGGGGAAGGGAATTGATAGACCACCAGGATTACTCATGATTGCCAAGGAATTACCCAACCAGTTCTTAAAGATTTTACAAGTGATCTTGCAATGTGTTCTGTCAGTGCATTCGCCGACGACTCGCCATCCCAGTAATACATGCAAATGCGCTAATTGCGGCCTGCTATTGTGAACGTGGCCTCCCCATTAACATTGCTTCCCAAGCGTGTTTGGCACCTGCCACTATGCCAGAAGCAATCAGATCTTTTCTCTGGGCGAGCAAATCACTGTGAAGTCTCTTCAGTCTCTCCGCTGTGCAGGAAACTTATCGTAGCACAACATTACCTTTGCACTTGTGGTGTTTCAGCAATCTTCCTGTCTGATGCCATTTGCTTTCTTCACCATGACTAAGCCATCTGCAATTACATTCAAAACAAACTCAGCTATTCATGCCATATTTAGCAGACGTGCGTTCCAGCACTTAACTCACTGGATAAGGAGACATGTTCTGGGAGTCCCCAGTTCCAACATCTACTGAGCTACATTCTTTTCAGCTTTATCCCTCGCCCCCACCCCCAAACATGGTCTGTCATTCAAGTTGTTGCAAGAATTACTGGTCTGCATCTGTTTCCTAAGAGGTAGCTGTGTCCGTCTCTTTCAGGAAATAAACCTAAAAAGACTTGGGGCACCTTTCATGCCACATTTATTATGACACAAGCTTTTTCATGGACTGCAGTCTACTTCATCAGAGGCGTTAAGTGTTAAGACATGTGTAGATGTATAGATATATGCAAGCACACACGGTTTGGTAGGAAGATTGCAAATAGTGAGCAAATGAAATGCAGAAAAGTCCAGGCAGCGGTAATTATATGATTAACAGCGGCTATTCTCAAAATGCAGATGTGTTGATAACATCCTGAGATGGCATCCTGGCACCAGCAGGTCAATTGGCATACGTGGTGTAATTTTAAAAAATAAAAAAAATCCATTGTGGTGATTCTCTTTAAAGTGTACGTGAAGCATAGTGGCAGTGCAAGCCCATTGGGTGCCTGGGGTGGCGCCCAGGGGCGGGGCCAGCTGCCCGTGGGGGCGGGACCAGCCAGGGCAGGACGCTTTGTGGGCCTCCAGAGTTTGCCTGCCTACTCCCACTCAGCCGCCCTACAGCTGGGGAGGAGGCAGTGGACTGACCGTTTGGGACCTGCGGAGAGATGCGTGGCTCGGGCATGCTGCAGGCCCCACGGTGAGTGCCACCTGGCATTTTGTTACCCCCTTCAGTGGGGACACCTAGGGCGGACCGCCCTCACCACACCCCCCTTCATCCGCTCCTGGTGAAGTATTTTGAAGCACTATGAAAATGGCAAGGGTGTGATAAAGCCAAAGCTGAACACATTTAGTTTCCCATGGATTGCATCAAGCATTTGCTTAAATAACTTCTGTTGAAGTCGACAGAAAGACTTTGGTATGCTTAATTTTGCCTGGACAATGTCCAGATGATGTACATCATGCAATTTTCACTTGTTTCTCTATTTTTAAATTTGCATGGTTTGTATCTACATAAATAGATGGATGATAGATAGATACAGCAGATGATCGATACGATCGATAGATCGATCGATAGATGATAGATAGATCGAACAGAAAGGAGTGAAAATCTTATGACGTAAGTCCCTTGCATGTGTATCATAATCTATACAGTCATACTTCGTGTTGCTTTCTGCTCTTGTTACGGACTTTCAGCTAACGAACACGTCAAACTTGGAAGTGTTTACTTCCAGGTTTGCCACCCGCACATGCGCAGAAGTGATCTGCACGCTTTGCGCATGCACAGAAGCACTCAATTGCGCCGCTCACATGTGCAGAAGAGGCGCTCTAGTTGCAGACTTTTTGGGGTGCAAATGGCACCCCGAAATGGATTAAGTTCGCAACTAGAGGTGCCATTGTGTATCAATGTTGATTCTGAGTATACATCAGAACTGCTATTCAGATGTTAGAAAGAATTCCATAACTTGGTGTTCAGGATTTGGAACAGATTTTGGATCACCTCCTAGGAAAGGGGTGGACTACCTTTAGTGCCACATCCCTTCCAAGGTTACCTTTTGGGGGGCTGGGCTGCAGCCCAATGTGGATTGAGTTATCCACCCCTTGCGAATCACAAAAAAACTGGGTCAAGGGTTGTAGGCACCCCTAGGGCTATATGGGTTGGCCATTGCTGGCCTACTGCTGTTCCAGAAGGTATGTGAGGGATCTGGACAGTCGATGCTCTAATCCTGCCAAACTGCTTTGGGAACAGGCCAGTAAACCCTCTTTATACTGCTCCCTCACCACTGGCCTTTTATTTTCCTATCTTAGCACAAATAAGAAAGAGAATTTGTATAGATTGCCTCCACCACTAATAAAATGGTCCAATTTATTTCTTCTGCTGCCAACCGAAAAACCTGCAGACAGAGAAGGAGAGAGACCGTGGGGGAAGGTTCAAATGAAAGGAGTTAAATGCTTCATGCATTAGAGTTGGGTGATGAAGCCTCTGATTAATATAATTAAAAGCCCCATTTAATTGCATTACCTTCCATTAGCTTCCACTGTATTTTCTTTCTTTTTTCCTGCCCTAAGCCTCTCCTGTGTTTCTGACGTGCGCACCGATCCCCCCCACGTCCATGCTTTGTTCAAAGGAGATTGCAGCCTCCAAATGGCACCTTTCATCAATCTCCTATTAATTAGCTAAATGCCGCATCATATTATGCACCCCGGTATTCTATCGAGGCAGCTCTCTAATGCGAGCAGACCTCATGATCTGCTCCAGCTCTTCTTCAAGGCTGGTCATTGGTATTCTAGGATAAGTAGGCTTACTGTAATTTGAAATTGGTCTGCCGTCCCATTAGGAATCGGCCCAATCAATACCGAGTGAATTAGAGTTTCAGTGATCTGATTAACTCCCCATTATTTTCTACACGGGCTGATTTAGAATGCATGATGAGACAATATCCCGGTTTCTTTGCTTTCTCCCAGTTTAAATGGGACGTGGGCATCCGAGGAAGCGGTGTCTGGGCGCATTTGATTTGGCTGGACTGCAAAAAAAGGGAAGAAAAAAAGCCAAACAGCATAAGCACCTGCCTTATCATGATAGCTGTAAGTGACTGAAGACTGCTGTGCTGAACACACAAAGAGCGAGGGGCAGGGGGAACAAAATATCCAGGCTGGCTGGTGGCAACAGACCTTAGCTGAGTTTGATTATCTCAATCACTCCCTGTTTCCAGGGTCCAGGCTGTGGGTGCCGACAAATATGAAGTCAAACTGTCACCACCCATTCAGAAGAGGAAAGTCTCAACAGCAAGCCAAGGGAAACCTCAAGGTCTGCAAACGTTTCTTTAGGAAACAAGCCCTGGGCAGCGAACCCCCTAATAAGGACTCTGTGCTCAGTGAATGGGGATGGAGGCCATACCTGCATCTTCTGTTTAAAGCACTATTATACCACTTTCAAAAGGTACGCGGGTGGCGCTGTGGGTTAAACCACAGAGCCTAGGACTTGCCGATCAGAAGGTCAGCGGTTCAAATCCCTGCGACGGGGTGAGCTCCCGTTGCTCTGTCCCAGCTCCTGCCAACCTAGCAGTTCGAAAGCACGTCAAAGTGCAAGTAGATAAATAGGTACCACTCCAGCGGGAAGGTGAACGGTGTTTCTGTGCGCTGCTCTGGTTCGCCAGAAGCGGCTTAGTCATGCTGGCCACATGACCCAGAAGCTGTACTACGACTCCCTCAGTCAATAAAGCGAGATGAGCGCTGCAACCCCAGAGTCAGCCACGACTGGACCTAATGGTCAGGGGTCCCTTTACCTTTATACCACTTTCAACTGGCTTCCCCCAAAGAATCCTGGGAACTGGAGCTTGTTAAGGGTCCTCCTGAGAGTCATTGGGAGGCCATTATTATCCCCGGAGAGCTGCAATTCTCAGAGTCCCCCAGAAAGAAGGATTGATTGTTAAACCCAGTGGGGTTTTTTTCTGGGGGGACGCAGAGGTACGCATACCCCTAAACATTTTGTGAATCTAGGTTTGGCCTCATTGAGGGGCAGTATTTCAATATGAGTAGGAAAATGAGAGCACCCCTAAACATTTTTTTTAAATAAAAAAAGCACTGATTAAGCCACTTAGTGGGTTTTAGTGCACCTTCTTACTTCATAGGAGCAGCAGCAGAGGAAGCCAATTTGGTGCCTGGGGTGGCGCGTGTGCCCTGGGCCCAGGGGCGGCGCGAGCAGCCCATGGGGCGGGTCGAGCCGGGGCAGGAAGGAGCCAGTCTAACTTCTCCAGGGTTGGAGTTCCAAAGTCTGGGAGCAGCCACCAAGAAGGCCATCTCAAGGTCAAGGGACCCCAGACCATTAGGTCCAGTCACAGATGACTCTGGGGTTGCGGCGCTCATCTCGCTTTATTGGCCGAGGGCGCTGGCGTACAGCTTCCGGGTCATGTGGCCAGCATGACTAAGCCGCTTCTGGTGAACCAGAGCAGCACATGGAAATGCCATTTACCTTCCTGCCAGAGCGGTACCTATTTATCTACTTGCACTTTAACGTGCTTTTAAACTGCTAGGTTGGCAGGAGCAGGGACCAAGCAACGGGAGCTCACCCTGTCGCGGGGATTCAAACTGCTGACCTTCTGATCGGCAAGTCCTAGGCTCTGTGATTTAACCCACAGCGTCACCCGCGTCCCTTAGAAGGCCATCTACCAAGTCCCTACCAAGCATGCCAGGACTGAGGGAAGGTCCTCTTCTTAAGATCTCAGACTCTGGGCAAGTTTATACGAGGAACTGCGGTCTTTCTGATAGCTTGGATCTAAGCCATGTAGGGCTTCATAGGTCACAACTAGCACTTTGAATTGGGCCCAGAAACAGACCAGTAGTGAGTGAAGGTGTTGTAACAAGGAAGTCATAAGCTCCCACTTGGAGTTTCTGAGCACTTTTAACACTTTTAACACGTAGAGTGCATTGCAATAATTCAAATGGGATGTAATTTAGGCATGTGTCACTGTGGACATGACTGGCTGGTAGGAACTATGAACTGCCATTTGGTGAGACTACGATGAAACATTTTGTTTTAGTTCCCATTTATAAGCACTGCCATCTCATTGGTTTCAGTGTCACAACTTCACATTACATTTGTACCTCGGGTTACATACGCCTTAGGTTACATACACTTCAGGTTACAGACTCCACTAACCCAGAAATATTACCTTGGGTTAAGAACTTTGCTTCAGGATGAGAACAGAAATCATGCTCCGGCGGCGTGGCGGCAACAGGAGGCCCCATTAGCTAAAGTGGTGCTTCAGGTTAAGAACAGTTTCAGGTTAAGAACGGACCTCCAGAACAAATTAAGTACTTAGCCCGAGGTATCACTGTAACTGATTTGAGGACTGCAGCTTAAATTTCTTGCTGCCATCAGCTTGTGTATGCGTATCCCCCCTTATCACTTAATTGCAAGAAACGAATAATAATAATAATAAATTGATGTAAAACACGGAGCAGCAATGGCAGGAATATACCTTTCTCCTTGAAAGAGTGCACACTTATAGCCACAAACAATGAAACACTTTTATTAATAAAGGTAGGAGTCAAAATGTAGGCGGGACAAATTTTATTCAAAATGACAAGATTTATTTCTTGAATGTTTTATTGTTATTTCTGAGAAACCCATATAGAACTCTATTAATTAAAACTCAGCCCGACACTTTGGCTCCATAAGGTTTAGAAATTAGAGAGATTTCATCTCATTAGTGCATTTATTGCAGTTTTTGGCCTTTTAATTAAGCATTAGCTCCCTCCAAGGTGAGCTTTATTATCCCATAATGCACCTCACTTTCTGCTGTCTGCCGAAATGCACATTAGGACATATCTACTCCTTTCAAGACTGGCTGCATGTGTTCATATAGAGGCATCTGGCCTTAAAGATGGGAGAGAAATCCCATTCCATTCACATTTCAAGTCAAATGTATAATAATATAAGAACTAAAAAGCAGCCACAGAAAAACGAGAAGCTCAGAGAACTAATATGGGAAGATTCTTCCATCTCAGCTGAATTCCTTACTGTGTAAACACATTTACCTGGAAGCAAGTTCCACCACATTTAACAAAGGGATTTTTGTAAACTCCATATTTCCACAAAGAGAGTCAAAGCAGTTTATAATGAATATGACTATGGTAGGTAAAAGGTAAAAGGTAAAAGGTAAAAGGTAAAAGGTAAAAGGTAAAAGGTAAAAGGTAAAAGGTAAAAGGTAAAAGGTAAAAGGTAAAAGGTAAAAGGTAAAAGGTAAAAGGTAAAAGGTAAAAGGTAAAAGGTAAAAGGTAAAAGGTAAAAGGTAAAAGGTAAAGGACCCCTGGGCAGTTAACGTCCAGTCAAAGGCAACTATGGGGTTGAGCGCTCATCTTGCTTCAGGCTGAGGGAGCCGGCGTTTGTCCACAGAAAGCTTTCCGGGTCACGTGGCCAGCAGGACTAAACCGCTTCTGCTGCAATGGGACACCATGACGAGTGTCAGAGCGCACGGAAATGCCGTTAACCTTCCTGTCACAGCGGTACCTATTTATCTACTTGCACTGATATGCTTTCAAACTGCTAGGTTTGAAACCTCTCAGCTGGCCAGGAGTGAAGAGGGTGGTCCCTGGGCGTGCCTGGCCTTAAGTATGCCAAGGCCACGCCTCCCCCAGCCCGCCGATTGGCGGACAGGTGGAAGGCACGCCCAGGGATTCCCCCAACTCTCGCGGGGGCAGCAGGCCAGCCCCCGCGCTTGGGGGGAGGGGCAAGACCGCAACCCCCTCTCTTCCCCCATGGGGTCAGAAATGGCTTTCTGCTGCAATGGGACACCATGACGAGTGTCAGAGCGCACGGAAATGCCGTTAACCTTCCTGTCACAGCGGTACCTATTTATCTACTTGCACTGATATGCTTTCAAACTGCTAGGTTGGCAGAAGCTGGGACAGAGCAACGGGAGCTCACCCTGACATAGGGATTCAAACCGCCGACCTTCCGATTGGCAAGCCCAAGAAGCTCAGTGGTTTAGACCACAGCACCACCCACGTCCCTATGGTAGGTGATGGGTAGTGTAGCCATGGGTCCTACTTTACAGAGGACACTCCTGTGTTTGATGGTTCAGAGGACAATCCTCTTTTTAAGGTGTTCTCCATTTGAATGGCTGCCCAGTGAAAGTTTGGTTTAAAGAAGAAGAAGAGTTTAGATTTGATATTCTGCTTTATCACTACCTGAAGGAGTCTCAAAGCGGCTAACATTCTCCTTTCCCTTCCTCCCCCACAACAAACACACTGTGAGGTGAGTGGGGCTGGGAGACTTCAAAGAAGTGTGACTGGCCCAAGGTTACCCAGCAGCTGCATGTGGAGGAGCGGAGACGCGAACCCGGTTCCCCAGATTACAAGTCTACCGCTCTTAACCACTACACCATGCTAAGAAGGGAGTTCAGGAGAAGAGCCCGGAGGTCGTGTATAAGTATTTAGTGCCTGGACTGCAGACTGGGCATGCCACACAAGTAATAGAATCATAGAATTGATTGGAAGGGGCCATGACAGTCATCTAGTCCAGGAATCTAGTGCTGGAATTTTTCACCCAACATAGGCCTCAAATCCACAACCCTGGGATTAAGAGTCTCATGTTCTTGTTTTACAATTTTTTATGTGCTGTAAGCCAACCAGGGTGGCTGGGGAAACCCAGCCAGATGGGCGGGGTATAAGTAATGATGATGATGATGATGATGATGATGATGATGATGATGATGATGATGTTCTCCCAACTGAGCTATCCAGCTTCATCTACCTGGTCCCAATCTACCCCACTATGGTGAGATGCAATGCTTTCCCCCCTAAAACAATGTTTAGGGGTACTCTCATTTTCCTACTGATATTGAAATACTGCCCCTCAATGAGGCCAAACTTAGATTCACAAAATGTTTAGGGGTACATGTACTCCTGCGCCCCCCCCCAAAAGCACTGATGAGATGTATTTTGTTTCTATTTAAATTACAGCTATTATGTCTAAATGTGCATCTATCAACATAAATTAGCATTTCATTTTATTTTGCAAGTCGGTGCCTTCTTTTGTTGTCTTTACATTTGGGTGTGATTCGTTCCCTTTTTTGTGACTTGTAAGTGGGGTGGAGTCAGATCAGTTGCCTCAGGTCTCCTGGAGGAGGCAGACCTCCCAGATACAGTGGTACCTCGGGTTACAGACTCCGACAACCCAGAAATAGTACCTCGGGTTAAGAACTTTGCTTCAGGATGAGAACAGAAATCGTGCTCTGGCAATGCAGCGGCAGCAGGAGGCCCCATTAGCTAAAGTGCTGCTTCAGGTTAAGAACAGTTTCAGGTTAAGAATGGGTAAAATTGGTGAATACGGAGCTGCTCGACTTAGAGGGATTCGATAATAGATTCGGGTGGCACGCGTATTTATTGAAGAACAAAAGGAAAGTACACAAGGGGTTTGCAAATCACATTTTTAGAGGGCCGCTAATCGAAGTTTGGGAAGATATCAAAATCTGTTAGAGCCGAAAACACCACATTGGCTTTCACCTCTCGAAGTAATGAGTATAAAAACCACTAATATGAGAAGCAATTGGGCAACTTATGATCAGCTACTAACTAAGGTTGAAGGGAAATGGAAGCTAAAACCGTATGAGCAAACAAAGGAACATGTTTACGATTGGCTACATCACCATCAGGTGAATCAGATGTTTAGTAAAGATATCAAAGAAAGAGGTTATGCAGATAAAGACTCAAAATTCCAGACAGAAATAATAAATAATAAAGTGAAAATTATATCTAAGATATATAGGATGCTGTTGGACTGGAATTTAGGCGACGAGGAAGTCAAATCGGTGATGATCCATTGGTCAAGGGATATAGGTCATAGTATACAGTTTGAGGATTGGGAGAAACTTTGGAAGGAGGGGGTAAACTTTACGGCGTGTACTTCGATAAGGGAAAACGTTATGAAGATGTTTTATAGGTGGTACTTGACACCCATGAAATTATCAAAAATGTATAAGGTGGATAATAAGTGCTGGAGATGTAAAGACATAGAGGGCTCCTTCTACCATATGTGGTGGGAGTGCAGAAGGGTGAAACAATTTTGGGAGAAAGTACACACTGAATTGAAGAAGATATTAAAGTACACGTTCATAAAGAAACCAGAAATCTTTCTTCTAGGGATATTAGGACAAGAGATAAAAAAGGAAGATCGCAGATTGGTATACTATGCGGTTACGGCAGCAAGGGTAGTATTAGCCCAGAAGTGGAAACTACGGGAAACCCCAACGGTGGAGGAGTGGAGATCTAAGTTGTCGGATTACGCAGAGTTGGATAGATTAACAGGAAAAGTTAGATACATAAGAGACCAAGTGTTCACCAAAGATTGGGAAAAGTATGTAGATTATCTGGAATGTATTAGTGAAGGGCAAATAACGCTAAAGGGATTTAGAGACGCACTGTGAAAGACTAAGAGTTATTGTGCAAAGCAAACAGGAATTAGGAATCGGTATAATGACAATATAAGTAATGAAACGTGTAATTTTATTTATTGCTTCGAATGATTTACGGACAGGCTGAAGGAAGTCCCGTAAGAGACGACTATGTTATATGGATGATATGGAAATGATAATTGCTGTTTATTATTTTTAATTTTTCTTTTCTGTGTATTTTCTTTGTATTTGTGTGTTACCTTGTGTGTTTTTTTGGAAATAACTAATAAAAAAGAATAAGAGAAAAAAAAGAAAAAAGAATGGACCTCCAGAACGAATTAAGTACTTAACCTGAGGTACCACTGTACTGATCTCAAGCGAGCTCCTCCCTGGGGCTGTGAGGTTGGTTGTTGCACTGCTATTTTCCCTGCTAGTCAAATGAACTCTTCAAAAACTTTGGGCTTTCTGCTGACTAGGCAGTCTTACAGTCCTGCCCTTTGTGAGAGCGATGGGATTACTCTGGCAGAGAGAATGAGATTGCAATATGCCTGGGGCTGAGGTTCAGGTACACAGCTTGATGCTCCCTGCTCTTCCGTGTAAAGAGATTAACAGTCCTAAGTGTAATATTAAGAAAAGTTTTCTTGCCCTTCTTCAGCCATGAAGAGCCACCCATTTCCCCAACAAATTAGTAGGAAAGGCTTTTTATCATATGAGAACTATGGCGCAGCAGTCTGCTAACGGACCACCTTTTGATCTCCATTGTACCGCTCAAGTTTTTAAATTTAATAAAAAAAGAATGGAGGAGGGAGGAATGCATGAGCATTCTATATCTATGGCAATAAATTCTGATTAGATCTTACTGGCTTCTTTCCCCCTCCTGTTTTGCTTTGCTCCAAAGCCCCTTTTGGTAACATGAAGGTGAGATAATAGCTTCAGACAAATGGCAAAAGTCTATGAAGTTACAAAAATTGCTCAAGCTCCAAAAGAGCTTAGGAAATGAAAATTATCGGGGGAGATCTTGTCGTGCTGCCAGCACAGTTAACTGCCTGCATTGTTCTTTTGTTTCTTAGAACATGGAATAAATTCGCTCATCAAATAAGAACCTGGGGAGAGACCCACTGGATTGAGCCGAAGACTCATTTAATCCAACACCCTCCTTCTCACAGTGGCCATCCAGATATCTGTGGGAATCCTGCAAGTGAGACCCGAGTACAATAGCATTCTCCAAAGTTGGAATCCCCAACTGTTATGTACTGAAGTTCTCACCCTGGGCCAGCAGGGGGATACTGTAGATAGTTATGCAAAGGAAGGATCGAAAGTGACGTTCAGTGATTGGATGGATACTGTAGATAGTTATGCAGATGAAGGATCGAAAGTGACGTTCAGTGATTGGATAGTTTTAGAAAGTGGTTACAGTAACAAGGTACTGGAGCTCTATATAAGCAGGCTGACTGAGCCCTTCAGTTCAGTTCTGTTCCGGCCTCTGAATAAAGAAGAGCTGTTTGAAGAATCGCTATGTCATCTGATATTTTCACCCACAACTTAACACCAACAACTGGTATTCAGAAGCTTACTGCCTCCAACTGTGGGTCTGGATCGGTCATAGTGGCTAGTTGCCATTCATTGCCCTATCCTCCATGAATCTGTGTAAGCTTCTTTAAAAACCACCCAAGTTAGTATTCCAGTTATTAACATTGCATGTTTGGAAGCAATAGGATGGACAAAAAAACTGAGTCTTATTGAAATAAAAATTGCCCAGTCCAAAAATATGGTTCAAAAGCTTTACTAACAGCCTGAGGCTGCGTTCTCTCCTGGAGATAGAGATCATTAGCACACCTTTCTTTTATGGTGCTTGAGAGAGAACACAGACCTGCTCACACAAAATGGAGATTTGCAACTGAATACTCCCCTTGTGATCTAAAGTTAAACACCTTGTGACAGAATAGCAGAGATACATTCTAAGTTAATTGCCAGTCTGTTAAACTCTCTCCAACTCCTTTGTTTAGCTTCACTGAAAGTTTCCATGCTGTGCATTTAGCAGTAATACAGAGTTTTTTTCCATTTCAATGTTTAATGTACAATTAAACAATTACACTTAACAGTTAGTGGCTAGCATTACAACTTGTGATAGAAAATCCATAGTATAATGATGTACTTTTTTTGGGGGGGGGGAGAAACCTTTTCTTTTTGTCTGTCCTGAATCTTCCTGGAGCCTTTAACAATCTGAAATAGTTTTAGGGTGGCATGTTATAATAGTAGTAGTAGTAGTAGTAGTAGTAGTAGTAGTAGTAGTAATAATAATAATAATAATAATAATAATAATAATAATTTATTATTTATACCTTGCCCATCTGGCTGGGTTTCCCCAGCCACTCTGGGCGGCTCCCAACATAATATAAAAAATACAATAAAACATCAGACATTAAAAACTTCCCTTCCCTGTTAGTTTGAGAACAGAGGTTTATAAGAACAGGAGTGTCTCTGTTTCAGTTATGCATACGGTTATCACTGATGTCAGGATTGCTATGCGTTTGTGGGGGATCAGTCTGGATGTAACCCTGGGCACCTTCCAAACCTGCAATCCTGTTTCTGTGAGGCTGGAATGTATAGGAGGGAACCTGGTGAACAGGTCAAACTAATATCCTTCTCAAGGCAATGCCCTTAGTCACTCAGTTATGTATCCAACACCTGCATCTTAAAAGAACGTACTCCGTTGCCATAGAAACAAATGGATGGTCTTTTGCTCACCTCCTCACCTGGCTTGTAGATAGAAAAACAGTATTATAATGTTTGTGTGAGTTGGCTGATGTTGGAAGCTGGAGACAAGAGATATGTCTTCTTTTTTTAAAAAAAAAAATATTTATTAACAATTTAAACACTACAAAAAATAAAAACAATGCAATACAACACAAAAACACTACACAACACCAACACATTTAAACTAACAAAAAACAAAACAAAACAAAAAAACAATTTAAAACACATCAAATAGTTTCAGTATCATATCTTTCATTCACTTATTTCCGCGACCTCCCCACACCTCCCTTTTTGTATTCCACTTCTATTAACTGTTTCAGCAATTCCTTTCCATCCTTCTCTGTTTTCTATCCTATAATTATCTTAACACATTCTAACCTTATTTTTTTCCTTTGATACTCTATTCATCTATTTATACTTAATTCCTTATAACATTTCTACTAAAGCCATATAACTTCATTGCAACATTTTTCTAACATTCATTAATTTTGCAATATTTCCATAAATAATCTTTTTTCAGTCTTCTTCCACCGACTCGTCTCCCTGGTCTCGGATTCTGCCAGTCATTTCTGCCAGTTCCATATAGTCCATCAACTTCATCTGCCATTCTTCCCGAGTGGGTAAATCTTGTGTCTTCCAACACTTCGCGATGAGTATTCTTGCTGCTGTTGTTGCATACATGAAAAATATTCTATCCTTCTTTGGCACCAATTGGCTGACCATGCCCAGGAGAAAGGCCTCTGGTTTCTTCAGGAAGGTATATTTGAATACCTTTTTGAGACATGTCTTCTTCTGCACTGGATCCAAAGGTGTGATTTGGAGGCTTCTCTGGAAACCTAACAGAGAAGCGAGTTCTGTTGGGGTGTTAATGCTGTGTGCCCCTCCACTTTATGCCCAGGTTGTAAAAGGTAAAGGTAAAGGACCCCTCTGGGGCTCTGGCGCTCATCTTGCTTTACTGGCCAAGGGAGCCGATGTTTGTCCGCAGACAGTTTTACCGGGTCATGTGGCCAGCATGACTAAGCCGCTTCTGGCGAAACCAGAGCAGCGCATGGAAACGCCGTTTATTTACCGCTGAAGCAGTACCTATTTATCTACAGTGGTACCTCGGGTTACAGATGCTTCAGGTTACAGACTCCGCTAACCCAGAAATAGTACCTCGTGTTGAGAACTTTGCTTCAGGATGAGAACAGAAATCGCGTGGTGGCGGCAGCAGGAGGCCCCATTAGCTAAAGTAGTACTTCAGGTTAAGAACAGTTTCAGGTTAAGAATGGACCTCCAGAACGAATTAAGTTCTTAACCCGAGGTACCACTGTACTTGCACTTGATGTGCTTTCGTGCTAGTTTGGCAGGAGCTGGGACCGAGCAACGGGAGCTCACCCTGTCACGGGGATTCAAACTGCCAAGCTTCCGATCGGCAAGCCCTAGGCTCAGTGGTTTAGACCACAGCAGCACCCGCGTCCCTATGCCCAGGTTGTGTAAATAAAACTATATTTTCCACTGACCGTCAATCCAAGGAAACCAAACCATGAGAAAAGCACTTGTAACCCCTGGTGTCTCTCACCACTCAGAGATTGGGATGGTGCATAACTGGCTCCGAACAGAACTTGCTCATTTTGTGATGCTCAGTCATATTATGATCTGAGAACCATTTCTCCCAAAACGTTATTCTCTGTTCGATTTTAAGCATTCCTTGCTGGTGCCTCAAATCCCCAAAATCACGAACCCTGGGAAACGTCGTTTTCTGGGGGTAGCCAAGGCCTTAGCTGTTAAGTTGTGGGTGAACATTATCAGACAACACAGCGATTCTTCAAACAGCTCTTGTTTATTCACAGGCCAGAACAGAACTGAACTGAAGGGTTCAGCCAGCCTGCTTATATAGAGCTTCACTAGAACGCAACAGTAACCATTTTCTGTAACTATTCAATCACTGAACGTAACTTTCAATCCCTTATTTGCATATGTGGACCTGAGTGAAAACTATCTGCCGTATCCCCCTGCTGGCCCATGGTGAGAACTTCAGTACATAACATTAGCATTGTCCCCAAGATGCACTGAGGAAAACCTGGCCTGTTGCTTCACGCACCTGAGATGTTGTCATCCGCATGTGCTGCATCCCAGGTGTAAGGAGTAGTTTCCACTAGGAAACTAGGACTGGTAGTTTCCACACCGCCTGATGTTTATGCTAACTTCCATCGGTTTCACAGAGAGAGTTAAGGCCATACAAATGCTAACTCCCATCCCCTTGCAAGCAGTGGGGCTTGAAGGTATAAACTTTGCATGGATTTGGGCCCATTCTTTGCCAAGGTCTGCACTACCCAGCTAGTGGAGCATGCTACATTTCCCTTTGAAATGTGAAGTGTTGGTTTCCTATGCCTCAAAGCACAGCATTCTCAGTGTCTCTGCCTGCAAATGCTAGAGGGAAAGAGGGAGAGACAAAATCCCGGTGAGCTCTATCGTATTAACACAAGATAACATAATACAGAGGGAGTCTAAAAGTCATCTGTAAAGGACAGGAACAGGATATTAAAAGCAAGAAAGAAGGGTGAGTGATCCCATTAATCTGCGTGACTCTGATTTGGAAGACATGTGGCTAATGGTTTATTATCATTTTGGGCATCTTCCAGCACAGATATGCAACGAGTCTGGCAGGAGGCAGGCTGTGCTCAAATGTCTGTTGAAAGTGAGCCGTAAGCACAGAAAAATGATGCTGCTGGTCTAGACCAAAGGCCTTCCATTCCTGACATTGCCAGTCAAATTTCACCAAAGAACCAAAGCTTCCCTTTCTTTTCCCATAGCTATATGGTGTGTTTATTGGTTGCCTGTCCGTGCAATAGAGAAAATATTGCTTTGTCTCTTTGCAGCCTTTCATTCTCTTTTAAATTTCATCGTGGACTTTGTTGTGCTGCTCTTTTTCTAGCCGCCTCAATAATTTTTGCCTGAGGGCAAAAATGGAAAATTTAACCGAAAAATGGAGAGCAAGGAAGGTGTAGGCATCTCTAATGCACAACTTCCACAAAGTCACCATGCCCAGGGTTTCTTCCCTGAAACTACGACGCATTAAAAGGTCCACAATAGAAAGTGTCCTTTCATACTGCATCACAGTGTGATATGCTGGTTTGACATCAACTGATAGGAAGTGCCTACAGAGGGTGGTGAATACAGCACAAGATATTATGGGCTGTCCCATGAATCCACTGGATGAAATAGTGGAAGAACGTTGCCTCAGGAGAGTGAGGAAAATTCTCAGGGATGAATCACACCCTGGCTGGCACTTTCTTGATCTCCTGCCCTCAGGCAGAAGATATAGAAGCATGATTAGTTGCACCAACAGGGTAAAGAGCAGCTTCTATCCATGGGCTGTTAGGCTGCTGAATGAAAAGATAACAACAGGGCAACTGACTTTTGGGTTTGGTGGGTGTGCATCAGTAAACGAGAGAAATTAAGACTAAGAGAGCTGAGTGGGGGGTGCTCGTGTAATCTCACTGTATACAAGTTGTACAAGTGACAATAAAGTATTTCAATTCAATTTCAATTAACTGACTTGAAATGAAATTTAGATTTGTGGTGTAGATCAAGAAAAAGCAGATAAATAATAAGAACTTTAAAAATATATAAATAAGAAAGAGACTCACTGAATCCAGCCAAAGGCCCATCTAGTCCAGTATCCTGTTTCTCACAGTGGTGGAAATAATCAAATATCTACTTAATATTATCATTAAGTAGAGACAGTATTTATGGATTGATTGGATGATGTGCCACCCAATAAGAAAAGGCTGTTGGTCTGGCTTACAAAAAAGGGAACTATAAGACAATAAAAGTTATTGAATCTAATACGGCATAAAGCCAGTCAGCATATAATATCTATTCAAGGAGCACACAGCTTCTAAGTATGCAGGCACAGGATTGCGCAGCACTAAGTATTTTTATTGGTTAGGAATTAGAAAATGTAAAGAGATTTCTTGATGGTATCTCCCTTTCCCCCAAACATGTGCAGGTCATCGCCATAGATGCTTTAGCTGAGATTTATGCATTGCAGGGGTTGGACTAGATGACCCCGGGGTCCCTTCCAATTCTATGATTCTATGACATATTCATGTGTATTTCATATATTTTATATTTTATGTACTTATAAAGGCCACTCTCCCACCAGAACACCCTTTCGAGTGGCTGGAAAATGTGCGATTAGGATGCAAATCTATCCCTGTAAAAACACAATTAAAGTTAATTCATTCAAAAATTGAACCAAACCAGCAGCCTGGCAGGCGGTGGGGGAATAGAAAAAGAGGAAAAACCCGGGAAATTCAGCTTTGTTCATTGATATGTCAAAGTTAAATCATTCTTGCCATCACCGATCCCACCCAGATATCCCCACTTGGAGCAGATATTCTCACCTCCGATTCCCTTTAGATTACTTTCCTTTTTAACCTCATAAATTCTAATATCTTCTTGGCCCACCCTCAAACCACCACCTCCACTTTTGTTAAGCTAAACAAATACAGCTGGAGAGAGGTATATATACCAAGCCTTTCCTCCTCACTCATTGACAGCATGAAAAGATTAGCCCTTTTTTAGACAATGGCTATAAATAATTGGGTGACGAATATTCAAAGCATCTATATTCTCTCCCCCCCCCCTTTTTTTAAGCAGGCTTTTGGGGAGGAAACCTGTCTGCATGAAAAATATTCCTAGCAAAAGTTTGTGGGGAGAAGAAGATCAAAGTTATGATTAGGAATATAAATTGGCTGTCTTCTCATTTATATGCAGGCAAATGTCCTTAATTTATTAATCTCATCTGCATATAAAATTACCGCCCGCCTTGTCACAAAGAGCTTCTACTTACTAGAGGTTTTGTTTTTTCAGCAGAACAGTGGGTGTTGTTCAACGAAGTTGTGCTCAGGAGTAGACCCCGCTGAAATTAATGAACATGATTAATGGACTTAGGCCCATTCAGTTCAATGGGTTTACTCTGAGTGAAGCTTAGTGGAATCTCACCCTTTGTTACCATCTGAATAGTTGCCAAAAATCAAAGACAAGGAGTGTCTGGACTTTTTAATCTGGGTTTTTATTTTTAAAAAGTAATCCAGCTCAAAAAAATTCTTAAAAGAAAAATATAATAAACAACAATTCTTCCTTTCTTCCTTCCTTTCGATTTTTGCCCATTCTTGTTCATACTTCCTTTAACTGATTGCTTCATTTTCAACTCTCTGTAGGGACCAAGGCTAGGACCTGAGATGGAGTCCAATTTATTTATTTATTTATTTGATTGATTGATTGATTGATTGATTGATATACCGCCCTATACCCGGGGGTCTCATGGCAGTTCACAGAATAAAATCAAGATATAAAACCACAAAATACTTAAGAAAAATAATAACAGCTGTTCCTTCCCTGCTGGTTTTTATAAGCCAAGAGGGGCAAGGTTCTAGAGCGCAAGTGGTTGCCCTGACTGATCCAAGCATGTTATCTACATCCTTAAAGGTAAAGGGATCCCTGTCCATTAGGTCCAATTGTGGCCGACTCTGGGGTTGTGGCGCTCATCTTGCTTTACTGGCTGAGGGAGCCGGTGCACAGCTTTCGAGTCGCATGACTAAGCCGCTTCTGGCGAACCAGAGCAGTGCATGGAAATGCCATTTACCTTCCCACCGGAGTAGTACCTATTTATCTACTTGCACTTTGACATGCTTTCAAGCTCATCCCGTCACGGGGATTCAAACTGCCGACCTTCTGATTGGCAAGTCCTAGGCTCTGTGGTTTAACCCACAGAGCCACCCGCATCCCAGTCTACATCCTTGAGCCTTACCAATTGAAACTCATCCAACACAACAGGACTAGATTGTGCTCTGGACACCCCACGAGATTTATCTGCTAGAAGAGCAGAGTCAAGGTCTTGGTGGATGCAAGCACTTTTATCCTCACAATGCTTTGCAAACAAGTCACAGCAAGCTACTGTTGGTTCTATCACCTCCTTTGGGCCAGCCTGTAAAAGCTCTGACGGACAACAAAATGAGGATGCAATGGAGGCAGCAAAGTACAGCATGCCTTCTTTGCTGCCTTCACTGCCACTAGGTAGGTTCGGTAAGGAGCCCTTACCAGTGTTCGGTTGCATTCATGCTCTGGTCAGACCTCACCTGGAGTACTGTGTCCAGTTCTGGGCACCACAGTTCAAGAAGGACACTGACAAACTGGAACGTGTCCAGAGGAGGGCAACCAAAATGGTCAAAGGCCTGGAAACGATGCCTTATGAGGAACGGCTAAGGGAGCTGGGCATGTTTAGCCTGGAGAAGAGGAGGTTAAGGGGTGATAGGATAGCCATGTTCAAATATATAAAAGGATGTCACATAGAGGAGGGAGAAAGGTTGTTTTCTGCTGCTCCAGAGAAGCGGACACGGAGCAATGGATCCAAACTACAAGAAAGAAGATTCCACCTAAACATTAGGAAGAACTTCCTGACAGTAAGAGCTGTTCGACAGTGGAATTTGCTGCCAAGGAGTGTGGTGGAGTCTCCTTCTTTGGAGGTCTTTAAGCAGAGGCTTGACAACCTTATGTCAGGAGTGCTCTGATGGTGTTTCCTGCTTGGCAGGGGGTTGGACTCGATGGCCCTTGTGGTCTCTTCCAACTCTATGATTCTATGATCTTTCCTCACCTTTCCTCACTTCAAGCCGTCTCCCAGCTTGCTTCCTCGCCCTAAGCTCTGGCCTATATCAGAGGGCCAATCAGGCTCCACAAAGTGCAAGGTCAAATTCCAAGGAGTAGAAGCAAACACTTACTAATAATCTGGGAGGGGAGTCACAATTTAAAGCAGAAATCCAGAAAAGCCGTAGCTGGTGGTGGTGTGTGGAGCCACCAAATACACACAAGTGTTCCTGCAACTTATATGGATGGAGTTGGGCTGGGTACAGCAGCTGGAAGCAGCTGTCCGGGGATGGCCAAGGAGCTGTGCCGCTGCCCCTCCTACCATCCACCATCTGAGGTGGCCCTCTCACATTACCTAATGGTAGGGCTGGGGACACTCATATGCAAGGTCTCCACATTCTACATACAGAAAGCAAGGCCCGTTTTCTGTGTTGGTGCTGAGCTTTAAAGCCCCCAATGACCTCGGCCTAGTATACCTGAAGGAGCGTCTCCACCCCCATCCTTCACCCCGGACACTGAGGTCCAGCGCCTAGGGCCTTCTGGCGGTTCCCTCACTGCGAGAACTGAGGTTACAGGGAACCAGGCAGAGGGCCTTCTTGGTAGTGGCACCCGCCCTGTGGAACACCCTCCCATCAGATGTCAAGGAAATAAACAACTATCTGACTTTTAGAAGACATCTGAAGGCAGCCCTGTTCAGGGAAGTTTTTTAATGTTTGATGTTTTACCATGTTTTTAATATTCTGTTGGGAACCGCCCAGAGTGGCTGGGGAAACCCAGCCAGATTGGTGGGGTAATAATAATAATAATAATAATAATAATAATAATAATAATAATAAATTATTATCCCTCCTTAGAGAATGGTCCTGTATCTTTAAGGGTTTTGAGAAGAGAAGTTGCCTGTTTTCACCCGTATAACACTTACGACATGACAAGCTATACTGGCCCAATCCCGTCTGAGAAGCTCAGTTTAGCCTCATTGCCCTTCTCCCCATGGTTTTCATGATTGTCTACTGGCTCTACGGCGTACCGAAACCTAACAGTTAATCCTGTCTCTCCCTCCCTCTCCTAGACCTTTGTCAACAGCTGCTGTTTTTGAGGTGCCTCGGTAGCAGCCTGCAATTAAAAAATCACTCCAGCTGGAACAGATGAGAAACATAGTGGATTACGATTCCCTCTCCCTTGTTTGGGTTTAGAACATGCCTTTCCCCCTTGTTTTCCTTTAATCGCCCTTTGGAGAGAACGTTTCTGCAGCCATCCTTCCGACACGGTGTCCATCGGAGAGGCGGTTTGTGTGGTGTCTCGAAGCCAACGGAAGAAGGAGCCACACGCTCAGGCTGCAGATGTTCAGGGTGGCAACTTGGGGGGAAGCAATGGCAATTAATGAGCATATGGTCAATAATAAATCCATACAGTAGTGCCGGCTCATATTAATCACAGGATTAAAAATAATAGCGCCTCCCCAACAAGCAGCGAGGAGGAAGAAAAGGGCTCCGGTTGCATTTATTTGGCTGGCTTAATATATCTTGAGCGTTATGCTTATCAGAGCTTCTTCAGTGATGCTGGATGCAGAGAAGGCAGAGGATTTATGACGCTGTTTGTGACAATGGACCCTGATAAAAATGGCTAAAAGGAGCGAGATAAAACCTAAACATCTGGAAAGACATATGTCATGATCGCGGAGCGGGTTGAATGTCAATGGGAATATCTGACGGGGAACGGTGGAGTAGGACTCTGGTCTTGCCAGGAAATGAGTTGTGCAAAGTCATAGAATCATAGAATTGTAGAGTTGGAATGGACGCCCAAGGGTCATCTGTTCCAACCCCCTTCAATACAGGAATCTCAGCTAAAGCATCCATGACAGATGGCCATCCGTCTGCTTAAAAACCTCCAATGAAGGGGAATCCACAACCTCCTGAGGGAGTCCGTTCCACCGTCAAACAACTCTTACCATCAGACAGTTATTCTTCTTGTTTAGTCAGAATCTCCTTTCTTGGAAATGGAAGCAAAAAGAAATTCCGACGAAAGAAGAATGGCAGACAGAATTAATGGACTACACAGAATTAGATAAAATGACAGGAAGGATTCGAAACCTGCGGGACCAGAGATTCACAGAAGATTGGAAGAAATATAAGAACTATTTGAAGAGCAACAGTAATCAACAAATTACGCTAGTAGGACTACAAGAAGTTTTGTAAGGAGAAATCTATGAAATATTGCAAAGTAGAGAAAGACTAGAGATATTAGTTAGGAGTTTAAATGTAATAGTGAAAGTAAGAAATGTATATTAAGTGAATAGACTGGAAAATTTTCAGGTGTGATTGATGGAAGTCAAAAAATTGTATAAGATGTAAAAGTATGTTTAATTAATGTTGAAAATGATATGTTAAAAACTAATACAAATATATATATATATTAGTTCAATTTTACATATAAAATTAGTTCAAAAGCAATAAAGAATTTTTGTAGCGGCTTAAAGACTAATAAATAAATAAATAAATAAATAAATAAATAAATAAATAAATAAAATAAATAAAATAAAATAAAATAAAATAAAAGAACCTCCTTTCTTGTAACTTGAATCCATTGATTCGAGTACCACCTTCCAGAGCAGGAGAAAACATGCTTGCTCCATCCTCCATGTGACAGTCCTTAACTATTTGAAGATGGCTATCATATCTCCTCTCACATCCTCTCTTTTCCAGGCTAAAGATATCCAACTCCTTCAACCATTCCTCATAATCATCTTGGTCACCCTCCTCTGCTCAGGTTCCAGCATGTCAATATCCAATATCCAATTGTGGTGCCCAGAACTGAACACAGTACAGTGGTACCTCAGGTTAAGTACTTAATTCGTTCCGGAGGTCCATACTTAACCTGAAACTGTTTTTAACCTAAAGCACCACTTTAGCTAATGGGGCCTCCTGCTGCTGCCGCGCTGCTGGAGCACGATTTCTGTTCTCATCCTGAAGCAAAGTTCTTAACCTGAAGCACTATTTCTGGGTGAGCGGAGTCTATAACCTGAAGCATATGTAACCTGAAGCGTATGTAACCCGAGGTACCACTGTACTCCAGGAATGGTCTGACCAAGGCAGAATAGAATGAAAACTTTTTAAGAACAGGAGTGGGGGAACTTTTGCACACAGAGAGCCAGATTCTCTCATGAGGAAGCTTCCGGGGTCTGCAGGCCACTGATGGGCAGGGGGCTACAGGTAAAAAAATGGATGTAGGCTACATTCCAGTCCTGCAAAAGTCAGAGGTTTCTATGCACAATACTTTGCAGCCTCCACTCTGGTAAACAAGAGCGATGGTCCCAGTGCAAAGACATAATCCAGCTAGGCAAAAACACTCAAGAGGGTATGGAGCAGGGTCACTGAGGGGTGTGACTCAGAGGGGCCTGGTCAAGGGAAGGCTGAATAGGGAGACCCTGATGCTACATTTAGGTCCCCAGTCTGAAGTTCAGCACCCCTATAATATGCCCTCTAACATTTCTCCAATGAAAATAGGGACGTCCTATTCCATAATAAGAATAATAATTTTATTACTTATACCCTGCCCATCTGTTTGGGTTGCCCGAACCACACTGGGCAACTTCCAACGAATATAAAAACACACAAAAAATTAAATATTAAAAAACTTCCCTATACAGGGCTGCCTTCAGATGTCTTCTAAAGCTTGTATAGTTCCTTATCTCATTGGCTCGGGGTTGCAGAACTCCACACCCTCCAACATTTCTCCAATGAAAATGGGGGCATTCCAAGGAAAAGTGGGATATTCCAGGATCAAATCAGAAACCGGGACAGTTTCTATAAATCCAGGACTGTCCCTGGAAAATAGGGACGCTTGGAAGGTCTGCTATAATGATACTTTTCATGGGTTCATTTAGGCAGTGGTAGACCTTGGTGTCTCAAATTTCAGTGGCACCTTGTGTGACACCAACATCTGGCACCCCCACCTTTCACCTTCTGTTGGAAGTCATAGTTTTGGTGTTAGCTGGTGGTGCCCCAAAAGTTCTGTGCCCGGTTCAACTGCACCGGTCACAGTCCCCTAGATCCGCCTTTGATTTCGGTATAAGGCCTGGAAACGATGCCTTATGAGGAACGGCTAAGGGAGCTGGGCATGTTTAGCCTGGAGAAGAGGAGGTTAAGGGGTGATATGATAGCCATGTTCAAATACATAAAAAGATGTCACATAGAGGAGGGAGAAAGGTTGTTTTCTGCTGCTCCAGAGAAGCGGACACGGAGCAATGGTTCCAAACTACAAGAAAAAAGATTCCACCTAAACATTAGGAAGAACTTCCTGACAGTGAGAGCTGTTCGACAGTGGAATTTGCTGCCAAGGAGTGTGGTGGAGTCTCCTTCTTTGGAGGTCTTTAAGCAGAGGCTTGACGACCATATGTCAGGAGTGCTCTGATGGTGTTTCCTGCTTGGCAGGGGGTTGGACTCGATGGCCCTTGAGGTCTCTTCCAACTCTATGATTCTATGATTCTATGATTCTATGATTCTATGATTCTATGATTCTATGATTCTATGATTCTATAAATGAATGTATGAGGGGAGATGGGTAATTGGGGACATGTCTGTTGGCCCTCACCCTGACCAAGCTGCAGCTCAGGAATGAAGATCAAATTATGAACATGGCAAGCGAGTCCCAAGTAATGGCATATCTAGTTAGAGGGCCTCCTTTAGCTATAGCATCATGGAGCTGGAAGGGAACTTGGAGGTAATCCAGTTGACCTCCTTCTTAAAGCAGGATCTGCAACTAAAGATGTACAGCATCCCTGAATCATACCACTGGTCCATCAAGCTCAGTACAGTGGTACCTCGGGTTATGTACTTAATTCGTTCTGGAGGTCCGTTCTTAACCTGAAACTGTTCTTAACCTGAAGCACCACTTTAGCTAATGGGGCCTCCTGCTGCCGCTGTGCCGCCGGAGCATGATTTCTGTTCTCATCCTGAAGCAAAGTTCTTAACCCGAGGTACTATTTCTGGGTTAGTGGAGTCTGTAACCTGAAGCGTATGTAACCTGACACGTATGTAACCCGAGGTACCATTGTACAGTGGTGCCTCGCAAGACGAAATGAATCCGTTCCGCAATTCTCTTCGTATAGCGGTTTTTTCGTCTTGCGAAGCAAGGCCATTGACAGCTTAGCGGATTAGCGCTATTAGCGGTTTAGCGGCTTTTAGCGATCAGCTGTTAAGCGGCTTATCAGTGGATCAGCTGATAAGCGGCTTATCAGTGGATCAGCTGATAAGCGGCTTAGGGCTTAGGAAAAGGGGGGGGGGAGGGAAAAACCCCCACAGGAACTCGCAAGACATTTTCGTCTTGCAAAGCAAGCCCATAGGGAAATTCGTTTTGCGAAGCGCCTCCAAAACGGAAAACCCTTTCGTCTAGCGGGTTTTCCGTCTTGCGAGGTGTTCATCTTGCGGGGCACCACTGTACTGCCTATATCAGGGTTTCCCAAACTTGGGTCTCCAGCTGCTTTTGGACTACAACTCCCATCATCCCTAGCCAGCAGGACCAGTGGTCAGGGATGATGGGAATTGTAGTCCAAAACCAGCTGGAGACCCAAGTTTGGGAAACGCTGGTCTTCACTGATTGGCTCAGCTGCCTACTGTTTAAGATGACCATCTCTTGTATCTGGAGATGTCAGTCACTGAACCTGGCCAGTTCATGTTCATCTTTTCCAAACAAAACACATGGCAGTGGAAGCGGAGACAGGATGGCTGATTTCTTTTACAATAACAAGAGGAATGATACTGATGTAACGTTTGAAGGTGGATGGTAATTTGGTGCTGGTCAGCACCTGACTTTTCAGCTTGCATTTTCGAGCGTAGCCCCTTCCTCTTTGCACTGTGCATGGAGAGCAGCTGTCCCAGATTTACTGCTTTGCCATCTGAAGAAGAAAGCAGCTGCTGATGCTGTGAGGATGCATGCAATCTCAGGCAGGCAGGGTTTTATTCCTGCCTATTGAGGATTCTTTTAAGCTTCTACCCAGAAGTCTACTGGATGTGTCCAGGCTTTCGGCACAGTTCAGGGACCTGGTTAAGACACGGCGTATTACGCTGGAAAAGAACTTGCTGCTGTGTAATGCTTTTTCGTGAACAAGCTGCATCGCGGGCCTGTATTTATAACCGCAAGGTTTTCTTTAAGAAAAGCATCACTGGTCAAATGATACAGCCCTTCACTAAATGTTGAATGAATGCGGCAATCTGTTTTCTGCCAGAAAGCAAAGCCTCCTTTCATTTCCACTAGATACTCAGGGCAGGGAAAGTTGGATAGGGTTAATGGGGCCTGGATGGACTTTTAGAAGACATCTGAAGGCAGCCCTGTTTAGGGAAGCTTTTAATGTTTAATGCATTACGGTATTTTAATATTTTGTTGGAAGCCGCCCAGAGTGGCTGCTGGGGAAGCCCAGCCAGATGGGCCGGGTATAAATAAACTATTATTATTATCATCATCATCATCATCATCATCATGGCTGCAAATGTCTCTTCATGGTCAGCAGACCAAGGTGACAGGTTCAGCTCATGTTCTCGAACTTTCAGAATAAAAATTTGCCTGCACCACACTGGTTTTATTTTTATTCATAAGAAATACATTGGAAAGCAAAAGGAAATGACTCCAGGCAGTGCTTGAACAGCATGCTGGACTAGATGGGCCATTGGCCTGATACAGCAGCCTCTAACTTACCTTCATATGTTTGTATGCTTGTTTGAAATGTCCACAGTCCAAACTGCATCTCTGTCAATGCTGTAGGATGACCCCAATGTGGGGACAGCTTGTGCATTTCATCAGGAACAGGAGGAATATACCATTTGGGCTTCTGGTTCTCTTGCATGATTTAATGTCAGAAACCACCTTTGTACTTGCCTCAGAACATTATTTCCATTGCCACAGGAATGCATGCAGAAAATACAGAGTTTCTGGGACAAGGTGCTCAGTATCACCAGACATCATTGGCACAGATACAGCGGCGTCACAATGGGGGGGGGCAGGGGGGCGGTGCACCCGGGTTCCATGTCTGCAGGGGTGACAAGAAGTCACCCGGCGGGGGCTCGCGGCGGTGTGAGCAGCTATCGCACCACCGCAGCCGCATGTGGAGGATCCTCCATTTGCAGCTGCAGCCATGAGCAGAGGATCCCAGTGCCGGCAGCAAACCGCTAAGTACAACGCATGTGCGGCGTCGCACACATGCGCTGTACATAGCGCCACTGCACACGTGCTGTATAGCGGTTTGCCGGCAGTGGCACTCCAGCACCGTACGGACGGTGCTGGGTGTTAGTTTCTGTTCTTATCACTGTGCAACTGCTTGGAGTCACAGGACTCTATTTACATTCCAGAGACCTTCCAGGCTATTGGAAGTCTCACGGGAGGGGTGACGGGATGTGACATTAGTGGTTTCCTGTTTCCTTTGTTCCTTTGTTCGGTTGCTCTCTGCTTTCATAGAGAGAGGATGTATTTTCTGTCTGCGTAGCTTAGAAATAAACTCTTTACAATGTAGCCCAAACCTCTCGTCTCTTTCCTGTGCTGGAAACTCTGCTGAAAGGAACGTGCCTTGGAGCCTTATCAAAGGCTCAGGTCGTTATATGTCGGGAGGCGATTCCAAAGACTCGGGGGAAGAAAATGAGCTTTATGAGCTTGGCTGAGCGGAGATCCCAACACTGGGATCCCTCTGTTGCCGCTACAGCCACGCGCAGAGGATCCCGGCACTGTTTGTATGGTGTTGGAGCAGTGCCGCTGGTAAACCACTAAGGTAACCCTCAGGCCAGGCCCAAGATATTTTGCTATCTGGTGCACAATGATCATAATCAGTGCTTTTCTTCTAGAAAAGGAGCTGCTAGCACTCACCATGAAGTTGTTAAACCAAGTGCCACATTTTTAACCAGTGTTTTTCTTCTGGAAAAAAAGTTTCTGGTACTGTGTACCCTTGAGTGCCCCCAGGAAAAAAGCACTGACCATAATTCAGAATGCAACTAGGTGTTTTTAACACCATTAAAATAAATGGGTTTCAAGTCACCTTACTCTGGCCAAAATCTTTAAGCGATGTGTTGTTTCTCCCATTCCTCAAAAGTAAGAATTCTAAATGAATTTCAAAATATATATTAAGCAAACATTCATTTGAAGGAGGAATGTCCTCAAGCCGCACGAGCAATTTAATCATGTTGTAACATGATCTCCCTCTGGCATGGCTGCATTTATAATACAGAGATGCCCTTTATCTGAATAGTGTTGTTCCAAAATTATTTGCATTTGAACTGAAAGACTCTATTGTGCTGTCACTGCAGCAATCCAGTAAATCTTCCCATCGAGAATAGATGGCAGTATTTCTTGCAGGTTTTCAGCGAATGGACATCCTGCACATCTTGGGGGCTTTTCTGATGGTTCTTTTTCCCATGCTCAAGGCGCAAATGAGCATTGTCTTAAGCAAAAAAAAACTTCTCCCAGGTCAAAGTTGCCAGGGATTCTGGGTAATGATTGCATTTATTTGCAGTTAAAGGTTTTCCTTCCTGTCTTTACAAAAACGCTGGCACCTTGAACTCAGTGCCTCTGAACATCTGTAGACATCATTTGCCTCTGAGGGGAATGCTTTTCTTTTCTGGTGCTGGGGGGAGACCTGGAAAGAAAGTGCCAGAGAGCATGTGCAGAGCATATTCACAGCTTTCCCTGTTAAGGCACTCAGTCTATATCAGTGTTTCCCAAACTTGGGTCTCCAGCTGTTTCTCAACTACATTTCCCATCATCCCTGACTATTGGTCCTGCTAGCTAGGGATGATGGGAGTCCAAAAACAGCTGGAGACCTAAGTTTGGGAAACACTGGTCTCTAGATGACAAGGATGGATGTGGCCAATGAATGCTGCAGGAACACTCACCTTTTGCTTTGGAACTGCTGTAATTTGCTCACTTAGTTATTGCAGAGAATCCAGGTGACATTGCTGCTAACCCACTGCTTTCTTTAGGCAGCCTTTCTCAACCTGTGGGTCCCCAGATGTTGTTGGACTACAACTCCCATCATCCCTGAGCTCTGGCCTTGCTAGCTAGGGGTGATGGGAGTTGTAGTTCAACAACATTTGGGGACCCACAGGTTGAGAAAGGCTGCTTTAGGGCAAAGATGGAGAACCTGTGGCCCTCCAGATGTTGTTGATGTACAACTTCCATTGCCCTAACCATTGATCATGCTAGCTGGGACTGATGGAAGTTGAAATCCAACAAGATCTGAAGGAGCTTAAGGCCTGGGGTTTGGTGGAGAGGGTTTGGGGTGATTTTTCTGACTTTGCATGGAATTGTTGTGGCAGCTTGTCTCATGCTGACTGACAAAGTTCTACTGATGCACCTCATGGGAGGTATAATCTGTGCAGTGATGCCCTATTAACCTCCTGCATTTTTTGCCCTTCATTCCCTGGGTGAACTAGCAATTGCCATATCTCTATCCCTTACCCTATAGTCAGTCCCACCCCCTTTAATAATCTCATTTATTTTTTGTGTTAAATTTTGAATGTAGAAATGGAAACAGTCCGGTAAACCACAACTACACTGCGTTGTATTTTTAATACAATGCAATAAATGAGTGATTGTTTTGACTGCAATGAGGAAACAAGCAAGGAAAAGGTCAGTGGACGTCAGGAAACAGGAAAAGAATGATCAAAGGGCCAATTTCAATAATGACATGGTCCAATGGGAACAGGAAATGATGGGAATTAAAAGGCCAATTTCAAATGGGAGACCTTTGTGTTTTGGAATTGAATAGAATTTACTTCTGAACAAATAAATTAAGGATGATCCCAGTGATAATGGGTACTGCACGATTTTTATGAAGACTATAGTCAGTGATATTTTTCTAGAAAAAGAGGTGCCAGAACTCACAATGAACACCTCCTTTGTTCTCTTAGAATGGCAATGGTGCCTACCTGGGAGGTACCAGAATTGAGTTCTGGTTGGAAAAAACCAACCTATTATACTTACTACCATGTGGAATCTCAGTTTGACTTTGACTTCTATCTGCTTGCATAAAAGAAATGTCTGAGCAGCACTAAAACACCCTAGCACAAAAAGGGCTCAATTCACAAAACATGGATACTCACAAAAAATTAGGAACACACAATGTTTTAGATTTTATTTCATACCTGTTCTTGAACTTGCAAGACAAAATCATGCCACGCAGGGTTCACTGACTACTAATTCCCAAGTGTGCTGAATTATGGATTTGCTCTTAGCTCCTAGATTAGCATGTAGTTAATTGTAGATTGAACTCAATATTGAACATTTTCCTATCCGCATAGGATAAGAAGGGGATGCAGCTGTGCCTAGCGATGTGAAAGCTAAATGAAAACCAACTGCCTTCTTTAGAACTTCATGGATTTGTTTTGCAGCTGGGATACTGTGGGTTTATTTTTTAGGGCTTAACTTCAAGGTAAATCTGAATATCCCTCAGTTGCAACATTAAGCAGCCTCTGAACAGTCAAGAATGCTTATTTTGCATTCAGAACCGCTAGGGAATGTTAACATTTCATTAATATGCACAGGTGTAGTTATTTGTCTGTACTTTTATAATGCTATTCCATTTATATAGTGGTGCTACTTGAAGGATATAACAGAGTCTGCTCCCAGCTAGAGAAATTCTGAAGTGAAGCCAGCAAGTTATTGCAGAAGTAATCAGACAGCTCAGAGGAGTTCAGTCTCAGATGTCTCATTCTATCTTATCCCAGTTCTTGAAACCCATCTCAAATGTCTCTGTGAAACTTTCAGTTGCACAGAGATGTCTTTCCTTGCTAGTTGACAGCTTCCTGCCACAGCTTCTATTTCTAATCTCACATGGCTCTGGAAGGAGAATTGAGATAGAAAACAAAGGCCAGACATATCACGCTCCCATCTTCTTTTGCTTCTCTCCACCAGTTGTGTCATTTCCCCACTGGGTTTGTTTAAGCAGCTTTCAGAGTTACTTCAGATGGTCCAAAACACATAACCTACATAAGGCAGCTCCAGCGGTTGCCAGTTCATTTCTTGGCCCCATGCAAAGGGCTCACCTTGGTGCTTTTTTTTTTTTCAAATATTTTTATTGAGTTTACAGAATATAGAAATACAGAAGAAAAACAGATAAAAGAAAAAGAATAAAAATTTCAAATTTCCATAATCCTTTTATCAAATCTACTGGACTTCCCCACATCCTCCAGACCCTGCATTATTTATAATACAAACTTCAGCAATTTGTTATCTTATTTCATTACTTATTGTATCTTTCAATTTATCATGTTACCAAATTCAGAATATTGTATCCCAATTCTTATATATTTTAATTAAAACACAATAAAATTATTTCATAATTCCACCTCCAACTTCTTATACCTTAGTTTTCATTTCACCTGATTGCAATTGCTGGGGCTAAAATTTCCTAAAAAATGCATTTTCTTAACATTCATACAACTTATAATGCTTTTGCAAATAGTCCTTAAATTTTTTCCAATCCTCTTCCATTGCTTCTTCTCCCAAGTCTCGGATTCTGCCAGTCATTTCAGCCAGTTCCATACAGTCCATCAACTGCGTCTGCCATTCCTCCAGCGTGGGTAAATCTTGTGTCTTCCAGTACTTTGCGATGAGAATTCTTGCTGCAGTAGTAGCATACATAAAAAAGGTTCTGTCCTTCTTTAACACATTCTGGTCTACAATGCCCAGAAGAAAGGCCTCCGGTTTCTTAGGTAAGGTATATCTAAATACCTTTTTTAGCTCATGGTAAATCATCTCCCAGAAGGCCTTCACTTTCGGACATGTCCACCAGAGGTGAAAGAATGTCCCTTCCGCCTCCTTACACTTCCAACATTTATTATCAGACAGGTGGTATATCTTAGCAAGCTTGACTGGGGTCATGTACCACCGGTATATCATTTTCATAATATTTTCCTTCAAGGCACTACATGCCGTGAATTTCATTCCGGTGTTCCATAACCTTTCCCAGTCCTCAAACATGATGTTATGCCCAATATCCTGCGCCCATTTTATCATGGCGGATTTTACTGTCTCATCCTGTGTATTCCACTTAAGCAGCAAGTTATACATTCTCGAAAGTAATTTGTTTTTTGGTTCTAACAATTCTGTCTCTAGTTTCGATTTTTCCACCTGGAACCCCACCTTTTTGTCCACTTTTTTTTTTTTTTATAAATATTTATTAAGGTTTTTAAATATAAATGCACACATAATAAACAATCTTACTTCTTTCACAACAATTTCATCACTTCTTTGGGCTCCCTCACGTCTCCCGCTCCCATTTACATCGTTAAAAATTTTTTTCCAAACAAATTATCAACTTGTTTACAATCTCATGTCCACTCACACATATAATCTAGCGCTTCTTCCAAAAAATTTTATATTTTCTTTAGTCTCACTTATCATCAAATTTAAATCTAGTTTAGTGGTGACCAGTTTTTTATAATCTAGCATCCTTCTTAACATTCAACCAAATTACAATGTTTTTGTAGATACGTCTTGAATTTCTCCCAGTCTTCCTCCAACTTCTCTTCTCCCAGATCACGGATTCTGCCGGTCATCTCGGCCAGTTGCATATAGTCCATCAGCTGCATCTGCCACTCTTCCAGTGTGGGTAGATCTTGAGTTTTCCAGTTTTTTGCGATGAGAATCCTTGCTGCCGTTGTTGCATACATGAAAAATGTTCGATCCTTCTTTAACACCTTCTGGCCGACAATGCCCAGAAGAAAGGCCTCTGGTTTCTTTGTGAAGGTATACTTAAATACCTTTTTCAGCTCATTATATATCATTTCCCAGAAGACCTTCACCTTAGGGCATGTCCACCAGAGGTGAAAGAATGTTCCTTCATTTTCTTTACATTTCCAACATTTATTATCAGACGAATGGTATATTTTGGCAAGTTTAACTGGGGTCATGTACCATCTATATATCATTTTCATTACATTTTCCTTCAGAGCATTACATGCGGTGAAGTTCAGCCCAGTGGTCCACAACCTTTCCCAGTCCTCAAACATAATGTTATGCCCAATGTCCTGTGCCCATTTTATCATAGCCGATTTAACCATTTCGTCTTGTGTATTCCACTTTAGCAGCAAGTTATACATTCTAGATAATACCTTGGTCTTTGGTTCTAACAATTCTGTTTCTAACTTCGATTTCTCCACCTGGAACCCTAACTTTTTGTCATTTTTAAAAACTTCTTTAATCTGAGCATAATGTAACCAGTCTCGCACCTTATCCTTCATTTTCTCCAAACTCTGCAATTTCCAATTGTCTCCATCTTTTTCTAATATTTCCCAATATTTTGGCCATTTGGCCTCCATATTGGGTCTTTTTCGGGCCTTAGCTTCCAGAGGTGAAAGCCACCTTGGAGTTTTATTTTCCAATAAGTCTTTATATTTTGTCCAGACATTAAACACTGCTTTCCTGACAATATGGTTCTTAAAGGCCTTATTGATCTTAACTTTGTCATACCATAAATATGCATGCCAACCAAAAGCATTGTTAAAACCTTCCAGATCCAACACGTCAGTGTCTTCGAGAAGTAGCCAGTCTTTTAGCCAGCAAAAAGCTGCGGCTTCATAGTACAACTTTAAGTCTGGCAGGGCAAAGCCCCCTCTTTCTTTCGCATCTGTTAATATCTTAAACTTAATTCTGGGCTTTTTGCCCTGCCAGACAAATTTAGATATATCTTTCTGCCACTTCCGGAAGCACTCCGTTTTGTCCACAATCTGTAATGTTTGAAACAAAAACAGCATTTTTGGCAATACATTCATCTTAATAACAGCAATTCGGCCTAACAAAGAAAGCTTCAATTTTGTCCAACTATCCAAGTCTCTCTTAATTTCAGACCAACATTTTTCATAGTTATCCTTAAATAGACTTAGGTTTTTTGCTGTTATGTTTACCCCTAGGTACTTTACCTTTTTAACCATAGTTAATTCTGTTTCTCTCTGAAACCGTTCTGACTCTATGTCTGTCAAGTTTTTTCCCAACACTTTGGTTTTCTGTTTGTTTAATTTAAATCCCGCCACCCGACCAAAGTCCTGTATCAGTTGTAATACTCTTTTCGTACTAGATTCTGGCTCCTGCAGGGTCAAAACTAGGTCATCTGCAAAAGCTTTAAGTTTGTATTGTTTCGCTCCGACCTGAATCCCTTCCACCAACCGGTCCCCTCTAATCATATTCAAGAGCACCTCCAGAACCGAGATAAATAACAAAGGGGAAATCGGGCAGCCTTGTCGTGTTCCTTTTTCAATTTTGAACTCTTCTGTAACCACATTGTTAACTATCAGTTTGGCCTTTTGTTCTGAATATATTGCATCAATCCCATTCTCAAACCCCCGTCCCACTCCCATTTCTTTCAAATTTCCCTTCATGAATTTCCAAGAAATATTATCAAAGGCCTTCTCCGCATCTATAAAAATTAACACTGCTTTTGTATTTATGTCTGTTTGCAAAAGTTCCAAAATGTCAATAATGTTCCTAGTGTTAGCAAACATATGTCTACCTGGGAGAAAGCCTGCCTGATCTTTATGAATTACTTCATTAAGAACTCTTTTAAGTCTACTTGCCAAAATGTCTGCAAATATTTTGTAATCCACATTCAGAAGGGAAATGGGACGATAGTTTTTGAGTTGTGTCTTTTCAGTTTCAGATTTTGGTATCAATGTGATAAAAGCTTCCTTCCACGATTCCGGTGCCTTCTTCCCTTCCATAATTTCATTACAGACCTCCATCATTGGTTGGATCAGGTAGTCTTTTAATGTCTTATAATACTTGGAGGTCAAGCCATCGGGCCCTGGAGATTTGCCCAGTTGCATGTTCTGAATAGCTTGTTCAATCTCTTGTTGTGTTATTTTGTTATTCAGGATTACTCTGTTTTTTTGTGACAACTTTGTTAGTCCATTTCTTTCAAAAAATTGTTTAATTTCAACCTCATCTTGCGGCCCTTGAGTATATAATTTTTTGAAGTATCTCTGGAAGCACTTTCTAATTTCCATGGGGTTCTGAATGTTTCTTCCTTCAATTTCTAGGTTTGTAACTGTATTTAATTTCTGTCTCTTCTTCAACTGCCAAGCAAGCAGTTTCCCACATTTATTCGCCGATTCAAAAGTTTTTTGTTTCATTAATTTAATCTTCCATTCTATTTCTTGGTTTATCAATTTGGAATATTGTGCTTGGTATAGTTTAATTTCTCTCAGAATCGGCTGTGACTTCGGGTTTGATCTTAATTTCTTCTCCAATTCTTTAATTTTCTGCAAGATCTTATCTTTCCTTTCATTTTGTGTCCTTTTCTTTACGGCGTTCTGTTGTATCAAGAACCCCCTCATCACAGCTTTGCTTGCGTCCCAGATAGTTCTTTTTTCCACCGTAGTGTTCATATTTATTTCAAAATAATCCTTCAGAGTTTTTTGGGCCTTCTTAATAATCTCCTGGTCTC
Organism: Podarcis erhardii; assembly: GCF_964252035.2. Taxonomy (NCBI): domain Eukaryota; kingdom Metazoa; phylum Chordata; class Lepidosauria; order Squamata; family Lacertidae; genus Podarcis; species Podarcis erhardii. The sequence continues at coordinate 66,994,007 of NC_138512.1, read as the reverse complement.
TAAACAAGCTATCATTCATCTTCCATCTAAAGGAGCCGGTTGGCAAGAGTGTCATATCCATCTTCAGCGCGTTATGGTCGGAGCAGGTCTTTGGGCAGATTTCCACTTTTCTAACCTTGGGTGCCAGACCTCTAGTTATCCATATTTGGTCGATTCTTGTCCAAGTCAGCTGGGCTTCAGAGAAGAATGTTCCCTCTCTTCCCAGGGGGTTCTTAATTCTCCAAATGTCAATCCAGTCCATATTGTCAGTCATTTCAAAAAAGGTCTTTGGTAGTCTGCCATCTTTTGTAACATTTTGATTTTGTGACTTATCCATGTTAGTCGATACGACCCCATTCATATCTCCCATCATAATGATGTTGTTGTAGTCCAGATAGTCCAGCATAATCTCATGCAACTTCTTATAAAATTCCGATTTCCCGTCATTTGGTGCATAAATTCCTAATATCAGAATCTTTTCTCCTTGATGTTGTATCTCAATTGCTAATATTCTTCCATGTTCATCTTTAAATAAAAATTTAGGTGACAGGCTCTCTTTTGCATATATCACCACTCCTCGCTTCTTTACTCTGTCCAAAGATATAAATTCTTGGCCAAGTCTTTTGTTTATTAACACCTTTCTATGGAGCCTAGTCACATGTGTTTCTTGTAAGCAGATAATGTCCAGTTGTTCTTTTTTTAATATATGAAAAATTTTCCTCCTTTTTTCCGGGATGTTACAGCCATTAATATTCCAACTCAAAAGTTGCAGAGACATCCTGAATAAATCTGGTTATTTTTCAAGGGGTGGTACCTTGTTCAAAGGATCTTCAGGGTCCAAGGGTGCAGTTACCTCTGGTGTTTCAGGCCCTGGAAGTTGGTCAATTCCTTTGTGAAGGTCCTCTCCGTATACGTTCAGAAATTTATCTCTATCTTCCAATGTTCTGATTTTGATCTTCTTCCCTCTAAAGGTAAAAGATAGTCCTTGAGGAAATTCCCACCTAAAGATGATTGAGTTCTTCCTTAGTAATCTTGTCAACTCCAAATAGTTAGATCTAAGATCTAACAGTTGTTTAGGAATATCCTTGTAGATCTCAATTCTTTTGTCCAAAATGTCCAGTGACTTTCCGTAGTGTAGGCCCAGAATCTTGTCCCTTTCCTCCTTTGACCTCAATGTTATCAAGCAGTCTCTGGGCTTCTCTTTCTTTATAAGTCTTCCGAGCCTAAAAGCTGAAACAATTTTAAAATCCTTTTCCTCTAGACTCCAAAATTTGGAGAATTCTTTGGTCAAAAACTCAGCTAGGTTGCCTTCTTCCACTTCTGGTATTGCTCTTATCCTTAAATTGCTCTCCCGGTTCCGCAGTTCAATCATAGATAGATAGGTCTGGTGTTCACCTACTTGTTTGCAGAGTGGTCTTACCTCTTGTTCTAAATTTTCAAGTTTTTGGCTGGTATCTTCAGCCAATTTCCGATTTTCCCCTGCAGCCTCCTTCAATTCTCCAATTGCTTGAGTATTCTGTGCAACTTGTCCAGATAGTTTATTTAAACATTGAGTGTTCTGGTCAATTTTATATGTTTGCTCATCGGCCTTCTTGTCCAAAGATTCTACTTTCTTGTCCAGAGATTCTAATTTTTCAAAAATTTTCTCTAAAATAGCAGTGCTTGCCCCTGAGGCCATATCTTCAAATTGTAATTCCTCAGTTTCTCCCTCCCCTGCCCGTGGCAGAGAGGCAGCTACCTCCTCAGAAGGCAAAGTAGGCACAGATGATCTACGTGCCTGTGAGGCTGCGGTTAAAGTTGTCAAAGTTGTTTGTTTAGTTCTTCCTCTCCTTCTTGCACCACTCATTCCAAAGTTATCTAAAAGTCAAGGTCAAGCTGAGTTGTTCCCATGAGAAAGCAGCGGCCCAGATGGTAACAGTCAACAGAGGGCCGGGAAAAGGAAAGTAAAATAGAAGTCACTGCTATAAGTCCCAAGTCCTCTAGGGGGAGTTTAAAATATTTCAAGGAAGAGATCAATTTCAGTTAAAATAAAGTCAGATTTCTAAGTCCAAGAACCTTCAATAAAAAATTTTTCAGCAGAGTTAGGGTTTAATACAGCAACAATGTTTCTGATGGTGCAAACTAGTAGTCCAAATGCCTCAAAGTAGCAAGTTCAGACTCTCTCAGATTGTTTCAAAATTCAGATTCAAAGTATCCAAACTGCAAACTGCAAACTGACAGCTCAATTTCTCAGGCAGCTCCAGCACCTGGGGTTTTTAGTTAAAATGTAGCTCCAAAAGAAGAAAGATATCCCCATGCAGCTAAAATTCATAAAGTCCAGTGCATGAAATTGTTATTCCACTTAAGATAAAGTTCAATGGGTGCTCAGATCAAATAGTTTAAAAAGTCTCTCTTTGCCTCCACTCCTCCAGCTCTTTGCGTTCAAGTTCAACAGGAGCGGAAGACGGACTTCCTGTTTTTCGTCACTCCGCTTTCAGCCAAATTTAATGCTTTAAGATTCCAAATTGCATACAGTCAATTATTTACTCACGGGTTGTTGTTTTCAAAGCAAGAATTTCAGGAAGAAAGGTCAGCGCTCACTGGCAACAGCTACGCGGCTTCACTCCGCCGATTGCGGAACGACCCTCAGCGCCGCAGCCTCCTCCGCGATCCGGAGCCCCTTACGGGGTTCCTTCAACGTTTTGGGGGCCGCTACTGGCGCCCGCCGGGTCCCAGGACCGCAGGCTTCTGCCACCTGCGGGTTTCCGTTGTGGGTCTCCGCTTTCGCCGTAGCGGACGACCCTTTCTCGGACGGAGCTCCCTTCCCGGTTAGGAAAGGGCAGCCATTACCCTTCGCGCCGCCTCCGGAAGTCCCCCTTTTTGTCCACTTTAAAAACTTCCTGAATTTGGGCATAATGCAACCAATCTCGCACCTTGTTTTTTAGTTTTTCCAAGCTCTGCAACTTCCAATTGACTCCAATTTTTTCAATTATTTCGCAATATTTTGGCCAGTAGGCCTCCATGTTAAGTCTCTTACGTGCCTTGGCCTCCACCGGTGAAAGCCACCTCGGGGTCTTACTCTCCAATAAGTCTTTATATTTTGTCCAGACCATAAAAATTGCTCTTCTAACAATATGGTTTTTAAACAATTTGTGAACTTTAACCTTGTCATACCACAGATATGCATGCCACCCAAAAGCATTATCAAACCCTTCCAGATCAAGGACATCAGTGTTCTCCAACAAGATCCAATCTTTCATCCAGCAGAAGGCTGCAGATTCATAATATAACCTCAAGTCCGGCAGGGCAAATCCCCCTCTTTCTTTCGCGTCAGTTAATATTTTAAACTTTATTCGGGGCTTTTTGCCCTGCCAAACAAACTTAGAAATATCCTTCTGCAACTTTCCAAAACATTCCACCTTGTCCACGATCTGTAGGGCCTGGAACAAAAATAACATTTTCGGCAATACATTCATCTTTATAGCTGCTATTCGACCTAACAAGGAAAGTTTCAATCTTGTCCAAACTTCCAAATCTCTTTTAATTTCTGACCAACATTTCTCATAATTATCTTTAAACAAATTCAAATTTTTAGAGGTCAGATACACCCCTAGGTATTTCACTTTTTTAACCACATTTAATTCTGTCTCTTTCAGGAACTCATCTGTTTCTGTAGATGTCAAATTTTTTGCTAAAACCTTAGTCTTTTGCTTATTCAACTTGAATCCCGCCACCTGACCAAAATCAGAAATTAATTCTAAAACTCTTTTAGAACTAGAAACTGGCTCCTGTAATGTTAGTACCAAGTCGTCTGCAAATGCTTTCAGTTTATATTGTTTCACTCCGACCTCAATTCCCTGTACCAACTGGTCCTTTCTGATCATGTTCAATAGCACCTCCAGGACTGAAATAAACAATAGAGGTGATAGGGGGCACCCCTGCCGTGTCCCTTTTTCAATTTTAAACTCCTCTGTCACCACATTGTTTACTATCAATTTAGCTTTTTGTTCTGAGTAAATTGCTTCTATTCCATTTTCGAACCCCCGTCCCACTCCCATCCCTTCCAAATTTTTCTTCATAAACATCCAAGAAATGTTATCAAAGGCTTTCTCCGCATCAATAAAAATTAACACTGCTCTAGTATTAAGATTTGTTTGTAAAAGTTCCAAAATGTCAATGATGTTTCTGGTGTTGTCAAACAAATGCCTGCCAGGGAGCCTGCCAGGCAGCTCCAGCGGTTGCCAGTTCATTTCTTGGCCCCATGCAAAGGGCTCACCTTGGTGCTTAAAGCCCTAAATGGCTTGGCTTGGGTCCCAAAAAACATGAAAGGCCACCTTCTTCCATGTAGAGTTGTAGACCCTCGGGTGTGAACCTCTTGGTATCTCCACCGCTCTCAGAAGTTCAATAGGTGGTGGCCTAGGACAGGACATTCAACTGACTGCAGAAGCCCCTAAACTGTGGAATTCCCTCCCTGCTGAGATGCACTTGGCACCTTTATTGTGCAGGTTTTGCTGTGTGCTTAAAATGCGCTGCTTTAACCTTAACCTTTGACACCTGAGATACATACATTTTAGGACCCACCAAGTTTTTCCAATTGTAAATTGTCTTAGCTCATTTTAACATTGCCTATTTGCATTGTTGTAATCCACACTCGTGCATTCTACTAGCTCGGTATATAGAAGCTGTTTCATTATTGACCATTGATGTGGCAATAATTACACAAATGCAGTTAACACACCTGTTTTGTTGTTGTTAAGCAAATAGCAGTTGAGGGGGGAGCCTGAGCAGCCTTCAGATTGGGAGGGGAAAGGTGAACAGCCCCACCTAGGGATGGGTGTACCTGCCCATTTTGGTTCTTCTCTGTTTCTCATTTTTCCAAGCTTATGTTCAATTCTACCTGTTTCCACCTTCTTGTTTGCTATGGCTTGGGAGCAGAGTTTTGTCATGAAGGAGCCAAGTTGAGCTAGTGAGCAGAGGGGGAGAGAGATCAGGAGACAGTGTCGCAAGTGGAAGACTTCTACTGTTCTATGGCATCCATTCTTTGACATACAATTGTTTGACACCAGGGCTGGCCCACCCATGAGGCAAAGTGAGGTGACCGCCTCAGGCCGCAGGATCCACATGGACAGCAGATCCTGCCTCTAAGGAATGCATCACCCGAAGCTGCTGCTGCTGCCTCCCACCCATTGTTCCCAAAGTAGATCTTCACTTGCTGCATGTTCCTGGTGTAAGTCCTCACTCAGTCCTTCTTCCCTGGTGGGTGGGTGGAACATCATTTTGTTGTTCGCCTCAGGTGCCAAAATGTCTTGGGCCGGCCTGGTTCAACATCCATCAATATTCTGTGACATCCATCAACCTTCTGGCTGGTACGGTTAGTACCCTTTGGAATATTGCTGCTCTTAACTGCATTATAGTAAGAACTGTAACTTTAAGAGCTTGAGCTTGCTTTTCCCTCCTCCCTCACATTCCTTTTTCCTTGCATGCCATATATTTCTAGATATGAAGTCTGAGGGCAGGGACAATCTTAATACGGATACTATTAAGTCTCACTGAGAGACTTTTTGAATAAAGAGCAGAGGATCAGTGCCATAAATAAACAAATACTTTGAAGTTTAATATTAGTCCACCTTAAGCTCCCACCCTACCAACATTTTGGGGACCCCTCATTTTTTGCAGAGCTTATCACTTTGCACCCTAAAGATCTGGACTGATAAGTTGAAGGATTTGCCACTATGAAGTTGAGTGGCTGCTTTAAATGTATGGGGCTGGCAATATTTGGGGTTGTATCCAATGCTAGTCATACTCAGAGTAAACCCATTGTAATTAATAAGCATGCTTAACTTAGCTTCATTAATTTCAGTGGGTTTACTCTGAGTAGAACTTAGTTGGCTACAAACGTTGGATTTTATTGATCACATTTTCCTACGCATATGTATGAGTTAGGTGCATATGCTAAGATTTGGGGGCTTATATTATATATTTGAAAAATTAATGGACTTTGAGGGTGAACTTTGCAAAACGTTGCCAACGGTTGAAACAATGTACTAATTCATATAATGTTTACTGCCTTGAGAAAGTAAAAATATGGTGTTTAATTCTTCAAATTCCCTGAAGGCTGGCTAAGACTTAGTGATGCATTTTAATTATGACGAAGAAAAACATTCTAAGAGTGTTCCATAAATTTCCCACTCAGCTACTCTTTGAATAGGGAAAATTGGATGAGGGGTGGTGTGTGTGTGTGTGCATGGAATCCAGCTGGCTTCAATGAGCTGGAGCAAAACAGGCTTCTGTGAAGATGGAAATGTGTCAAATTAAATTATGTGTCAAACTAAATGCTTACGAATCTCCTAACAATATAAGAAGAGGCTGCTGGGTCAGGCCAAGGGCCCATCTAGTCCAGCATCCTATTCTCACAGCGGCCAACTGTAGGAAACAGGCAAGCAGGACCTAAACACAACAGTCCTCACCCAACCTGTGGTTTGACTGGGAGCGTCTGCTGAGACCACATAACACCGGTCTTGAAAGACCTACATTGGCTCCCAGTATGTTTCTGAGCACAATTCAAAGTGTTGGTGCTGACCTTTAAAGCCCTAAATGGCCTCGGCCCAGTATACCTGAAGGAGTGTCTCCACCCACATCATTCAGCCCAGACACTGAGGTCCAGCGCCGAGGGCCTTCTGGCAGTTCCCTCACTGCGAGAAGCAAAGCTACAGGGAACCAGGCAGAGGGCCTTCTCAGTAGTGGCACCCGCCCTCTGGAACGCCCTCCCACTTGATGTCAAAGAGAAAAACAACTACCAGACTTTTAGAAGACATCTGAAGGCAGCCCTGTTTAGGGAAGCTTTTAATGTTTGGTACGTTAGTGTATTTTAATATTATGTTGGAAGCCGCCCAGAGTGGCTGGGGAAGTCCAGCCAGATAGGTGGGGTATAAAGAAATAATAATAATAATAATAATAATAATAATAATTATTATTATTATTATTATTATTATTATTATTATTATTTCCAGCAACTGGTATTCAGAAGTATTACTCCCTTTGGCCATGAAAGGAAAGCATTCTCCTTCCTATGAGCCAATGGAGGCTACCCAGTTCTAACCCACAAAGTGTGCATTCAGGTCCCAGATTTCCCAGAGCACTCACAAGACTATTGACTTTTCACAAGGATGCTCATCAACAGGGGCTACTTGGGGTGAAGCAGGAAGTGCTGCTTTGCCCTGCCACTGCTCCCACCACCACTTGCTCTGCCATCACCATGCACCTTGCCTCATCTAACATTGGTAGAGAAATGGCACTGCCATTGGTGCTGATTTTGGGAAAGATTGCACTGATTAAGACGACATCTCACCTGGAATGGATACAAACTTTCCCCAAACTGGCAATTCCCTGCACCTACTATAAACTAAAACACCTATTGACTTTAATAATAATAATAATAATAATAATAATAATAATAATAATAATAATATATTTCTTATTTCTACCCCGCCCATCTTGCTGGGTTTCCCCAGCCACACTGGGCAGCTTCCAACAAAATATTAAAATACAATAGTCCTTCATATATTAAAAGCTTCCCTAAACAGGGCTGCCTTCAGATGTCTTCTAAAAGTCTGGTAGTTGTTTTTTCCTTTGACATCTGGTGGGAGGGCATTCCACAGGGCGGGTGCCACTAGTGAGAGAATGAAGCACATCTTATGGGAGATTCACAGTCAAACCTAATAATGATAGTTAGTATGTGAAGGAGTTAAGGACCGCAGTGTTCTAAACTACTAGAGTAGGCTCTGTGATGTCACATCCCCTCTTCCCCAAGGAGGGAGGAAGTAAGATTTGATTCCTGCCCCCCTTTCTCTTTCTCTTTCTGTCTCCTGCTCTCGCACTGCAGAAGATGGAAGCAGTCGTGATTCCACTTAGCTCTCTGTCTTAGATATGTACCTGAGGTTGCCTTGCTATGTATTTTTACAACTTAGAACATTTACCAGAATTTTGCCGTGCCTGTTAAGTAGTGGGTAGACATAGCAGACGACACAGCGATTTCTCCAAAGCAGCTCTTTATTTGTAAGCTGGAACAGAACTGAACTGAAGGGTTTAGTCATCCTGCTTATATAGAGCTCCAGTACAACGTAACTGTAACAATTTTCTAAAACTATCCAATCACTGAACGTCACTTTCGATCCCTTATTTGCATAACTATCTACAGTATCCCCCTGCTGGCCCAGGGTGAGAACTTCAGTACATAACAATGCCTACTAAGGAAAATGCAAGTCTGAGACCTAGATACTGTAAATAAAGCATTTAAACTTACCTTACAGTCTGTGGTCTGTTTTATTGAAAATAGGGGAACGGGGGCCAGCTTAAGGAGCTGCAAGGTATTAAAAAGGTCTAAAAAGTCATTCCTATGCTTCAGTTAAACCTGCCTAACAATGGGATTTAAACTCTTTTACTGGGGCTCTTTATGTGCAAGCCCTGAGCTTTAAAGACAGGCACAAACAGTTGTACTTTGTGTTAACGCACGTACATGGATCTGCAGAGGATAAAATAAAATTAAGATATCCTATTGCTAGTACCCATCACATCCTTCCAATCCTACAACTGAAATCAATGAAACTTCAGAGTGCTCAGCTTTGGCTGGCTTGTGCCCTAGCTAAATAAACAAAGTATAGAGCATTCAGAAAACAAAATAGGGAGCATTTCATGAGAGTGACGGGGTTCTCTTGCCCCCCCAAGCCTTTCCCATCCACCACTGCTATGACTCTATTAACTGCAACTGCTTGTTTTCATGTTGGGCTCAACAGGATCTCGCAGATATTGTAATATGGAAATCCGATATAAACCATTTGCAGTGTATTAAAAGAAATACAGCAACCCGAGTGCCCCAGAGGACTGCCAACTGAGATAAATATTATGGAACACTTCAAACGGTGGAAACACAGCTCTGTCTGCCTTGTGCCATTCTTAGCCAAATATGCTTTCGGCAGGGGTGGGGTGGGGAGGAACCTTCTTTTGAAATATTGAAACGTGATCCAGCTGGATATATTTTTCCTCTGAGAAAAAGGCATTTGAAGCCAGTAGGTAAGGGATGTGATATTTAAGCAAAATTAACATATTATTTATAACTCATGGTGTTATTAGGGGCAAGGATAAATTTGGAAAGTGGAGCTCGAGCAGTATATTTGAGTTTTCTCCCCAGAGCCATGGGGGGCTCTGCCCATCCATTCAGAGTTGGAAAATATAATAATAATAATAATAATTTATTTATACCCCGCCCACCTGGCTGGGTTTTCCCAGCCACTATTAAAAATTGATTCCTTGAAAATTACTAGAAAGTATCACTGCTGCCCACTTTCGGTCTAGGGAGCACATTCCCATCTGGGCAAACTTTGGTGGGACGACACGTATCAGTGGTGGTGGGGGCAGATGGCAAAATTGGGCAGAAACAAACATGCAAATTTTACCTTTAGACAATATTAAAGGTAAAGGACCCCTGACAGTTAAGTCCAGTTGCAGATGACTCTGGGGTTGCGGTGCTCATCTCGCTTTACAGGCTGAGGGAGTCAGCGTTTGTCCACAGACAGTTTTTCCGGGTCATGTAGCCAGCATGACTAAGCCGCTTCTGGCGAAACCAGAGCAGCGCACGGAAACGCCATTTACCTTCCCGCCGGAGCAGTACCTATTTATCTACTTGCACTTTGACGTGCTTTTGAACTGCTACCAACATGAGTTTGACCAAACTACGGGAGGCAGTGGAAGACAGGAGTGCCTGGCGTGCTCTGGTCCATGGGGTCACGAAGAGTCGGACACGACTAAACGACTAAACAACAACAATTACAGACAATTGGCTGAACCTGACACTCTTCTCTATTTTCAAAAGATAATGGCCATTATGCCAGCCAATGATATCAGACAATGGGCTTTCTCCACCCCTCCCCACATCCATCACTCTCCAGGAGACTTGCTGACTTATACTTCGTGATGGGAGGATGAGCAATATATACAAACTCATATGCCTGTGTTGCAAATCAATTCGGCGGCAAAGTGGAAATAACTCTTGTACCAATAAGGTCTAAGGAGAAAAGAAAATATCCTGTTCTGTATTTGCAGCTTGCAGATAGAAAGAGATGCCATCAATCATGAAAGAGAGCTTCCATTCTGGAGACTTGTTCTTTAAGGCAAATCAGATGAAATCAAACAAGACCAGAATATGTAAAGACTTCTCTCTTTTTTTTCATTGATTGGGGAATTTCCTTACTCCCCCCCCCTCCATTTCACCAACCTACCTTTAAATGTGAATTGGTAGCCTAGCAAAGGCATGTTCTATGGCTAAATTTACTGTCAAAATGACTAATTAATCACTTCGCAAATGGCTATTAATCATACATTAATGAGATATTCACTTTGCTTTGGCAAATACAGATTCGGTGGCGATCCGCTCTCCTTGGTACTCTGAGCAAGCTAAAAGCATTCGGTACTCCATTAATCTTAGAGCAGCATGGGGTGTTTGAAAATGTCCAGGGGATGAAAAGAAGCAAATAGCTCAGACATTTAAACTGTCCATATTTCACTGTGTAAATCTAGAGGCATTTAATCATTCCTCCAAGCATTCCTTTCTCCCATTTTCTCTTTCAAAGTTGTTACAGAGAAAGACAGAGAAAGAGAAAGGGAGCAGGAAAGAAAGAAATTTCAATAAATGTGATTTTATTTTATTTTATTTTATTTTACAGAATTCAATAAATAATATCTTAAAGGTTCTTGGATAATAAGCTGATAAGAGGTAGCAGGTGACCTATTGAACTTTGTACAAAAAAGCTCAGTGGAATCTGTATAAATGCAATTAAATTTATAAGAAAAGACATCTATATACAATATATACTTAGGTTGCAACACACCAGGCATTTAAAGCAAGTGACTTTCCTCCAAAGATTCCTGGAAACTGCAGTTTACCCTTCACATAGCTACAACTACCAAAACTGTTAATGCACTACAGTTCCCATTATTATTTTTATTTTTAAAAGTCCTAAACTTAAAATGTTTGGTTTTTATACAGCTATAGGCCCCATCTGCACTATACACTTACAGAAGTATCATACCACTTTGGACAGCCATGGCTTCCCCCAAAGAATCATGGGAAATGTAGTAGGTTAAGGCCTGGCCGTTGTTAGGGCAAGGCAGCAGAGAGCCCTGTGCACTGCAGATAAAATGGCACAGCCAATCCATCTCTCTTGCATTGTTCCAGCCTTTCCCTCCCAGTAAGCAACTGTGACCCACCTTACCTGGAGAGCTGCTTCTGTGCTCTAGGGAAGACTTGGAGCAGGTGAGTCTGCTGTCCAGCTGCTAACTGCTGATGTGCATCTTCAAGGCCCCTGCTCTGCTCTCGCCTTTTTAGGTTGCTTTATATTTATGTTTAAACCAGACTAGTCAGCCCTTCAAACAGAGGACTGCTTTTTTACTTTGTTGTTGTTTAGTCGTTTAGTTGTGTCTGACTCTTCATGACCCCATGGACCAGAGCACGCCAGGCACGCCTGTCTTCCACTGCCTCCCGTAGTTTGGTCAAACTCATGCTGGTAGCTTCAAGAACACTGTCCAACCATCTCGTCCTCTGTCATCCCCTTCTGCTTGTTCCCTCTATCTTTCCCAACATCAGGGTCTTTTCCAGGGAGTCTTCTCTTCTCATGAGGTGGCCAAAGTATTGGAACCTCAGCTTCACGATCTGTCCTTCCAGTGAGCACTCAGGGCTGATTTCCTTCAGAATGGATACGTTTGATCTTCTTGCAGTCCATGGGACTCTCAAGAGTCTCCTCCAGCACCATAATTCAAAAGCATCAATTCTTTGGTGATCAGCCTTCTTTATGGTCCATCTCTCACTTCCATACATCACTGCTGGGAAAACCATAGCTTTAACTATACGGGCCTTTGTTAGCAAGGTGATGTCTCTGCTTTTTAAGATGCTTTCTTAATAGCTAGCCTAATATTGCCTATACTCTGGCCGGCACTGGGTCTCTGGGACATAAGACATTTACATCACCTGTTACCTGATCCTTTTCAATATGGATGCCAGGGCCTTCCACAAAACTAGCACTAGTATGTGGTCACAATTATTTAAATGAATAAATATAATCTCCCAGCAAGCAAGTGGTGGATGGGTCTGTCAGGTGCAACTCAGTATTCAGCTGATAACATGTTAAATTTCCTTCCCTCTTAGCTTTCACCACATTCCAAATACTTGGTTCCTATTTTCATGCCCGTACTTTGTGTAAATGTTCTTCTTAGACACAAATAAATAAATGCATTTTTGTTATCTAAAGTGTTTTCTCTTGCATGCCCCCAGACTGATGAAAGCGATCAATTATTCAGCGTACAAAGCTCTCTGACGCTGACTCACGGCTCAGGCCTATTTTTTTGGCCTTGTTTTCATTAACTTCTCTATTAATGGCTGAATCTTCAGCCAGGTGAAAACCTTCCCCAGAAATTGCCTGGCTTCGATCAAGCCCAGGGGCTCGTCTCCCTTTAAATGGGTTTTGGAACGTACTGTTTTTGATTTGGTGGAATAATATATGGTCCCGGATTTAGCAAGGAAAATATTAATCTGTAAAGATTTGTGGACCACTCTTTAGAACACGAGAAGCACAGTCAGAAAGTGGGTGCTGTTACTAGGCAACTAGTGGAATACTCAGACCTGGGCAGCTGCTAATGTCCTGGTACCCCAGCAGGGTCAACTACCGACACCTGTTCTGGACCCCTCTTCAAAAATATATTTATATATATTGGCCCTCCAGTCAGCGCTGGGATTCTGGGTATGGTAACAGGATTGACCCAATACATTTTGCTATTTATGACTAAGGACAAGAGACTGCCTCCTCACCACCCCATTTTAGGTGTGAATCCAGACTGGCAGTTGACTCTTACTAGCAAAGGGTCAGTGCTCTCCACTGAACCTGAGCACAGCATGCTCTCCTAAGGGGCACAGATCTGGCCACATGACCATCCTTCAGGATCCGCTACCTGAGATGGCTGCTTCACTCTGCCCAATGCTAGCGACGGCTGCCACTAGAGTTTCCAAGAGTCCTATACCTCTCAACCATAGGGCTGCCATGTGCCTGGATTTTCCCAGACATTACTGGCATTTCAAAGGCAGAATTGATGTCCGGGGGGAATTTCCAAAAGGTGGCGTTTTGTCCTGGATCTTAGACAAGACAACCAAAAAAATCCCCCCTTTTTTGGCGTTTTTGTGAAGAAAAGAGCTCAACAACCTTTGAGGTGTCTTGGTTTTTACTTTTTTTTTTAATGATATTTTATTAAATTTTAACAATAAAGAAATTGTAAAACAAAGAATAGAGAAAACACAAGAAAAAATACAAAAACACAAGAATACAAAAATACAAAAAATGCAGACAATTAACATAAAAACAGAAAATAACAGAAAAACAAAAATCCCTCTTTTTTATCTTCACCTCTTTGGTTAACTTATTTTCTTTACTTCCTCATGCCTCCCTTTTTTGTATTCCACTTAAAAATTAATTCAGCAAATTCGTTACCTTCAAACTTTCCTCTAACATCAGTCCATTCTTACATAGTCTTTACCTTATTACTAGAACCCCTTCATTTCATTTCAATGTCATCAACATTCAAAAATTTTACAATGTTTCTGTAAGTAGATTTTAAATTTCCTCCAATCTTCTTCCACCAACTCTTCTCCCTGGTCTCGGATTCTGCCAGTCATTTCCGCCATTTCCATGTAGTCCATTACTTGGTTTTTACTTTTTGAAGTATGGCAACCCTACTCAGCCATCCCATTTTAAGCAGACACCCCAGAATGACAGAAGCAGTCCCGGCTTCTGATTGGATCCCAGAATGTCCTATTTTTTGGTCCAGCACTCTGAGTGAGCTGGACTGGGGTGGTGCAGGCACCAATGCAGAACCTCTGCACAAAATGGTCACTGCCTCTCTTTTAAATCAGAATCAGTGAAGGCGGTGAATGTCCTGTGTCTGGAGGCGGTTGGAGGATGGATGGCAGCTAACGGACTGAGGTTGAATCCTGACAAGACAGAAGTACTGCTTTGTGGATGGGCAGGTGTGGGGGACTCCCCGGTCCTGAATGGGGTAACTGTGCCCCTGAAGGACCAGGTGTGCAACCTGGGAGTCATTTTGGACCTGCAGCTGTCCATGGAGACACAGGTTAATTCTGTGTCCAGGGCAGCTGTCTACCAGCCCCATCTGGTATACAGGCTGAGACCCAACCTGCCCGCAGACTGTTTCGCTAGAGTGGTGCATGCTCTGGTTATCTCCCGCTTGGACTACTGCAATGCTACCTTGGAAGGTGACTTGGAAACTACAACTAGACTGGTGACTGGGAATGGCCTCCAAGACCATATAACACTGGTCCTGAAAGACCTACATTGGCTCCCTGTACGTTTCTGGGCCCAATTCAAAGTGTTGGTGCTGACCTTTAAAGCCCTGAACAGCCTCAGCCCAGTATACCTAAAGGAGCATTTCCATCCCCATCGTTCAGCCCAGACACTGAGGTCCAGCGCCAAGGGCCTTCTGGCGGTTCCCTCACTGCGAAAAGTGAGCTTACAGGGAACCAGGCAGAGGGCCTTCTCAGTAGTGGCGCCCACCCTGTGGAACGCCCTCCCATCAGAAGTCAAGGAAATAAACAACTATCTGACTTTTAGAAGACATCTGAAGGGAGCCCTGTTTAGGGAAGTTTTTAATGTTTGATGTTTTATTATATTATATGTATACATTATACAGTATTATACCCAGCCAGATGGGCGGGGTATAAATAAATAAATATGTCCCAGAAACCCCTGGTGATATATGGTGAAATAATGACCCATGCAGATCATATTAAATATATGGTGAAATAATGACCCATGCAGATCATATTAATTGCACGTTTGGGCTAAAGGTGGGTCCTAAATCTGAAAAGGCTTAGGCTATTGGTTTGAAGGTGTGGCAAATAAATTGAGAAGATGGAGAAGAAGTTCAATTGACTACTGGATAGCCAGAATTCTCCTGCAGTCTAGCGACACTTCTCTTTTTTCTAAGTCCTAAGGGACAGGCAGCTGTCTGGAATAGGAATCCCATTTAAGTGTCAGGTTCGTGTCCATCAGCCCCTCTGACTTCATCTGCATGCCTTTTAAAAAGAAAATAAAGTAAGGCTAGGGAGGAATAAGTGTATACTCATTTGATAGCAGCTGCATTGATGCACTGAAATTGCCTCTCCTCTCTCTTTTGTTTAATCCGGTCAGGGGGAAGAGATGGAGCAAGTGGGGGAGGGCGAGTTATAAAAAGGTCAAGCACATAACTTTGCAGCCTTCTGCCGTCTCCATCCTTTTCTTTTGCAATTATTCTCTCTGATTAAACTCCCAGATAAGTCTAGGCACTGTTGCCCGGCCCTTCACGTTGAATGATTTTATGCATCAGTTGCTCCTGGCATGGCTCAGAGCCCTGCCACCTCCACTGCAGCCGGCGATCTCGCCTTTCAGCGGCTGACATCCACCAGCATTTCCGTCCAATTTCTGTGGAAGGGCGAAGAGGAAAGGATGCTCAAGCCTGGGGAAGGGGAGGGAGACACGCCACTGTTAACCCCAGAGAGGATTATGTGATACTAGAGTGGTGCAGCCCAATTGGTGCTGTGGGTTAAACCACAGAGCCTAGGGCTTGCTGATCAGAAGGTTGGTGGTTCGAATCCCTGCGATGGGGTGAGCTCCCGTTCCTCGGTCCCTGCTGCTGCCAACCTAGCAGTTCAAAAGCACGTCAAAGTGCAAGTAGATAAATAGGTACTGCTCTGGCAGGAAGGTAAAAGGCATTTCCATGTGCTGCTCTGGTTCACCAGAAGTGGCTTAGTCATGCTGGCCACATGACCTGGAAGCTGTACGCTGGCTCCCTCGGCCAATAAAGCAAGATGAGCATTGCAACCCCAGAGTCGGCCACGACTGGACCTAATGGTCAGGGGTCCCTTTACCTTTACCTTTAGAGCAGTGCAGCCCAATATCTGGATGGTTAATTCCAAGTCAATATATGAATTCCAACCCACATCTCTTTTGGCTTCTCTACTCCATTGGCTTCCCTAGCTCACTGTTCCCGAGGAAAGCCACTTCTGCCCTATGGAGGAGGTGGGGTTGCAGGTGTCAAGGCCCAGACACGTGCGTGGCAGCTGGAACCAGCCACTGTGCGATTGGCAGGGATTCCCAGCCTTGTCATCCCCTGGCCAGCCAATCGGCTGGCTCAGGGGGCGTGGCCTGCCCGATTTAAACCAGAACGTGACCAGGGATCTCCCTCTTTGCCGCCTCCCAGCTGTTCCTGCTTTTCCCACTCTCCTGCCCTATAAGGTTTTTGTTCCTTGACCTTGCTATGGGCCTTGGTTGGTCGCCGTTGAGGGGCCTGGTAGGAATTTTTCCACTTGGCAAATTAGCACCAGCCACTTGTTTTTTGCCTACCTCATAGCAAATCGTCACAACTTTCTGGGTATTGGCAGTTAGGCATTGGTATTGTTCTGTAGATGGAAGAGGGGAGGTAGCGCCATCACCTGCCCCACATATTGAAGGGTAGTCCGATAAAGGATTCCAGGGGGCGTGGCCCTGTCTGAAGCCTGGGGAGGTGAGGGCCTAAGGCATGCCCCCTAGCCGTGACCCCGGGGGAGTTCCTAGTTAATGTGCATCAGCAGGACTCCCCTTACTGGTGGTTAACCCTTCCTGGACTTCAAGTGGATGAGCTGAAGTCGGATATAGTCTGTTAGGGCCAATGCCTAAGCCAATACTGCTCCTCACCTGTAACCGATAAAGTTGTGGCCTTATTTAGCCCATTAACCTTAATAATTGTGTCATGTGTCATTATTTCCACTGGTAGGGGCGAGAACTCGCCACGCAACACAGGAAGCTGCCTTACACCAACTCAGACCATTGGTTCATCTAGCTCAGCAGTGACTCTCCATGGTTTCAGCCAGAAGTCTCTCCTAGCCCTACCTGGAGGTGCTATGGGGATTGAACCTGGAACCTTCTGAATGTAAAGCAGATGCTCAACCGCTGAGCCACCTGGTCTCCAACGAATCATTCAGGCCTATGAAGGCACCATAGTTCACTGGCAGAAGCTCAGGCATCTTCACTTAGAAAGGTTAGGTTAGGCTTACCATATGCCCGTAATTTCCCAGACATAACTGGAAATGGGCCTTTGGAAACAGTGCTGTAACGTCTGGAAAAATCCTGATATATGGCAAAACTCAAAAACTTTGTGTCCAGATTTTCACTTTGTGAAATATGGCAATGCTAGGTTAGGTAGCAGGAGATGTGAAGGATCATGTGCCTGAGATGCTTGAGAGTAGGCAACCCAATAAAAGATGGGCATATTGTATGATCCAGGGAAAGGCAGTTTTATGGTGGACACATTTGCACATCCCAGTAAACTATGAACTATAGCTTACCATGCGTGAACGGATCACAACCGGTTTGCTCCTCCCCACCAGCACTCAGGAGAATCAAACCATAGTCTCTGGTTTAGGATATATATCGGAATCAGAGACCATGATTTGTTTAGCCCCAACATTTTGTCTTTCTCAACACCCTGCATTGATATTCTCATCCTCCATGAATTTGTCTAATCCTCTTTGAAGCCAGCCTCATTGGTGGCCATCACTGTCTCTTACATGAGCAAATTCCAGTCTGAATATGTGCTGTGTGAAGAAGTACTTTAGGTTAAGTGCTCCACTCACCGGCTGTTGCTCCTTATAGCTGCCACTTGTTTGCTTGCTCAACTGCTTGTTGAGTGGCCAGGAGCTACCAATGTCACTATATTGACCTCTGGAGCTGGTCTGAACTGAGCCTGGATTAGACTAGTGGACATCCCTTTTTCAACAATAAAATAATGTCCATGGTGGTGAGTGAGAAATTACAGAAATCCTTTCATGCTCTTTTTGTTCTGAATTGAGCTGAACTGAGCATCGCAAGAAGGAATAAGGATCTTTTTCATCCATTGTAACATTGAAAAGTCACCAGTGTGCTGAAATCAGGCAGGAAAACATAGAGAGGTTTTTGTCTTCATTACGTGGAAATATTTACTGCGAGGGCTACCCAGAGGAAAGAGGTAAACAACAACCTATGCCGTAATGCAGCACTTGTGAGATCATTGGCCCTCACATCTAGCAAGGGGCATTAAGAGAACTGAATTGTATTTCTGAACAGCATCATTTTCAGAAGCTTCCCTCTGATCTCAGCGGTTTCTTAGTGATATTCCCAGCCTCTTAGATTTTGTAGTTGAACTGTCAATAGGGTGGCCATGTGTCCAACATCCTTTCTTTGAAGGGCCGTCTGGGTCAAGCCCATCTTAAAGATTAAAACCTCTAAGAAAGGGGAGCGAGGCGCTCAAGGTCTCCCATCAGCACCTCAAGATCAGACTGAAGAGGCACACACAATACCTTCCCAGCTATGGTCTGATGCATTTCTGTTTACATTATCTTGATTGGGTTGCATCCAAATCAGCTCTTCTCACATGAGACCGCCAAGATTAATAGACCTGGGTTGCTCATGTTCATTCATTACATTGGGTTTACTCTGAGCAGGACTCATGTTGGATGGACCTTCGACCTGATCCAGCAGGTCTTTTCCCATGTCTGCCTCCATGTATAGGGGAATAAGCATGACCACGGAGGGATGAGAGGGCATGTCCAGATTGTCCCACTTTCACTTGGAACTCTCATACATGCCAGCAGATGTCCTTCACTCAAGAAGAAGGTCATGAAGGAAGTGGGTGTGTGGGTCAGTGGGACACGACCGTGGAAAGTGAAGTCTACTGACCACCAGGATGAAATTTACGGCATGTAATGCCTTAAGAGAGAATATTATGAAAATGATTTACAGGTGGTACATGACCCCAGTCAAGCTTGCAAAAATTTATCACTTGCCCGATAATAAATGTTGGAAGTGTAAAGAGACTGAAGGTACATTTTTTCACCTTTGGTGGACGTGCCCAAGGATTAAGGCTTTCTGGGAAATGATCTATAATGAAATGAAAAAGGTATTTAAATATACCTTCTTGAAGATACCAGAGGCCTTTCTCCTGGGCATGGTTGCCAAAGAAGGATAGAACTTTTTTAATGTATGCGACAACAGCAGCAAGAATACTCATCGCAAAATATTGGAAGACACAAGATCTACCCACTCTGGAAGAATGGCAGATGAAGATGATGGACTATATGGGATTGGCAGAAATGACTGGCAGAATCCGAGACCAGGGAAAAGAGACGGCGGAAGAAGATTGGAAGAAGTTTAAAGACTATTTGCAGAAATATTGTAAAATTAATGAATGTTAGAATGATGTTGGACAGAAATTAAGTGGTTTCCAGCTGCAATGTTTTAAGAGATATGGAAAATAAGGTTTTGAATTAAGTGAAAACTAATGGTGAGGATTTGCTGAATTTATAATTTGAATTGGAATATAAGAAAGGGAGGTATGAGGAGGTCCGGAAAATAAGTTAAAAGAAAATAGGTAAAGGGAAATTTCATGTGTTTTTTAGTTGTTCTTATATTTTTTCTTTTTTTTGTACTTTTGTATTTTTTTGTATTTTTGTTGTTGTTTTATAATGTATTATTCTGGAAAATTTCAATAAATATCTTATATATATAAAAAAAGGAAAGTGAAGTCTACAAACCACCTGAAGGTGACCCCCATATAACCTCTGCACAAATATGTGTGTGAGATTGGGGAGGGGGAAGACCTAAGCATCCAGTGCTGTAATGTCTCAAAGGGAAGACCTCCTCCTGTAAAGCTTTCAGGGAACTGCCCAGGCCACTGGAGAGTGAAGGAGAAGAGACCCTCTCCCATAATTTAGAGCATGGGTAGGCAGACTAAGGCCAGGGGGCCAGATCTGGCCCAATTGCCTTCTAAATCCAGCCTGCGGACAGTCTGGGAATCAGCATGTTTTTACATGAGTAGAATGTGTCCTTTTACAGTGATACCTCTGGTTAAGAACTTAATTTGTTCCAGAGGTCCGTTCTTAACCTGAAACTGTTCTTAACCCGAGGTACCACTTTAGCTAGTAGGGCCTCCCGCTGGTGCCACGCCGCTGGAGCACGATTTCTGTTCTCATCGTGAAGCAAAGTTCTTAACCCGAGGTACTATTTCTGAGTTAGCGGAGTCTGTAACCTGAAGTGTATGTAACCTGAAGCGTCTGTAATCTGAGGTACCACTGTATTTAAAAAGCACCTCTGGGTTATTTGTGGGGCGTAGGAATTCGTTCTCCACCCCCCCAATATAGTCCAGCTCCCCACAAGGTCTGAGGGACAGTGGACTGGCCCCCTGCTTAAAAAGTTTGCTGACCCCTGATTTAGAGCTTCTGGGAAGTGCTCTCTGTCGAAACCATTTGCATTTTTAACCTGGGCTCTAAAACAGAAGGAGAGGCCGAGAAGGAAATCTTTTTAATGATCACTTTTCCTATTCAAAGTAGGGAAAATAATTACCCGAAAATAATATTTTTGCTCGCGGATCAAGGCAAATAGTTTCCCAGGGAGAAGGCGGTGGAAGCAAGGGGCTTTACACAGGCAGGCCTTTGTGATTTTTTATGGATGGTCATCTGTCAACTGTCAGGTTCTTTCAAAGGAACACTGGTTATAATGTTTTCCCTCTGCACCTTTCCCATCACGATGGCTCAAGTTTGCCTGAGTAACCATCCGTCTTCCTGTTTGCATAGTCAAGGCACTTACAATGAGCTGGGATGTAATGATGCTACCGCAGCTGTATAACATTTGGGCTTGGCTGGAGTGGGCTTGGGTGGTTGGGAAGTGTCTAACATTTTAACTAAATTTGGTGCAGTTGGGCATCCTTATAGGAGGGATTCCACCCCCTGCCCAGGACACAAAATGTCTTTGGAATACAAATGAATCCATTTTCTTTGAGTAACCCTAATGAAATTAACGGGACTTCACTGGTAAAGGGAGAGCAGGCTTTGGATGGTGGGCTTAAGGGCAGATTTCCATGCCTTAAATTGTTATATACAATTAAGACTACACTTATACTGATTTATATTATATTATAATTTTATTGTATTTTCCCCACCCTGCCTTCCAAAGGAGCCCTGAGTGACAACAGAAACCAAAGGACATTTTTTTCTAATTGATGAACAATATCTGAGATATCTTTTGGAATCCTAATCCCACCACAAAGTACATTTTAGCACATATGTGCTTGCATACTGCCTCTCCCATAATACTACAACATGGGATCATTCATTGAGGCCGAATCATGGAAGATTCAACACTATCTGACTTTTATGTAGGTGCTATATTTTATGTAAACTGCTTGGAGGTTTCGGTTGTTAAGTGGTATATAAATCTTGTTAAATGAAATGAAATGAAATAAATATATGATATCAAAGAGAGGGGAGGAGTAAGGGGAAAGATGCTGGGTTTTGGCTGCATTCTGGTGTAGAATTTTACAGGTATGAAAATGAGTTGTTTTCATATACATCAGTTTTCCTCCAAAACCCATTAGCTTCCCTGACTTTATTTATTCCAACAGAGAGAAATAGAGGACCGCATGCTATTTTTAATTTTTTTTGCAGGCTAGAGTTATTTGGTGATGTGTCTTCTTTCTGGTCAGAAATGGTTGTTCGTAAGACCTTTGCTTTATAGAAAAACCCTGGACATTTGCAGATGTTAATGCAGTTGTGAGTTATATTCCTGTAGCGTGGTGAGTAACAGATGCACAATGAAAGTGGTCCTGCAAGTTCTTATGGTTGTATAGACTTTTACTGCAAGGCTGGAGGGATAATAATAATAATAATAATAATAATAATAATAATAATAATAATAATAAATTTATTTATATCCCGCCCTCCCCAGCCGAAGCCGGGCTCAGGGTGGCTAACAACAATAAAATAGTACAACATTCTAAAATCATTTCATTATAAAATTAATTCAACTCAAATTGATGGCAACCATTAGGCTAAAGTTCTGTGAAGATTGCCAAAGGAGGGAGTCAGGCTGTGGATAAACATCAACCACCTATCATTCAATGCTCTGAAGTTGTCACAACCCTTTGTACATTTGAATGTGTAGCTTATAATTGTCAATCTCGTTTGGAAACCTATTTGGATATATTGACTGTCTATATTAGTTTACACAGTGAAGTCAGGATTGATGGAACACTATTATGGTTAATGGCAATGTCCCTCACACTTAGCTATTTTTCATTCATCCATCCATTCATTCATTCATTCATTCATTTATGGAATTTATATACCGCCCTATACCTGGAGGTCTCAGGGCGGTTCACAATAAAAAAGAAAATATTTTTGCAACAACAACAAAATAGAAGATAATTGCATCCTCATAGTTTCTCGAGTTTTCTTTCAGATGATGTGGTGTGAGAGAGACAGGGGACAGAAGCAAAACCCTTCAGAATGGGATCAGGCTTTCGAACTCCAGCGATGCCCTGGCCGAAACAATAGATATTAAGCAAGAAAAGACTCCCAGCGTCTTGACAAAAAGCTCTCCCGGAGGATTACAATGCAGTCAATGTTGCTTTAATTAAATTTAATGCTGTGTGAAATGCACTCTGAGAAACTTTGATGAATGACTGGGGCAATTCACGCAGCTCACGAAAGGGCACCGAGCCCTTGCTGGGGTGTCAAGGCACAATGAATTGGTTAGTACAGGCATGTTTATAGACTGCCTGAGGAACCTTGTATCTGTGTGGTAATGTCAGAGATAATGTTATGATTCGCTGGACCTCAGGGGGGCTTTGATGACACGGTTAATGAGATGCCCTAAGGAGCTGCCAGCAGGTGTCTTCAAGACCTCCCACATCAAACAGCCACAGCTTGGCCCCTTCAGAGGCTGCCATCTAAATCCCCCTCAGCTGGGTCTTTCTTTCCATTAGGCCATTTCCCCCAATTTCTTTTCTTTTCTTTCTTTCTTTCTTTCTTTCTTTCTTTCTTTCTTTCTTTCTTTCTTTCTCTCTCTCTCTCTCTCTCTCTCTCTCTCTCTCCTCCGCTCTTCTCGCTCACACACAGATAGTCAACATTACCTTTGTCTGCTGTCGAAATCCAAAAGTTGTTAGTTTGTAATTTGCTTTCTCTTTGACCTACCCGTATAATGGAGCTTCCTTTGAGTTTTCCAGCAAGACAAACAGGAAACTCAACTAATAGAAAGGAAAAAAGGGGGGAGGGGGCTGGGAGATAAAGTGGGAAAGATGTAGGAGGAGGAGCTGTAGGAGAACAAATTTTTAAGAAAGGTGATGGAGTGGAGACTGAAGGGGGTGGGGAAGAAGGGGAATGTTACCTCCGTGTAGTTTTTTGTTGCAGAGTGATGAACTGTGAGGCTAAGGGCGAATCTTTTATTTGCTTTGTACCCAAAAGAAAAAGAAAAATAGAGGGAATATATGGTTGCATCAAGCGATAAATTCAAGGCTGCTTTTAAAGTTTGGTCATAGGGTGACAGAAAAGGTTGTTTGGAGAGGCGTAGGTTTGGCGGGTGACCTGCTTTGGCTAAAAATGATGTAAGGTGGTAAATAAACATGTTTGTAATAATATAGCCAGCGCTGCAAAAAAATTCCCAGGGCAGGAAATGGACTTGTGGGGTTATGTCATTATAGGGGGATGCACATCAAAGTGAACACCAGACTATTTTAAATGACCGTTTAAAAAAAAATCTTAAAATGAAAAGAACTGTAACTCACTCCCTGCTCCCTTCCTTCACCTTTGATGTTCTTCAGAAATGTTTAGGACTGATAATGGGTTGCAGATTTGGACAAATCTATGCAGAGCTTCAGTGACTGGAAACCTGGAACATTCAGGCTTCCCCTGTACTAAGAAGAATTACATGTTAAACAAACAAGATGAAAAAGAGTGAAATTGCAAATGTGAAAGATGCAACTGTAGTAATAAAGTGTGTTTTCTGTTCCTTTTTTAATTTGTTGCTTTGTATTTGCCATGTGGAAATTTAATTTGTGTGTTAAATTAGAGAAACATGTTTATTTCTGAGTAGGGATAGAAGTGCCAATCAATTTTGGTTCTCTCTGTTTCTTCTTTTCCCAATCTTAAATTCACTTCTCTGCATTTCTGTGGATGATTCTTTAGCATTTTTGTGCAATTGACATGTTTTTGCACCAAATTCCTCCTAATATAATGCATTTTTCTATCTCTTGCGAATGCAGTCATTTTAATGCACAGTTTCCCCTAATATAGACGTTTGTGTAAAATGTGGTTAGAGAACTGCACTGCAAAATTCAGTGAAGTGGGAATAATGAAGCGTGGCTGTGTTTCATTACTTGTGCTATTTCAGAAAGTGAATATTGGATAGATTCAGGTTTAAATGCAACCGAATCTATTTACTCCCCCCATGTCTACTTCTGAGTAAACATGGATGACCTCAGGATGTCCAAGACAATTAATAATAATTAATAAAGTATTGCTCAGCTGATACCATGTTGACAGTGACATTTGGAATCCAGAGTTGAAAAGAGCCATGGAACCAGCACTTGTCATCCTGAGCCATCCATCAGTAGGAACGAAACTGATCAGATGGCCATAAAGATGATATTTAGCAGGAACAGCTGTTGAGGAAACTCAAACAGGTTCTCTTAGTGAATTTTCTTAAAACATTCCAGTTACATTGTCCAATAATATTTCACTGCTCCCAGTTATAGATGCTGTTGGCTTTATAGCAGCACCAGAGAAAGTCATTTGTGCTTAAGGTTGCTGCTTCTTGCTACTGGTTTGGGGTGGAAAAGAGCTATTGGCAGATGCTTTTACCTGCTCTTTATGTGTGTTTTAGATGTGCATTTTATCCATATTACAATTTCGGGCTTTATTCTTCCTAGCTGCCTTGTGCAGGAAGAAGGAATATATATTTAAATAAGATGGACAAGATGGGGGGAGGAGTCGTTAGAACAGCCTTTACCAACCTTGTACTCTCTAGATATTTTGAACTACAATTCCCATCATGCCTAACTGCCTGTCCAAAATATCTGGAGGGTATTTTGGCAAAGCCTGCTCTGGAAAGAAAATGGAGCATGTATGGAACCAATGCAGCCACAGTGAAGAACAATTCAGTCTAATTTTGGTCTGTGTGCTCAGTCTATGTCTATTCTATCTCATTTCCCATTTAAGGTGGTGAGGGCTGGTGATGGGTGTGGCCTGAGGAAAGTGGGTGTGGCCTTATGAGAGTGGGCGTGGCTGGAGAGTGGGTGTGGCTTGATGAGAATCTGCACTCAGGCTTCAGGTTCCCCACTCTTCTGCTCAGTTAGTGGGTCTTAGGGTTCTAGTCAAAAACAAAACAGATTCTAAAATCCTCCCAGTCGAGGTGTAGATTATCCTACAGTGTTTGGAACCTGTTTTCGGCAATACAGACGGCATCTGCCTGAGGAAGAGTACGTAGCAGATATACATTTAGCTGCACCATACATTTAAAGCACTATGATACCACTTTAAATATTCATGGCTTTCCCCAAAGAACTCTGGGAGCTGTAGTTTGTTTCAGATGCTGAGAGTTGTTAAAGATAAAGATAAAGGGATCCCTGACCATTAGGTCCAGTCATGACCGACTCTGGGGTTGCGGCACTCATCTCGCTTTATTGGCCAAGGGAGCCAGCGTACAGCTTCCGGTTATCATGTGGCCAGCATGACTAAGCCACTTCTGGCGAACCAGAGCAGCGCATGGATATGCCCCGTTTACCTTCCCGCCGGAGCGGTACCTATTTATCTACTTGCACTTTGACATGCTTTTTAACTGCTAGGTTGACAGTAGCAGGGACTGAGCAACGGGAGCTCACCCCCGTTGTGGGATTCGAACCGCCGACCTTCTGATCAGCAAGTCCTAGGCTCTGTGGTTTAACCCACAGCGCCACCTGTGTCCCGTTGAGAGTTGTTAGGAGGCCCCTTTTCCTTCACAGAGCTACAGTCAGGGCCGTCTTACCCATAGGTGCCAGGGGTGTGGGGCACCCAGGCACCAGGCTCTCAGGGGCGCCAGGCTGAGAGTCTAGGGCTAAGACTTGGAGTCTGGAGATTGGGAAGAGCTGACAGCCACTGCTAAGCGGAGCAGAGCCTATCGGAGCACCGCAGCTCTTCTGCTGCGGGCAGCCGAGGTGCTGAGGAAGCCAGCCAGCCAGCTCTGCCCTCCTGCATGCCTAGGATTAGCGGGTCATCAAGAGGGCTGCCCAGCGCATGCTGCTCACACGAGCCTCGGGCTCGACTGTTGTTGCGCTGGGCTCTGCTTGCCCCCCTCCCAGCACCCAGCCCCAGCCTTGCTCTGATGCCGCTGCCGCTGCCGCTGCCTCAGGCTCCTCTGTTGCAGCTGAGGGGGCCGGCCAGGCCAGCTGTGCTGTGTGCACCATGTGGATCCATGCTAAAAAGGTTAACAACTTTGGGGTAGTCCCCTAACTCTTAGCAACCCGGGGGGGGCAGGTAGATCTTTGCACCCCGGCACTGCATATGCTTAAGATGGCCCTTAACAAACTACAGCTCCCAGAGTTCTTTGGAGAAAGCCATTTCCTTTTAAAGCAATATCATGGTGCTTTGCGTTTATGGTGCGAATTACGGCCAAGGTCTGTCTGTCTCTATCTCCCTCCACCACCACCCTCTTTTTTTAGTGGATGAAAAGAAACAGTGGTCAGATTATGCGTCTCCAGGATGCTATTCTCCCCCCACCCCAATACTTGTAACCTGAAACAATGACCTAGGTAGATGCACTGCAAGTAAAATGCCATTTATTTAATAAGTTCCTCACCACTGGCTAATGTTGTTATAATGAAGTTGAGAACCAGATCGCAGGAGAAACTGATGCCGGCCTTGGTTTGGTAAATTGTCTTCCAAGGAGAACAGGCTGGCATATTTTCCGAGGTTCTAATCTATTTTTAAACAGGTCTCAAATTGTAGCAGCAGCCACAATCTCTGCTGTAGTTAATGGGCTGCCAGAGCTCCTGTTCGCTGAATGACTGTTCCCTGGATCAGAAGTTAAAGGCATCATGTCATTGTCACTGGGTCAACGGCAGTGAGTCTAACAAAGGACCTTGAAGTACCCCAGGGGACTGGCGCATCTGGCAGCTTCCAGCAAGGTAGGAAGGTCAGTGCTGGAACGCAGTGCAGATCCAAGCCCTGTGACAACTTCACAGGCTCTTCCTTTTATTTGCAAAATCCACTCCTTCTCTTTGAGAATGATGGCTCCCTCCCTATGAGACATCTCCTCTTCCTCCTGTGCTTGGTATTAATTAATACATGCACATGACCTCTGATAATCAACTGACCACAAAAGTTTATAATCCCAAAATAAAGTTTTATTGATTCTCACAAAGCTCAAGGTGTTACTATCAGCACACAAAACTTGGAACCATTTGCTTGTGAGATCGACTTAACCCTAAATGCCTACTTGAATGCTTCAATCTGCAGAACAGGTGCTGTTACAGGTATGGCATAATACTATGAAATCTGCCTTTTAGTGTGGCAGCACCCATACTTTGGAACCCCCTGCCTATTGACACCAGGCATGTGGGTGGCGCTGTGGTCTAAACCACTGAGCCTCTTGGGCTTGCCGATCAGAAGGTCGGCGGTTCGAATCCCCGCAACGGAGTGAGCTACCGTTGCTTTGTCCCAGCTCCTGCCAACTTAGCAGTTTGAAAGCACACCAGTGCAAGTAGATAAATAGGTACTGCTGTGGCAGGAAGGTAAATGGTGTTTCCGTGCGCTCTGGTTTCTGTCACGGTGTTCCGTTGCACCAGAAACGGTTTAGTCATGCTGGCCACATGACCCGGAAAGCTGTCTGTGGACAAATGCCGGTTCCCTTGGCCTGAAAGCGAGATAAGCACCACAACCCCGTAGTCGTTTTTGACTGCGCCCAGGGGTTCTTTACCTTTACCTTACCTACCTGACACCAGACAGGCACCTTCAAGGTAGTCTTTTCAGCACCTGGAATGCACAGACTTGTGCCTGGAAATCATGGCACAAAAGGAAATCTGGGTGAGCCCTTGATGTATAGGACTGTGTTGAAAGAGTGACTTCTCTGTCAGCATCGCCCTTGAGCCAGTGCCACTAACTGGACTCATCCACTTCAGCCCCGACTGGGCCAGGCGATCTGGGTAGCCCTTCCAGACACCACCTTCTGCACAGGAACAGGTCAAAGTGCTGTGGACTCACAGCGTAGAGTTGTGAGCACCGGATTCACTCCAACAAGAAGACAGTCGTCGCACAGCAGAGTACAGCAGAGTATAGCAGAGCATAAACGACTCGGAGAGCAGCTCTGTAGAATATCTTCTTTTATTCTATCTACAACTATAATACACAACTATGTACAGAGCTAAATGAGGTCTAAACGAAAATGCTGAACTGCACTGAGTGTCTGCAGCTCCTCTTAGCAGCAACCTTATCTATACACATGATCTCTCTCTAACACTCAGTCTCTCTCTCTCTCTCTTTGATGTGGGGCTGGAGCGGAATAAGTAGAGAGCAGAAACCGCCCCCTCCTCTCTGGAGAATCAGCAGAGAACATCAGCAGATTCTTGGGTATGGGAGGGGTGAAATCTCCTCATCCTCAGCACCCTCATGAAACTATAGTTCTCAGGATCCTTCGTGGGAAGGGATGACAGTAACTAATGTAAAGTCAGCACTTGTTTGTAGTACAGTCATACCTCATGTTACATCTGCTTCATGTTACGTTCTTTCAGGTTACGTCCTGCGGTGACCCGGAAAGACCAGAAAGGGTTACTTCTGGGTTTTGCCGCTTGCACATGTGCAGAATCACAAAATGACGTCACACGCATGTGCAGTAGTGGTGAATCACAACCCGTGCATGCACAGACGTGCCACTGTGGGTTCCACTCTTTTCATGTTGCTCACAAGCCTCTGGAACAGATCCCATTCACAGCCAGAGGTACCACTGTATAGACAGATATTCCCCCAGCTGCTACTAACAAGATATTCCCAGGGCTTGAGATCAAACAAGGAAGTATTTGGGTACTAGATACTATTTTGACCAGCTGAGGGTAGGCTGAGAATGGATTACAGGCCGGAGAAGCTGAATTTCAGCACCTAATCTAGAAAAAGAGTAAAAATGAAAGGTTAAATAGTTCAGTCATTTTGTATGATTTTAGGAAACTCCAGCCCTGCAACATGGCTGAGAAACTATCTTGGAAACGAAACCAATTATATATCATTTCACCATTTTCTAGTTCCATTTCCCCCCACATCTAGGCACAGGCGCATAAAATACATATGCGTAGTCCTACACACACACACACACACCCATGCTCACTCACACACATTGTTTTTACATTTAAATATATATTGCTTTTAAATTTTAAATGTAGATGTGAGCGATAAGACCTGTGTCAGCAGAGAAATTAGATTGTGAAGTCAAGTGAAGAAGCCAGACACTACAAAATTATTAAAAGACTGTTTCTCATTCATGGGCTCTGGCTTTGATCGCCATTTTCACTGGTGAAAATTCAGAACACCATCAAAGCATTCACTTCCCAGATGACGGAAGCCATATGAGGCAAAATACATGTATTTTTTAAAAACTCACAAAAAGCGGGACAGCCAAAATAGCAATGGCGAAGAACTTCCCATTGCTCACAAAATCATAGGATTAGTTAGAAGGGAGTTGAAAACGACATGGTACCTTCCATAATTCCATTGTTTGGACTTGGTTGTGGAAAGTCCACTCAAAATAACATAAGAAGAGTTGGCTCAGTATACCTGAAGGAGCGTCTCCACCCCCATTGTTCAGCCCGGACACTGAGGTCCAGCTCCAAGGGCCTTCTGGCAGTTCCCTCACTGCGAGAAGTGAAGTTACAGGGAACCATGCAGAGGGTCTTCTCGGTAGTGGCACCCGCCCTGTGGAATGCCCTCCCTTCAGATGTCAAGGAAATAAACAACTATCTGAATTTTAGAAAACATCTGAAGGCAGCCCTGTTTAGAGATGTTTTTAATGTTTGATGTTTTACCGTGTTTTTCATTTTCTGTTGGGAGCCGCCCAGAGTGACTGGAGAGGCCCAGCCAGATGGGCGGGGTATAAGTAGTAAATTGTTGTTGTTGTTGTATTCAGAAAGCATTTCCACCTTCATGTAACAAGAAGAATGTAGTGGCCTGGAGGAGGTTACTAAGGACAGTCGCCTATGAGCAAATTCTGCCAAACGAAATAAGCAAAACCAAAGCAATCTTGAAGATCAGCAGTCAATTGGACTTGGAGCAGAAGGTGGTGACCCACTACCAGTAACGCGAATAGCAGGGGTCACCTACTACCAGAGATGCCATCTTCTGAAGAACATTGAGGGCCCCCCATGTGACGTGCTGATGTCACATGATGTCCTGACATCTCTCTGTGTCCAGCTCTGCGTTTGGCCTGAACAATGGGGGGGGGGTTTCCGGCCCCCTCAAAAATAAGATTGAGGGAGCCTAAAGAGCCTTGGCCCCCTGAAGCTGGTGCCTGTGCCTACTATCCTGCAGTAACCTGAACAAGGATGCAGAATGGACATCCAATATCGCATTGACCCAGTTCACATGGAGGGATGGCTGAATTTGTCAATTGTGGTTTTTTTTTTTATAATAATCAAAAATAAAAGTCCTCATGAAAATTTGTCAGCATTGCACTGCAGATTTCTCACCACATGTCCATTTTTGCTCATTTTTTATCCTCAGTTCATTTGTTTATTTCTTTCATCAAATTTGTATACAACTTGATTGTATGAAAAACTTCAAAGCGGGTTTCAAAAACCATATTTGCTCTAGTATATACATCTTGTACACTTTACTTGGCTGTGCAAAATTACTTGCAGTGCAAAATTTGGAGAGGTGTGACTTCTGAAGGAGAGCTGTGTTTTGGTTCATGAAAGTGCAAATCAGGTAAGCTTGTCTTTGAACGTGAACTGAATCAACCTTCTATGGAAACCCAAACTGCGGTTTAGAACTGCATGAATGTGTAGAGGACCTCAAGGTTTGGCTTATCTTCCAAATTTGTGGTTGTGGGTAAACTCTATCCACATTAATTTTAGCTACAGCTTGAGCAGCTACCATTTTTAAAAGATTGTCAATTGCATCACAGTTATTTATTTATTTGGAGCATTTTTATGTTGGCCTATAACACAAAAATGATAAATGATAAAAGCAAAAGTGATAGAAGCAAAAGTGAATATGTGCAACAAAGCATATGCAGCCAATATATACACAGACATGCAAGATGAAAAACAGATCTTAAAACTGAAAGTTGCCTGAGGCGACACCAAAAACTGAGAGCACACCAGAACATTGTCATGGGTTTAACGCAGTTGGGTAGAGTGTGGTTCTGATAATGCAAAGGTCACAGGTTCAATTCCTGTATAGGAAAGCTGCATATACTGCTGCGTTGAACGGGGTTGGACTATTATTAAGGTTCCCCAAACTTGGGTCTCCAACCATCTTTGGACTACAGTTCCCATCATCCCTGAGGAAACCCAAGATTGGGAAACCCTGGACTAGATGATCCTCAGGACCCTTCTAACTCTAAAATAAAGGTAAAGGTAAAGGACCCCTGGATGGTTAAGTCCAGTCAAAGGCGACTATGGGGTTGAAGCACTCATCTCGCTTTCAGACTGAGGGAGCCAGCGTTTGTCCACAGACAGCTTTCCGGGTCATGTGGCCACCATGACTAAACCACTGCTGTCGCAACAGAACACCGTGATGGAAACCAGAGTGCACGGAAACGCCGTTTATATTCCCGCCACAGCAGAACCTATTTATCTACTTGTACTGGTGTGCTTTCGAATTGCTAGGTTGGCAGGAGCTAGGTATAGAGCAACGGGAGCTCACTCTGTTGCGGGGATTCAAACCGCCAACCTGCCAATCTGCAAGCCCAAGAGACTCAATTGTTTAGACCACAGCACCACCCACGTCCTTCTAATTCTACAATTCTATGATTCTACGATTTGCAGTTTGTCAAAAGAAAAAGAAAAGTTCCAATTCTGATGTGGCAGTAGATGAATGTGAGTGGGTCACTACGTAAGCACTTGACCGTGCAAGTAGATGCACACTTTCTGAGGCCTGGTGGTGATCGCCAGACTCAAGGGACCCTTCCCTTTGGGTCATGAAATCAAGCATTCTTCCAAGGTAATGTGGTGTTGGCTAGCAAGACGGCAAAGGTAGCTGTTGTTTTTGGCTCTCGCATCAGAGCTGATCCCTGAAGTGAGGCCAAGACCTGCAATCGTTTGCCTTGGTTGAAAAGAAAACAAACTGAACCTGTACAGTACACACTTCTGAGGTAATTACTGCCATTAGATCACAGCCTGGAAATGAATTTCAAGTCACATAAGGAAAATGATACCCCCACGTTAAAAAAAAAGAAATGCCTCAGAACAGTTTTATGGCAGTCCCTAGTCAAAACAGAAGGCGTGGCACTGCAAGCTGAAGGGGATGTTATGCAAAACTTACAGATGATACAACAAATAGCTGCTGTGTTTTATTTTACCAATGTTTCAAAGTACAAATAAAGGTTTAAGATCTAAAGAATTCGCCGCTTTTCTACTGATTGCAGCAAGGCAGTCTATTGCTCAACACTGGAAAGCTTAACCAAACAATCGTGGTATAAAAATATGTGGAATATTGCTATTTTGCTTTAGTTTAATTTAGTTTAGTTTAAAAATTTGGTTTAAAATTAATTTAAGGCAAGGCACAACCTCTGTATTTTTGTGCAGTCTTGTGGGATTTCATAAAATATATCAACAATAATAACTTAAGTGATCCACTTCTGGAGGTGAATAAGAATATTTTGTTATCATAAGGGTACAAAATGTTGTCCTTCTCGTAGACAGACTGTTTTCCTTTCATTGTCTTTTTACTTTAACCTTGTATTCAAATTTTACTTCAATTTGCTACTGCATAATATCAGTTTATTAATATTACAGCAGAACTACAAAGAAAAGGAAGAAGAAAAAAGTGAAACAATACACATTATATTTCCCAATACTGTAATTGCATAATTTCTTTACCCATTGCTGTGCAAGTTGTGTTGGTTGGATTAAAGAAAAGCCTTCCCAGTGGATTAAACAATAGCCGTTCCAAACTTCAACCCCAAGAGGAATAATAGAACTGTAGAGTTGGAAGGGACCAGGAGAGGCGTCTAGTCCAATAACTAGCAATCTTTTGCCCAACATGGGATTCAAACCCATGACTCTGAGATTAAGAGACTCATGCTCTATCGACTGAACTATTTCGCAGCTGCTTCAAAGCATTGTGTAGGGCCCTTTGCAAGTCCTGCACAGTTCACCTGGCCATCATTGTGACATCAGACAGGTGAGTGGTCTGTCCACTAATCAGATTTGGCCCATGAAGAATAAGAAAGATAAGGACCTGGACCACCAACCAGATAAGGCTTGGAATGGAGTCTAATGTCAGAAGGAGGCTTAACCCTTTAGCCCAGGCATCCCCAACCTGCGACCCTCCAGATGTTTTGGCCTACAACTCCCATGATCCCTAGCTAACAGTGGTCAGGGATGATGGGAATTGTAGTCCAAAACATCTGGAGGGCCGAAGGTTGGGGGTGCCTGCTTTAGCCAATCTATACCCATGGCAAAGTCCTATTTGCGCCCTTTCAAAGTGAGCGGCCGCCGAGACCACATAACACTGGTCTTGAAAGACCTACATTGGCTCCCAGGACGTTTCAGAGCACAATTCAAAGTGTTGGTGTTGAACTTGAAAGCCCTAAACGGCCTCGGCCCAGTATACCTGAAGGAGCGTCTCCACCCCCATCGTTCTGCCCAGACACTGAGGTCCAGCACCGAGGGCCTTCTGGCGGTTCCCTCATTGCGAGAAGCAAAGCTACAGGGAACCAGGAAGAGGGCCTTCTCGGTAGTGGCACCCGCCCTGTGGAACGCCCTCCCATCAGATGTCAAAGAGACAAACAACTACCTGACATTCAGAAGACATCTGAAGGCAGCCTTGTTCAGGGAAGTTTTTAATGTGTGACATTTTAGTGTATTTTTGGTCTTTGTTGGAAGCCGCCCAGAGTGGCTGGAGAAACCCAGCCAGATAGGCAGGGTACAAATAATAAATTATTATTATTATTATTATTATTATTATTATTATTATTATTATCTCTTGGGTGGCTGCCTTTTCCTTCCACCCCCTCCCCTTTCTTAGGGAACCACGGACTGTTGTTTCAGCTCAGGGTCCAGTAGTCGCTTGGCCCTTGTTCCAAGTAAGAAAGGACTGCAGTATCAAAGATTGACTTAATTTTCATTGCCGTACATAAAACATCTGACCGTATTTGCTGAGAAAACTCCCAATGTCTCGCTTTATTTGCACAGGCAGAGGGGAAAGTACAGGGTATCCGTCTGGGAGTGAACATCAAAGGGGAGCAAGCAGGGTGACAGATATTTGGATACGCAGTATGAGAGCCGGCTGGGATGGGAGTCTTGGGGGTCTCTTGGTTTACCAAGATGAATCCCAATTGGAACTGCCTCATTCTCTCAAACCCCCCACCCTTTATTATCACTTCACGGTTAACATCTGTTGATGAGTAGGATTAACGGCCCTCTTTTTCAATGACATCGAGCTCTTTTAACGAGCTCTCTTCAGTCAAAGGTGGTTGGCCTTCGAAGGGGGGAAAAAAACAAAGGAGAGAATAGTCATTAAGCAAACAATCCTTTGCCAGGATTTGATGCTAAACATGCAGTCGCCCCGACGTGAGTGATTCGCTGGAGATGAAATTTATTCTGCAAGAATCTGACCTTGATGTTGGTTAACAAGAATTCACTCTTTCCCTTGTCATTATTAAGAACTTCAGACGCCTCAAACGGCCTGCGTTCTCTTTTAAACATCCATTATGTAGGGTTTTCTCTTAAATGTTCGTTCCCGTTAATAATAATGCCTGTTAGCAATGCCTTGGTGATATATCCCCAAACATCCAGGGATGGTTCAGGAGAGGAATCTTGGCCAAATCTCTGGTGGTGACTGGTGTTAGTTAGGACTGGTAAGGAGGAAGGTGTTGTTGAGAGAGGGGCAGCAGTTGGCAGAGCCCATGACTGGCAGAGACAAATAATTCCAGTTTTGTCCCCATCCACCCAATGCCGCCCCCACCCCCAGACTGCTAGCAAGTAAATGTAATGGGTCCCTTGGTCCTGTCAGGACCTGACAGGATTTTGCAGCCCGAGATGTGGATATGGATTCTTCAGCAACCTGCCTTTCATTGGCTCCCAGTACGTTTCCAAGCACAACTCAAAGTGTTGGTGCTGACCTTTAAAGCCCTAAATGGCCTCGGTCCAGTATACCTGAAGGAGCGTCTCCACCCCCATTGTTCAGCCCGGACACTGAGGTCCAGCGCCGAGGACCTTCTGGCGGTTCCCTCGCTGCGAGAAGTGAGGTTACAGGGTACCAGGCAGAGGACCTTCTTGGTAGTGGCGCCCACCCTGTGGAACGCCCTACCATCAGATGTCAAGGAAATAAACAACTGTCTGACTTTTAGAAGACATCTGAAGGCAGCCCTGTTTAGGGAAGTTTTTGATGTTTGATGTTTTATCGTGTTTTTTATATTCTGTTGGGAGCTGCCGTGAGTGACTGAGTAGGGGTATAAGTAATAACAACTTCTTCTTCTTCTTCTTCTTCTTCTCCTTCTCCTTCTCCTTCTCCTTCTTCTTCTTCTTCTTCCCTCTGTCACCTGCACCCCCTCTTTGCTTCTGCCTCTTGAGTTTGACACGTCCTCTGAAACAGCAAATCCTCTTCTTTGTTTGGGGGTTCCCATGGGGTTCCTCAGTTTGTGCTTCCTCTGCATCCAGCCAGTCTATGACATCCAGGCCTTAACACACTGAGAAATTGAGTATGTATGATGTCTTGCTTAACGTGATCAGATTGCATTGCATTCTACAGAGACCCGCCAGCTGCTATTGCTGTACCAGGAAGGTTGATGCCTTCACCTCGATGACAATTTGAATGGATTAACTCATAATGCTTTGAGATCGTAACTGTTAAACTGCCACCTTTGGCAGCCTGCTGGAACTCTTCCTTATGGGTGGACATCAAATTTTATTACTGCAGTTTATGAGTCTGTCCTGATATACAGAGTGTTTGTAATCAATTTGTGATAATTGGAAATCCTGGCTTTGTTGCCGTCAACAGGTGATGTGTGCATCGCCTCAGGCTTCCTGCTTTAAAGTACCATCAGCTTTATTATTGCATAGCTCAAGCATAGATTTGCACAAAACTTGTATAAAAAGCTGTACTAGCAAAGCAATTCGCCAAGTTTCAAAGCAAAGTTTGGATTGATTCAGGGATCTGGGCTGAGCTGGCTTCAAATCAAGTTGCCAGATCAGGCCTCATTTGGATTGGGCACAGCCTTAGTTGTAACTACTTTATTTTGCAGAGCTTTTGAAGGCTACCAAAGTAGCCAATAGGGACACGGGTGGCGCTGTGGGTTAAACCACAGAGTTGGACTTGCCGATCAGAAGGTCGACAGTTCGAATCCCCGCAACAGGGTGAGCTCCCATTGCTCAGTCCCTGCTCCTGCCAACCTAGCAGTTCGAAAGCATGTCAAAGTGCAGGTAGATAAATAGGTACCGCTCCGGTGGGAAGGTAAATGGCGTTTCTGTGCGCTGCTCTGGTTCGCCAGAAGCGGCTTAGTCATGCTGGCCACATGACCCGGAAGCTGTACGCCGGCTCCCTCAGCCAATAAAGCGAGATGAGCGCCACAACCCCAGAGTTGGTCACGACCGGACCTAATGGTCAGGGGTCCTTTACCTTAAAGTAGCCAATAAAGAGGACAAGAATTCTTCCATGTTGCTTTTGCTTCCGTCTTTATTCTTTAAATTGTCTTGTCACCATGTTTAAGTCTCCACTGGTTTGAGTCTTTTTCTTCTTCTTCAGGGTCTTGAACATAACTCACATGCAGTAGTAATTTTATTTTCTGTTGACATTCTTGACAATTTAATGCCCCATTATGGGTTGTCATAACTGTCTCATTTTTGTGTGTCTTCAGACATTGAGACTCTGAAACAGACTCAGCTTGGCCAGCATCATTTCCCCTGTTGATTTAGTTTCATTTTCTGTTTTCTTGGCATGGCAGGAGCAGCGTTAAATAATTCCTCTGATCTCTGTTCTCTTGTGTGTGTGTGTGTGTTTGTGTGTGTGGAAAAGGGAATTTATGATGAGAGTCTTTATCCCGAAAGGACATTGTGACTGTTGTGCCTTCCAGATTTGTTTTTTGGAATTTTTTTAAGAAACAAAAATCATATCCCATGATTGCTCTTTTGTTTGGTTTTTATTTTTATTATTATTACAGATCTCATTTCATTATAATGACACTGTATTCTATAAAACATGGGGCAGACTCTTAAAGGCACTGGGACATTTTAAGTCCAGCCTAGGAAATGGAAGAGAAATGACAGGAACAGCATTTAGGGGGGGTCAAGTAACCTATTTTACCAAGGGCAGGCCTCTGTTGGAAAGACTGTCTAGTCCAAGTCCAGCCTAAAGATAGCAGCATTCAGAACAGTCACCAAATTGCAGAAAATTCTCCAGTCCTACTTTATATGTATAGAGGTGCGTTTGGAAACAATTGACATAATAATAATAATAATAATAATAATAATAATAATAATAATAATAAATTATACCCTGCCCTTCCTGGTTCAGAAAACCGGGCTTAGGGTGGCTAACAACAAATTTAAAACACTTAATTGATGCAACAAAAAACAGCATAAAATACAGTATAAAACGTGAACAACAATAAATTCAGAATTCAAAAATCAATTTAGGGGGGAAATCCATCCAATAAACATTAGATGATCACCAGGGCTAGCTGGCTAAATTAGTCCTATTTGGGCCAGTGAGGAGACCAAGGGAGAATTAGCTGTGGGATCCCAGAGCGGGTAATTTTCATAAAAAGGAGAGGGGGAAGGAAGGAAGGGGAATAAAAGATCAAATTGAAAGCCAGGCGGAATGCAATACATCTTACCAAAGTCGGGAAGACCATGACCAGGAGGTCAATATGTTCGCCCCAACTACTGTCCAGGTTCTGATCATTTATGGACACCTGCAAGGCTGTTCTTTCATTTCTTACGGTTCTTTATCATTAACAGGAGTTTGACTGGCCCTCCCTTCAAACAGAGGGCCTTGTCCTCTGTAAAGTATGACAAGAAGCTTGTCAGCACTCAGCTGAATATGTGGAAGAGGGGTGTGCTCTGAGCAAGAACTACAGCTCTCAGAGTTGCCTGGGAAAAGGGACCGATTGTTAAACCACTCCGGAGATTTGCAGCTCTGTGAGGGGTACAGAGGTCTCCTAACAACTCCCAGCATGCTCATTGCTTCCCAGGATTCATTGAGCCATGACGCTTTGAAGCCATTCATTTCACTGTATTCTATAAAACATGGGGCAGACTATTAAAGGCACTGGGACATTTTAAGTCCAGCCTAGGAAAGGGAAGGGAAATGACAGGAACAGCATTTATGGTGGTCAAGTGACCTATTTTACCAAGGGCAGTCCTCTGTTGGAAAGGCTTCAAAAGCCATGACTCTTTGAAGCGGTATGTTTTAAATGTATAGTGCGGATAGGTCTCTGAAAACTGTGCCATATGAGAAAAACCATGGTGGTTCAGCTGGTGTAAAACCAGACTGTGTAGCATGTGTTCATAGACATTACCCCAGAGACTGAAGCCTTGGCTTTTACATTATTCTACTCCGTTGTCAGCATAATGGTCTGAAAGAGAGTAGTGCCAGATTCATCTAAAGAGGTGGCAGAAAGGTAGAGGTAGGACTCAAAGTGTCATATTCACTCTATTGGGCCTCAGTGTTAACTACTTGCCATTAACTCAAATGTTCCCAGTTTCAGGATCAGCAGGCCGTCTTTAAGCAGAGCATCCGTCAGGTTTCTATAAAGTTAATGTTCCATATAACATTTCTCCTACAAAGACAGGCAACGGGCGCAGGACTGTTTGTGTGACTGTCATCCTCTCTTTCTTCCTGTGGTTTCAGAGAAGGAGCCACACATTTGTGTCCTGCCTCTCTTAGTCCAAGAAGTCCAAGAACCTTCCAATAAAATTTGCACTAATAATAATAATAATAATAATAATAATAATAATAATAATAATAATAAATTTTTATATCCCGCCCTCCCCAGCCGAAGCCGGGCTCAGGGCGTCTAACAACACTAAAATAGTGCAACATTCTAAAAACATTATAAAAATTAATTAAAATCAAAATTGATGGCAACCATAAACTAAAGTTCTGTAAAGATTGCCAAAGGAGGGGGTCAGGCTGCGCCCTGATCAAAGGCCTGGTGGAACAGCTCTGTCTTGCAGGCCCTGCGGAAAGATGTCAAGTCCTGCAGGGCCCTAGTCTCTTGTGACAGCGTTCCACCAGGTTGGAGCCGCAGCCGAAAAAGCCCTGGCTCTAGTTGAGGCCAGCCTAACCTCTCTGTGGCCTGCGACCTTCAAGATGTTTTTATTTGAAGATCGTAAGTTCCTCTGTGGGGCATACCAGGAGAGGCGGTCCTGTAGGTACGAGGGTCCTAGGCCGTATAGGGATTTGAAGGTTAAAACCAGCACCTTAAACCTGATCCTGTACTCCACCGGGAGCCAGTGCAGCTGGTATAGCACCGGATGAATGTGATCTCGCAGCGAAGACCCCGAAAGGAGTCTCGCCGCGGCATTTTGGACCCGCTGGAGTTTCTGGGTCAGTCTCAAGGGCAGCCCCACGTAGAGCGAGTTACAATAATCCAGTCTGGAGGTGACCGTCGCATGGATCACAGTGGCTAGGTCAGGGCGAGAGAGGTAAGGAGCCAACTGCTTAGCTTGGCGGAGATGAAAAATGCCGCCTTTGTTATAGCTGCAATCTGCGCCTCCATGGAGAGGGAGGTATCAAAGATTACACCCAAACTCTTAACGAATGGTGCTGGCACTAATTGCACCCCCACAAGAGATGGGAGTTGCCCCCTCAGTCCCATATCGTCCCGTCCCAGCCAGAGGACCTCTGTCTTCAAAGGATTTAACTTCAACCGGCTCCCACGTAACCATCCAGCCACAGCTTCCAAGCATCTGATCAGTGTGTCTGGGGCCGAGTCAGGATGGCCATCCATCAACAGATAGAGTTGGGTGTCATCAGCATACTGATGGCAGCCCAGCCCTAAACTCCGGACAAGCTGGGCGAGGGGGCGCATAAAGATGTTAAAAAGCATCGGGGAGAGTATCGCACCCTGGGGCACTCCACACACCAAGGAGTGGCGTGATGACAATTCCCCCCAAGCGCCACCCTCTGTCCCCGACCAGAGAGAAACGAGCGCAGCCATTGAAGGACTGTGCCCTGGATCCCCACGTCGGCAAGGCGGTGGTCCAGGAGTTCGTGATCGACCATGTCGAAGGCTGCTGACAGGTCTAGAAGAATCAGCAGCCCCGACCCGCCTCGATCCAGCTGCCTGCGGAGATCATCTGTTAGGGCGGCCAGAGCCGTCTCGGTTCCATGACCAGCGTGGAAGCCGGACTGGAATGGATTCAGAGCCAATGTTTCATCCAGAAACTTACCAAGCTGTTCAGCAACCGCTCTCTCAATCACCTTACCCAGGAATGGAAGATTCGAAACCGGGCAGTAATTGGATAGATCTAAGGGATCTAATGATGTTTTCTTTAAGAGCGGTCGCACCACTGCCTCCTTCAGTTCCCCTGGGAATGTCCCAGTGCCAAGGGACAAATTGATGATATCCCCCAGGGGGGCCCGCACCTCGTCTGGACACGCTCTAATCAGCCAAGACGGGCATGGGTCGAGAGGACAAGTGCTGGGCTTTCCAGCTCGGAGGAGTCTGTCCACATCGGCTGGGGATATCCGGTCAAAGTGGTCCAATACTGGACCCGGGGACAGTCGAGGGGCCTCCAGTTCCTTTATTGTATCCAAATTGGCAGGGAGATCATGGCGGAGCAACAGGACCTTCTCCGCAAAAAAGCTCGCAAATGCCTCACAGCTGTGTGTCAAATTGTTGTTTAAATTTGGCTGTCCTTCAAGGGACATTAAAGACCGAATTATACTAAATAATTGTGCCGGGCGAGAGCTAGCGGATGCAATGGAGGCCGAGAAGTAGGACTTCTTAGCGACCTTCACTGCCATCTCGTAGGTTTTCATAAAAACCCTATAAGATGTTCTTGAAACTCCATCACGGGCACCCCGCCATACTCGCTCTAGCCGTCTGAGGTCCCGCTTCATTTTCCAGAGCTCCTCGGTAAACCAGGGAGCCCGGTTTCTGCGGGGTT
The DNA here is from genome assembly GCF_964252035.2 of Podarcis erhardii. Taxonomy (NCBI): domain Eukaryota; kingdom Metazoa; phylum Chordata; class Lepidosauria; order Squamata; family Lacertidae; genus Podarcis; species Podarcis erhardii. The sequence continues at coordinate 66,952,874 of NC_138512.1, read as the reverse complement.
GCAGAGGGCGCTTAGGTGCGATCTCATTGATGGCTGCCAGGAGCTGGGTATTCCAGCCCTCAACAAGCTCAGTCAATGAGTCACCAGAGAAAGGTCCCGCAAGCCTTGACGGAATCTATCAGGGTCCATCAGCCTCTGCGGGCGAGCCCAAATCGGCTCGCCACCTAAGCAGGGTGGGGGTGGAACGTCAATCCTGGCTTTCAGGGCATAGTGATCAGACCATGACACCTTCATCGAAGGAAACATGATCACATCTATACCGACGCCAAAGATCAAATCCAGCGTGTGGCCTGCTTGATGTGTGGGGCCCGAAACAAACTGGGAGAGCCCTAGTGTCGCCATGGAAGACACCAGGTCGAGAGCCTGTGAGGAGGGAGTGGCATCAGCATGGATGTTGAAGTCCCCCAATACCAGTAGGTTAGGGAACTCCAAGGCCCAGCCGGCCACCGCCTCCAGCAGGCCTGACAGGGTGGCTGCTGGTGCGCTAGGTGGCCGGTACACCAGCCAGACAGCCAAGCTCACCTCAGAGCCCCACACTAGGCCAACACATTCAATGCCGGGGATTGATGGCGATGGTAGAGCCCTGAAAGAACAATCTTCCCGGATTAATAATGCCACCCCTCCCCCCCCGGCCCACAGTCCACGACTGGTGGAGGACGGAGAAACCCGGGGGCGCCATCTCTCGTGAGGTGACAGTTTCCCCTTCGCGCACCCAGGTCTCCGTCACACAAGCCAGGTCGACCCCCTGCGAGGTGAAGAAATCTCGCAGGGTGGCGGTTTTGTTGCCTATAGACCTGGCATTGCACAACACCAGTGACGGAGGTGAGTAATCCTTGCTCACCCTACCCTCGTCTCTCGGGATGGGGCGCAGATTGGAAGGGGTACTGTAATGGTTCTAGGGGGTTGCTCATGCGTAAGTTGCCGCCAGTCTTGGTTTGGTTGCCTGGTTGAACCCTTTCTGTCTGGACAGCCCTTCACTGCGTGGCTGTCTCAGTCGCTGGCAGAATCCGTCAGTGGGCGTTTCTTAAACTTCTTCCAGCAAAAAAGTTCTTTGACGCCAAGTCTCCTCCTACTCTCCCTGCGCGGAAGTCTTCTGCGCAGGGAGGGTGTGGGCAGCGGAGTACCCGTGCTCTCCCCACTAGTCTCTGTTGAAGAGTCCTGGAGCCTTTTCTCCGATTCCCCCATCTGCCCCCCCTTCTCTCCTGGTGTTATGTTGATTTCCTTTCCCAGCAGCTGGGCTGCCTCTCTCCCTGCTGGGACCCTCTCCGGCATCGCTCTGGAGCCTTCCCTCCACCTCTGTCTCTGATGGCAGTTCCCTGACAGGTACGAGAAAAGGGGTACAAAGAAAACCGAAGCGACTTTCTCCCTCAAACACCTCAGTTTGTTAACTGTCTACCCTCTGAGTCAAAATCTCTGAAACTACTAAATGAAAGAAAATGGTTGTTCTAGGGCAGTGTTTCCCACACTTGGCTCTCCAGCTGCTTTTGAACTACAATTCCCATCATCCCTGACCTGCTATCTAGGGACGATGGGAGTTGTAGTCCCAAAACAGCTAGAGACCCAAGTTTGGGAAACTCTATCTAGATTATTAGAAACATTATAAGCAAAGGAACAAAGGAAACTTGGTCCATCCTGTCCAGTATTGTCTACACCAGTAGTGTCCAAACTTTGTTCAAAGAGGGCCAGCTTTGATGAAGTGAAGGGCTGTGGTGGCCGACCAAAGGGCCAACCAAAGTTGTTGACCTTTTTTAAACTGACCGGAGGGCTGGATTAGGCCCCCGAAATGGACTTTGGACATGCCTGGTCTACACAACACTGGACTGGATTTCAAATGAGGATCTTTCCCAGCTCTACCTGAAGATGGCAGGGATTGACTCCAGGACCTCCTGCACACAAGTTCCAGTTCCCAGTTTTTTCCACAGTTCTTCCTCCTGGTTTATCCAGTAGTGGTTGGTGAGACAGGAGTGTTTAACTGACCTCCTGCCACCGGCGTTGCTGTGGCTTACTGAGAGGGAGAGGGGAAGGAGCAAGGTCAGAATTGTGCAAACACACCATCAGAACCAGTGCAGCATTCCTGCCAATGCATTTGCACCACAACCACTTTGCTGCCACTACCCCCCTCCAAGTAGTTAACAATGATGGAGAGGAGGGGTCAGCTGAGCACTGCTGGTGTGGAATGGAACATCACTCCCAAAGTTCTAGATCAGGGGGAATCTCAGGCTCAGGAGCCGAACATGGCCCTTCAGGCCTCTTTCATCTGGCCCTCAAGACTCTCTCTAAGCCACACCCACAGCCCAGCCACACCCACTTTTTCATGCTGTACCCCTCTCTACTGGAGGCTTTGCACCCACCTTGAATGCATTTTTTGCTGGCTGGAATATGTTTTTGAAGTGCATTAATGCTTCTTGCTTACCCAAATGAAGAACAGAGAAGAGTTGTGTCTGTACTTTAGTGTACAAAAGGAAACTTTGTGTTAATTGCTCCACTTGCAATTAACCAAGCCAGATGGGCGGGGTATAAATAAATATAAGTTTAAATATAAATATAAGTTTAAATATAAATATAAGTTTAAATATAAATATAAATATAAATATAAATATAAATATAAATATAAATATAAATATAAATATAAATATAAATATAAATATAAATATAAATATAAATAGATTATTATTATTATTATTATTATTATTATTATTATTATTATTATTATGCTTTGGACCATGCCAACCTTTGCCTCTGCCAACCTTTGCCACCAACATGTGGTCTCCTGAAGTTTGCCCAGAAGCAAAGTTTGCCCAGGCTGAAAATGGTTCCCCAACTTTGTTATACATCTCCTATTGTAAGGGGGTGCCTCTAATTCCACCTTTTCCATAGAACAGAAGGAGAAGACCGCGAAGCAGGCTGCGAACCAGCTCCCAGCAAGAATGAGAAATCACCCTCTTTCCTCCCTCCTTCAAGTGTGGAATCAGAAAGCTAAATTAAACCAGTTAAGGGATTTAAATTTAGGCTTGCAGATTGTAAGCAAAGGATTCTGGCAGGTCTACATAATGGGTTGACTGTTATGATGATGACATTATATTGCTGTGTACTTGAGAAGTACGGCACAGACTACTTTTTATTGGAACGGTAATGCGTAAATGATGGCGAGTTATGTCACTATAAACTGCGATGCAACAAAACTGGCCGTCATAAATGGTGTGATATTGAGGCAATCAAGACGTACATTATTTCTGCTTGATGGCAGGGAGGCACATGCCTCTGTTAATTAATAGTGATGCAAGCTGGGAAGCCTAGCCACACCCCTTGAAGGAAGAAGGAGGGATGTTTGAATGTTCGGTCTCCCAAATTTGTATCCCTTGCCAATGTGTACATTTATGTCTGTAGCAGTTAGGAGTTTGGGAAGAGATGTTAAAGTGAGGGCTTTTGGCTCTGTGGTAGAATACATGTTTTGCATACAGAAGGTACCAGAATCAGTACTAAGCGTCTCCAGGTGGGGCTTAATAAAAGCTTCTATATGAAACCCTGAGCAACCTTACATTCTGGACTATACCTCTTGACCATGATGGCTAGAGCAGAGGAAAGTTGGCATCCAGGGCATCTGCCTGAGAGATCTGCTGGCAATTGGCATAGACAATACTGAACTAATGGACCAATGTTCTTAATCAGTGTAAGTCATTTTTCTATATATAAATTGCACCCTAAATTTATGCCTGCCAGTTGTGCCTAACACATTTTACAACCACCACCACTACCAAACTCCAATGATTTGCATTTGACCACAACACATATTCACACATATTCGCCAGGTTGGACCCAGGTTTATGCCCAGGGTAGCAAATCATCCTGCCAGTCCCTGGCAGAATCATCAACTTGTAGAGTTCGAAGGGACCCTGAGTGCCAACTGCTCCAACCCCCTGCAATTCCAGAATCTCAGCTAGATCATACATGGCAGATGGCCATTCAGCCTCTGCTTAAAACCCCACAAGGAAGGGGCTCCATAGATCATGAAGGCATGAGTGCCCAATTAATGGGAGAGGAGACTGTGGCTATTTAAGACAGTGGCATAGCATGGCTTGCCGGAGTCCAGAGGCAAGACAGGTATTGTGCCTCCTAACCCATGACAACACCAATGTGGCAACTGCAGCCTACCCAACTCCTCCATCGGCCCCCACTACCCATTTCTCCCTTTCCAACTTCAGTTCAATGCAGATTGCATCCACCAGTGAGGGGGGGGGGAATGAACATTAAAATAGTAATGGACACCTGCATTATAAACAGTATAAACAGCCCCCCCACCCAATATGTGCCTTTCACCTGATGGACGAAGCAAAGGCTTTGGGAGGGGAAGGGGACCGTGGGAACCCAATTGTGGGACCGGGGTGGGTGGGATTTGAGGTGCTCCCTGCCTTTTGAGAGAGGCACAGACTGAACGAGAGGCTATGCTTTTTTTTTCTTTTGAAATTTTCACCCCTAGTTATTTTGCGCCTGGGGCAGCTGCCTCTGTGGCACCCCTCATGCTACACCACTGACTTAAGACAGTTCTGCCCCTCTTCCTCTTCCTCTTTTCAAAGCCAACCCCTCCCATTCCAGTACAGGTTTTACTAGTTGCCCTTTCTGTGGGCAGAGTAGGAATTTTGGGGGGACCCCATGACTGGCCCATAACTCTGGCTTGTGGGGTCATTCAGAGTGTCCTCTTTGCTCAGTGTGCAGATCCTAGTGAACGCTGGACAGCAGGACCTGAGTTTACACTTACCCAAGGCTCACTTAGCAAGGAGAGAATTTTTCCCATTCCTTTGCTGGGAAGCCATGGGATGTGACTGTTAACATGGCCAGGGGTGTCGGAGGGTTGCTTCTGTCATCAAAGCTAATTCAGTGCCACCTGCCCACACTTGGTACTTGGCTGCACACCTTCTCTTTGTTATACAGTGGTACCTCTGGTTAAGAACTTAATTTGTTCGAGAGGTCCATTCTTAATCTGAAACCGTTCTTAACCTTAGGTACCACTTTAGCTAATGGGGCCTCCTGCTGCTGCCGCACAATTTCTGTTCTCATCCTGAAGTAAAGTTCTTAACCCTAGGTACTATTTCTGGGTTAGCGGAGTCTGTAACCTGAAGCGTCTGTAACCTGAAGCGTTTGTAACCCAAGGTACCACTGTATTTAATAAATACGACCTCTCCACCAGTACTGTCTCCTGAGTCTTCTACCAGGGTGTGTTGGCAAAAAAGCAAGGAAGGAACAAGACGCATGGAACCAGCAGCTCAAAATATCCCAACAAGCCATGGAGGTGATTGTTTTCTGAACAGACAATGTCTGCTCAGCGCTAAGCCTTACCTGAGTTTGTCACATTCCAAATGAGATCAGAGTGACTGTGTGGCTTTTGTATGTTCAGTTGTTCAAGACGATCACTCAGGGGCATTGTAGCTCTGCACGAGTAAGTCAGCCTGCTTTCTTAAAATGCCCCCAAATTGTTTCAAAGGAGAGCTGTACGCAAGTGGCCTCTTGACATTCTCCACCCTGTTTGTGGGCAGAGAAATTGAGGGGACCATTTCACCAATATTCTCTAGGGGAAGGAGAAATGCTCCAAAAGTCTCTTTGGGACGGAGATAGCACTAGAAGTGACAGTGGCACATCTTATTTCCTTATCCCTCAAGGGGTGGGTGCGTTTTGCAGCAGCCATGGGATATTCCAGCGAAAACAAAACGGGAGTAGAAATTGCCGACATTTGTTTATCTCTGGAGAAGAAATTAATCTGGTGATTATGATCAGCATTTACTGCTGTTGTTGCTTTTAGTCCACAAATGATATGTAATTGATTGTGTTCTTTCCCCCATCTCCTTTGTATTTGCTTTCTGTTGAAATGAATGGGGTAGAATAATGTAATGGTAATGTAATTTACCTAATTTATGCATTTCATTATGCATAATTTGTCACTGGACAAATAATACAGTTTTTGGTGGAAGACAAACTGCAGAGGAACAGAAACAGTGCTGCGTGTGATATGAACAGGCAAAATAGAAAACGACACCTTCTTATGTCCATGTTGCTGTTGTGGCTACCTTGCCACAATTTTGCATCCTGCACAACCTTCCAGATTTAGCACTGATCCAAATAACTTTTCCTTGACACAAACATGTTTACACCTTTTGCCATGATTTCAACGTGATAGGGAACAGTCCGGATTGTTTTGGAGGCCAAAGCTCAGCCAACCCACAGACCAGTGACTGGCTATCCTCGGCTTCAAACAATTGCCATCATCACAGCTCTGTTTAGCAGTTCCCCTGTTTCGCCATCAGATGGCAAAACGGAGTTTGCTTCTGAAAGTATTCAGGCTGATTCAGTAATGCCCATCGAGCCGGATTTAGAACGTGATACACAAACTACTTAAATAATCACGCTTACATTCAATCAATGGGATTTGCAGCCCTATCCACAAACTAACTGGTACTCTAGCTCCATTGGTTACAGCAGGATTAAATCTTCATACTATGTCTAAATTGGTTTATGGAGTAGGCTCTTAAACAGCCTAAAGTGTAATCTTAATGCTATTTTAAGAGCTGGTTCATACATACATGTTCACCAGGTGTTGGCTGCAAACATCAATATCCTCGATCTAAGAACACGAATAGAGTTTTTGTATCATTTAATGGCACTGCAAATTGCAATGCTTCTCAATGGAATAAGTCCATGCATTGTGTTGCCAGTCATCTAAACTTATTCATGTGCAGGAGCAGGCAGTGGTGTAGGGCAGAGCTGGTAATCTGACCTCCAGTTGGTCACACTGCTGCAGCTTCCTGGGAGAGGCAGAGGTGAGGCAGGGATGAGTTTGGCATGCTCATGGAAAGGCACTGGCGGTACCGCAAATTTTGGGGAAGTGTACATTTTGAAGGGTGACTGTGGCAAAAAAAAGGGACTTCCTGAAACTTCTCTGGTCACCTTAAGCCCCAGCAGTTCTAGCCTGCCCCTTACCTCATACCCTCCAGCATTTCTCTGGTGAAAATAGGAACGTCCTATTCCATAATAATAATTTTATTATTTATACCCTACCCATCTGATTGGGTTGCCCCAGCCACTCTGGACTGCTTCCAACATACAGTGGTACCTCAGGTTAAGTACTTACAGTGGTACCTCAGGTTACATACGCTTCGGGTTACATTCGGTTCAGGTTACAGACTCTGCTAACCCAGAAATATTACCCCGGGTTAAGAATTTAATTCGTTCTGGAGGTCTGTTCTAAACCTGAAACTGTTCTTAACCTGAAGCACCACTTTAGCTAATGGGGCCTCCTGCTGCCGCCGCGCCACCAATGCACGATTTCTGTTCTCATCCTGAAGCAAAATCCTTAACCTGAGGTAATATTTCTGGGTTAGCGGAGTCTGTAACCCGAAGCGTATGTAACCAGAGGTACCACTGTATATGAAAAACTTAAGAAAACATTAAGCATTAAAAAAACACTTCCCTCTACAGGGCTGCCTTCAGATGTCTTCTAATGGTTGTATAGTTACTTATCTCCTTGGCTCAGGGGTTCACATAACTCCATACCCTTCAAAATTTCTCCTAGGAAAATAGGGACTAGCAATATGGAGCTAATTCTATCGATTTGCATATGCTGGGCAGTGCCACTGTATGATAGAAGGAAGTCTCCTTATGCCAGAGGTATAGCTGGCAGAGAGCCCCCCCCCGGATGCCCTCCACCCCAAATCCCATTCCCAGGCTCCCTTGGGTAAGAAGAGGATTTTGTCCATGTTAATTATTTGGGACCGTTGATAGCATTAAACATATCTTTGCACAATGACCATGTCATTCATCATCAAGGGCTGGAAATGTTCGGCTTGAACAATGTTATCTGGAGAGAACAGGGAAGGGGGCGATCGACTCAAACAAGGCCACTACACACGACATGTTTTCATGCTAAAGCTTCCTGACACCGAAAGCCTCACGGGAGATAAATGGAAGTGAAGTGACTGCTACAATGAGAAATACTAAGGGCAGATATGCAGCAAATGCATATGAATTTACTCAAAACAACGGATCTCCTGTAACAGATAAGCAGACAGCCCTGCCTCCCCCCCTTCATTTTTTCACTATGGCTCTCTGGATTAGGGTTTTGTTAATGGTGCATCCTAAACGGCCTCAGTCCAGTATACCTGAAGGAGTGTCTCCACCCTCATCGTTCTGCCCGAACACAGAGGTCCAGTGCTGAGGGCCTTCTGGCGGTTCCCTCACTGTGACAAGCCAAGTTACAGGGAACCAGGCAGAGGGCCTTCTCGGTAGTGGCACCCGCCCTGTAGAACGCCCTCCCACCAGATGTCAAAAAGAAGAACAACTACCAGACTTTTAGAAGACATCTGAAGGCAGCCCTGTTTAGGGAAGCTTTTAATGTTTAACAGACCACTGTATTTTAATACTTTGTTGGAAGCCGCCCAGAGTGGCTGGGGAAACCCAGCCAGATGGGAGGGGTATAAATAATCTATTATTATTATTATTATTATTATTATTATTATTATTATTACAGTGGTACCTCAGGTTAAGTACTTAATTCGTTCCGGAGGTCCGTACTTAACCTGAAACTGTTCTTAACCTGAAGCACCACTTTAGCTAATGGGGCCTCCTGCTATTGCTGCGCCGCCGGAGCACAATTTCTGTTCTCATCCTGAAGCAAAGTTCTTAACCTGAAGCACTATTTCTGGGTTAGCGGAGTCTGTAACCTGAAGCGTATGTAACCCGAGGTACCACTGTATTCCCATAGTCAGGGCTTCTCCAGAAGACCTGCTCACTGAGCTGCCATCCTGACTTGCTTGCACAATTTACTGATTTGCTTGTTAGGCTAGTGATTTGCTTGCTAGGCTAGGCAGGGGGTAGCTAGCTGCTCTGGAACCTGGAGCTGCGGGGGTGGGGTAATCTGACCATGGGGTGGGGCAACCCACTTGGGGGCTCCGCAGCGATCCACACATGTGGCGAGCTGCCCACAGAGTCTGCCTGGCAGATTCAAGCCCCATGCTGCCGTTTCAGGCAGCATGGGGCCCTGAGCCACAGCATCACTCCCAGGAGAGACGCGTGGCTCGTGCGCGATGCAGGCTAGGCCCCGCAGTAGGTGCCGCCCCCCCTCACGGTGTGCCATTATTTTGTCACCCCCCTCAAGGATGACACCCGGGGCGCATGGCACCCCCACCTCCACCCCTTCCTACAACCCTGAGATTAGGGCCAGTCTAACCTACAGAGCATTTTTTCCAATTTGTTTGGCAGAGGTTATCCAACAAGGCGCATTCATCCTGATTTACTTGCAGGGTGCTTATTAGTCGTTTGATGCACTTCCAACGCTTTCCCAGCCACAAGAAGTCCCACTGTTTCTCAAAGTGGGTAAACAGAGTGCTCTACGGAGATGTTTGCTGTTGATTCGAATCCAAACCTGTACCTAAAGGCTTGAAGCAAGGCCTTTTTTAGAGTATCAGTGCTGTGAACTCCTTCATCTTAGGTTGTAAAGGTAAAGGTAAAGGGACCCCTGACCATTAGGTCCAGTCATGACTGACTCTGGGGTTGCGACGCTCATCTCGCTTTATTGCCGAGGGAGCCGGCGTACAGCTTCCGGGTCATGTGGCCAGCATGACTAAGCCGCTTCTGGCGAACCAGAGCAGCACACGGAAACGCTGTTTACCTTCCCGCTGGAGTGGTTCCTTTTTATCTACTTGCACTTTGATGTGCTTTCGAATTGCTAGGTTGGCAGGAGCAGGGACCGGGCAACGGGAGCTCACCCCGTCATGGGGATTCGAACCGCCAACCTTCTGATCGGCAAGTCCTAGGCTCTGTTGTTTAACCCACAGCGCCACCCGCATCCCATCTCAGGTTGTATATCTGTGTAAATAAACCATATATTATAAAGACGCCGCAGTCTCTGCTGTGCCTCCTTTCCAAAAGGAAACATGGACTCTGGGTAAAGTGTCTGGAACCCCTCGAATCTCACAAGATGCATTAGCACAATGAGACGCAGAACTTCTGTGTGGCTCAGACTGAGCAAGGCATAGGGCACCCACCTTGTCGGAACATCACAGCTTCCACACTGATTATGGTCAAGGAAAGTTTATAGTGCAGGAAATCAGCAGGTTCCCAGAAGGCTTTTTCAAAAAGAAAAAACAAGGGGGGGGGGGTTGAGCATATGCTTTATTTCATCAAAGGCACCCTGTTACGAAAGGGACATTGCGTTCCAGTAATTTTGCAACGAGTAACCACAGCCGGGTATCCTTTTCAATGTGGCCTTTTTATTTCAATTACTAAATAAATAAATAAACAAACACTTCGCCTCCTGGCAACAGACTACATCAGTAATTGCTGATTTTTAAAACAAAAAACAAAAACAAACATGGAGTGATTCAAGGCCCCAGGGATGTTGAAACTAAGGCCTCATGCATGCTATACATTTAAAGCAGTCTCAGACCACCTGAAGCAGTCATAGGATGGAATCTACCCACATATTAAAAACATTGCGAAAATGCTTTTTTAAAAAAGCGTTTTTAAAAATACATTGAATTTTCCATGAGGCTCACTATCGCCATCGAGTGTCACATTGTATATTTCACTTAACACACTTAAAACATTTTATTTGAAGCTCTACAGCTGAGTCCATAGTTTTTCCCTAAGACTCCAGAGAACTGTAGTTTGCTAAGTGTGCTGAGAATTGACAAGAGGTCCCTTTTCCGCTCACATGAGCTACACTTCTCAGAGTGGTTTAACCCTCAATCCCTCGTCCTAAGGAAGTCTGGGAATTATGGCTCTGTGCATGGACTAGGGGTCTCCTAACAACTGTCAGCACCCATAACAAACTAGTTCCCAGGATACTCTGAAGGAAGCAATGAATATTAAAGTAGTATAGCTCTAGATGGGGCCATTGCTTTCACTGGTTTTATATCTGAAATAGGTGGATGTGTATACTACTGCAGACCCTCCAAGTGTCCCTATTTTCCAGGGACACCCCTGATTTAGAGAAGCAGTCCCGGTTTCTGATTTGATCCCAGAATGTCCCACTTTTTCTTAGGATGTCCCCATTTTCATTGGAGAAATGTTGGAGGGTATGGAGTCCCTGGCTGGTATGGAGCCAGGGACGCGGGTGGCGCTGTGGGTAAAACCTCAGCTCCTAGGACTTGCCGATCGCATGGTTGGCGGTTCGAATCCCTGCGGCGGGGTGAGCTCCCGTCGTTCGGTCCCAGCTCCTGCCCACCTAGCAGTTCGAAAGCACCCTTAAGTGCAAGTAGATAAATAGGTACCGCTTTATAGCGGGAAGGTAAACGGCGTTTCCGTGTGCTGCTCTGGTGCCGGTTCGCCAGAGCAGCTTCGTCACGCTGGCCACGTGACCCGGAAGTGTCTGCGGACAGCGCTGGCTCCCGGCCTCTAGAGTGAGATGAGCGCACAACCCTAAAGTCTGTCAAGACTGGCCCGTACGGGCAGGGGTACTTTTACCTTTACCTTTACCTTTACTATGGAGTTATCCGTTCCCCGAGCCATCTGAAGGCAATCATGTATAGGGAAGGTGTTTTTTAAAAAAAGTTTAATGTTTTACTATGTTTTTATATATGTTAGAAGCTGCCCAGAGTGGTTGGGGCAACCCAGTAAGATGTGGGGTCTCCACCCCCATCGTTCTGCCTGGACACGGAGGTCCAGCTCCGAAGGTCTTCTGGCAGTTCCCTCACTGTGAGAAGTGAGGTTACAGGGAACTAGGCAGAGGGCCTTCTCAGTAGTGGCACCTGCCCTTTGGAACGCCCTCCCAGCAGATGTAATGGAAATAAACAACTATCTGACTTTTAGAAGACCTCTGAAGGCAGCCATGTCTAGGGAAGTTTCTTAATGTTTGATATTTTATTGTGTTGTTAATATTCTGTTGGGAGCTGCCCTGAGTGGCTGGGGAAACCCAGCCAGATGAGCGGGGTATAAATAATAAATTAGTAGTAGTAGTACAGCGGTACCTCGGGTTACAGACGCTTCAGGTTACATACGCTTGAGGTTACAGACTATGCTAACCCAGAAATAGTACCTTGGGTTAAGAACTTTGCTTCAGGATGAGAACAGAAATCACGCAGCAGTGGCACGGCAGCAGCAGGAGGCCCCATTAGCTAAAGTGGTGCTTCAGGTTAAGAACAGTTTTAGGTTAAGAATGGACCTCCGGAACAAATTAAGTGCTTAACTACAGAGGTACCACTGTAGTGGTAAAATTATCATTATGGAATGGGACATTCCTATTTTCATCGGAGAAATGTTGGAGGGTATGCTATTGGTGTTTTTATTGTTAAATCACTTCAAGATATTTCACAGGAAGAGATTAATAAATGAAATAAACACATAACAAAAGGGGATAGCAAATTTGGGGCCTTCTGCATATGAAGCATGTGGTGAAGATCGGTTGTAGCGATCTGGTTTTCAGAGACATCTATTATTGTTCTTCTTAATGAGGGACTCCTGAAGGCTAGTGAGGATCCCCAGGAACCCCCAAAAACACCAATTGAAAAGCACCGACATAAAGGAAGGTCAGCTCCAAGAAATTATCCTGAACTTGGCATTTATTCTCTAATATTTTAAATGCTAATATGTGTAAGGATAAGAAAAGGCTTGCTCCTTGTTGCCAAGGCAATTAAAATAGAGAGCAAATGATAGAATAATAGACGAGCACATTAACATGTGAGCGACGGTGTGACACCCTCAAAGTGATTAGAATAACTATTTGATAGAGATGAGTGAGCACTGTAGGAAGAATTTGGAAAATACATTCAATCAGACCTCTTCAATGAAATCTGCTGCAGCCGTTCTTGTGCTTAACCAGAGCTGGTGGAACGTCCTAGGCAAGCGAGCACTGGTGGAAAGAGTGTTATGTACTGAAGTTCTCACCCTGGGCCAGCAGGGGGATACTGTAGATAGTTATGCAAATGAAGGATCGAAAAGTGACGTTCAGTGATTGGATAGTTTTGTATGCAAATGAAGGATCGAAAAGTGACGTTCGGTGATTGGATAGTTTTAGAAAATGGCAACAGTTACATTGTTCTGGAGCTCTATATAAGCAGGCTGACTGAGCTCCTCAGCCTAGTTCTGTTCCAGCTTACAAAATAAAGAGCTGCTTTGGAGAAATTGCTGTGTCGTCTGCTATGTCAACCCACAACTTAACAGAAAGTGTCTGGGAAATGGAAACCTACACATAACTGGGCAAAGCAGGAATCCCAACTAAAGGAAGGAAAATCTACCACCCTCTGAGGGAATCTGTTTCACTGTCGAACAACTCTTACTGTCTGAAAGTGCTTCCCAATATTCAGTCAGAATCTCCCTTCTTGTAACTTGAAGCCACTGGTTTGAGTCCTGCCCTCCAGAGCAGGAGAAAACAAGCACGCTCCATTCTCCATGTGATAGCCCTTGAGATATTTGATGGTGGCTATCATATCTGGAAGGACAGGTCGTGATGGAAGGACAGATCGTGAAGCTGAGGCTCCAATACTTTGGCCACCTCATGAGAAGAGAAGACTCCCTGGAAAAGACCCTGATGCTGGGAAAGATGGAGGGCACAAGGAGAAGGGGACGACAGAGGACGAGATGGTTGGATAGTGTCTTCGAAGCTACAAACATGAGTCTGACCAAACTGCGGGAGGCAGTGGAAGACAGAAGTGCCTGGCGTGCTCTGGTCCATGGGGTCACGAAGAGTCGGACACGACTAAACGACTAAACAACAACAACATCATATCTTCTCACAGTCTCTTCTTTTCCAGGAGAAACATACCCAGCTCCCTCAACCATTCCTTATAAGGCTTAGTTTCTAGACCCGTGATTATCTTGGTCGCCCTCCTTTGCACACATCCCAGCTTGTCAACATCCTTCCTAAATTGTAGTGTCCAGAACTGGATACAGTATTCCAGGTGTGGTCTGACCAAGGCAAAATGGAGTTGTACTATGACTTCTGGATACTAGATTTCTGTTGGTGCAGCCTAGAATAGCATTAGCATTTTTTGCTGCTGCATCACACTGTTGACTCATGTTCAGTTTGTGGTCTACTCAGACCCCTGGATCCTTTTCACATGTATGGCTAGTAAGCCAGGTGTCCGTCCCCCATCTTATATTTCTACAGCTGCCTTTTTCTGCCTAAGAATAGAGTCTTACTTTTGTCCCTACTGAAATTCATTTTGTTCAGTTGGACCCAGATCTCCAATCTGTTATGGTCATCCTGAATCCCTGAATTCTGTCTTCTGCTTCTCAGTTTGGTTCCACCTGCAAATTTGATGAGCATCCCCTTGATTCCAAGTTGTTTATAAAGATGTTGAGCAACCACAGGCCCTGGACATAATCCTGAAGCAGCCAATCACAGGTGAGGAAAGTGCTGTTTCACTCAGGTCTTGCTTGTGGGCTTCTCAAAGGCATCTGTTTGTTGTTATTGTTTAGTCATTTAGTCGTGTCCAACTCTTCGTGACCCCATGGACCAGAGCACGCCAGGCACCCCTGTCCTCCACCGCCTCCCCCAGCTCAGTCAAACTCATGCTGGTAGCCTCGAAAACACCATCCAACCTGTGGGAGTTCAGAACTTAACTGGTTAAGTGTTCTGAGCTGTGCGTCACTTTCTGATGTGACGTCAGCTGTAGAAGCTGGGAGGAGTCTGGGAGGAGACTGTACTGTTGTTGTTCTCTCTGTGTGTCTTGAGAGAGACGGACATGTTTTAACATGGCTGCAAGCAGTGATGGACAAATGTTTGAATAAAAGCTGTAAATAGACGGATCTGTCTGTGTATGCTTGCATGGAGCAAGGGAGAAAAAGACTGTTTTACACCGCTGTAAGCTACTCTGCTAAGCCGTGACCAAAGAGACAGCAGACTTTGGTGCGCAGCTGGAAGGAAGCGTGCCGGACGCTGCAAATGACTGATTGGGATCGTAAAGCTGTCTGAGATCGCGGCTCCATCGATCTAGCTCAGAGATCGTTATCTCGCACAGGTTATGGAAGGTCAGTAAACGCTCGTAAAACAGTCGGTGTGAGCTCCAGGAACGCTTTGAAGTCGGCACGGAAGCTAGCTGGAGGTTGGAAGCTGCATTCCTTGAGTCTAGCCTAATGCCGGGAAGCAGAGGGAGTTTTTGCCTGCTTCCGAGAGACAGTGAGAGCTTCTGATACAGAAAGCTGGCTGGAGCTGGAAGCTGAGACGCAGCTGAAAAATCGTTTCTCCACGGAAGGGTGAGGCAGAGAAGCTGTACCTGATCGTAAGTAAGCTTGGGCCCCCTTGGGAGAACGGGAAGAAAATGGCAGAGAGCCAGGGCATTCCGGTGGAAAAGCTCACTTTAAAAAGTTGGGCAACCTGGAGCAGAAGAATAAGGGGCTGGTTCTTGGTCACTGGGCTTTGGGAAGGAAGCCAGTCAGAGCCAGCTGAAGCAGGCTGTGAATCTGCGGTGCCTGGAGATGGCAAGCAGAGAATGCAAAGAGAGCTGAATATGCTCAGAGCATGCGTTGATGCTTCACTGAGGCCTCATTTGGAAGGTGTACAGACACCAGGGGCTGCCTGGAAGGTGCTGCGAAGTTTGTGTGAAACTGCAGCAGGAGGCCAGGGCCCTGGAGAAGAAATGGAGAGCCCCAAGATGGCTGCGGCCCCAGTTCCCAGTACTTCAGTCTCAAGGAGCACTGTTGGGCAGATCGGGGGGGTGAAGAGTTCCAAAGGCAAGTTTAAGAAACTTTCCACTGTTGCTGAAGCGGAGAGCAGCTTCAAGGGGGGCCAGGCTGCTGGGAGGAGCCCCGGGCAGTGTTTTTCCACTGGAATACAACGTCTGCATGGCAGCTGCCCCCACCGGAGCAGAGAGCCGATGCAGGATGTTTGCAAGGACACTTCCCATGGGAATCAAGCGGGTTTCCATGGCAACAGGCCTGGGAAGACAAGCAGGCGTGGAACTGAGCCAGGTGGTCGTGGTAAACAGCAGGAAGAGGCTTATCAAGTCTCTGCGAGTATGGCATTGTTCGAAGACGGCAGGATGGAAAGTTTTGAAATGGCTTTTGTAATCGACTCTGCAGCTAACCGCAACATGGTTCCAGAGACATCTGCAGTCAAGATGGGGAATTGCACGGCAATTCCGGCCGGACAAACTGTTATGTTCGCAAATGGACAGAGAACCCAGATTAAAACTGTCACTAACGTTTTCCTTTCTGTTTTGCAGGAGACGCTGCAGTTTTGTGTTATCCCAGAGGGGGATCATTGTTTGTTATCTGTGCCTTATTTGTTAAGTAAGGGGTTCAAAGTTTGTTTTGAAAATGATGTCTGCACAATCTCCAGAGGAGGGAGGTTACTTGCCACGGTTAAGAAGGGGCAGAATGATCTTTTCATTCTTAAAACGTCTCTTGGGGGTGAGGGGAAGGTTGAGAGAGCACAGGCGCAGCGTGCTCCAGTTCCCACTCATGTTCAATGTGCTTGTGCATGGCATCAGAGGACCAATCATAGTTCTCTAGAAGAACTGCAAGTGCTTCCTGAGGTTACCAGAGGGTGTAAAATTAGAGATTGTGGACGTGCCATTAGTTGCACCACATGCAAGCAAGCAAAGGTGAGGGGGTGCAGTTACCCAAAGGTGGAACGGGTAACCACTAAACCTTTTGAGCTGGTTCACATAGATTTGGCCGATCCTGTCAAGGAACCAAGTCTGGGAGGGGCCAGGTTTCTGCTAACTTTTTTGGATGATTTTTCGCAGAGCACCTGGACCCACGGCCTCAAATCCAGGGAGGATGCAGCACAGCTGATCAAGAGCTGGATTGAGGGGGTGGAGCTAAGATTCTCCACCAGGGTTCAAGCGATCATTAGTGACAGAAATGCTAGGTACACTGGTTCTGCTTTGCAGCAGTTCCTTCACAGAAGAGGGATACGTCACACAGTTACTTCACCCAGTAAGAGGGGGGTGGCAGAGCTGAGAAGTGAAGCTCTGGTTAAGGCTGGACAGGTGATGCTGAAAGACGCCAGGTTACCTCCAAAGTTTTGGCTGGAGGGAATCCGTTGTGTGTCGTTCACCTGGAATCGTGTCTACAACTCACTGGTAGGTGACACACCGTACTCGTTGTTAAATGGCCGCAAACCCCAGGTTCACTTTCTGCGCAAGTTTGGATCTCCTGCGGTTGTCCCTGTGCCTAAGGCTTTGCAAGGGCCAGATGGAGCCAAAGTCCAGAAAATGATCTTCTGTGGGTATGAGCCAGACGCTCGTGCATGGAGATTTGCTTATCCGTCAGGTGATCAGAGTAAGGTGCTGGTCAGTAAACACGCTGAATTCTTTGAGCAGAATGAAAGGCCAAAGATTTCTGCACAGCGTGATGTTCTTTCAGAATGTCTCTCTGATCCAGAGGACAGTTCTGGTGAGGAGGAAGAAGAGGCTGAGTCTGCTGATGACGACCAGGTCACTGACCAGGGTCAGGAGCAGGGTGGGGCGTCTCCACAAGTTGTTAGGAAAGGACAGCCCAAGAGTGAGCCTAGTTCTCCTGTGAGTGTAATGGAAAGGATTCGAAGACGCTTTAAGTCAGAGGGGGAATCCTGTGATGCAGAGGACACACCTGCTGGTGACAGTGAGCCAGAGGAAACACCAGAGTTTGTGCCTAGGCGATCCAGTCGCACAACCAAGGGTATTCCACCTGAGAGGTACCAGGCCACAGGTACGTGGGTAAGTTTCGCACAGTGCGATTCTGAGAGTTGTGAGGTGATTCCACAGATGCCCAACAGGCGCGCCAAGGTAGGGCGCAAGGCATTGGGGAAGGGATTGATCTCACAGGGTGTGGCTGAAGATGTTACACAGGTCTTGTCAGAAAGCAACGCAAGGGGGTGTGTGGGAGTTCAGAACTTAACTGGTTAAGTGTTCTGAGCTGTGCGTCACTTTCTGATGTGACGTCAGCTGTAGAAGCTGGGAGGAGTCTGGGAGGAGACTGTACTGTTGTTGTTCTCTCTGTGTGTCTTGAGAGAGACGGACATGTTTTAACATGGCTGCAAGCAGTGATGGACAAATGTTTGAATAAAAGCTGTAAATAGACGGATCTGTCTGTGTATGCTTGCATGGAGCAAGGGAGAAAAAGACTGTTTTACACCGCTGTAAGCTACTCTGCTAAGCCGTGACCAAAGAGACAGCAGACTTTGGTGCGCAGCTGGAAGGAAGCGTGCCGGACGCTGCAAATGACTGATTGGGATCGTAAAGCTGTCTGAGATCGCGGCTCCATCGATCTAGCTCAGAGATCGTTATCTCATCCCCTGTCATCCCCTTCTCCTTGTGCCCTCCATCTTTCCTGTTTGGCCACTGTGAAAACAGGATGCTGAAATGGATGGACCTTTGGCCTTTTCTTCGATTCATGAGAGCTGGACAACAAGATTCCCCGGTGCCAAATGTTTGTGGTCCTTTAGTTTTCCTTCCTGTCAGGACTGTCTAGGAGTCAGGAGCCTGAAACCAGGAGGAATGGGACTGTCCAGCACTCAAGACCGAAGAAAAAGTTGGGGTGAGTGGAGTCAGTCGAGGGCTTGAAGGAACTTCACTGAAATTGCCCCCTGCAACTTCAAAGGTTCGCCACATGGGGGCATTGCCTACAGACCCAGCAGCTCCTGACTCTTTTTGTGTCAGGCTTAAAAACAAAGGACTGAATAAGTTTCAGGAACCAACGATTTGAGTGGGATAGAAATTTTCCCCAAGAAAACTTTCAGATTTGGCCCATTTTCTCCCCTGCAAATTTTCTCCCCTACATCTCTGTTTCTCCTGAGAAACTTCTGCTTCTTCTGCTTCTTAGATGAGCCACATGGAGGATCCCCAACGAGTCTAAATAAAGGCGGTGTTGCAACGCTGCACAACGAATCAGATTTTAAAACATCGTGACATCATTGAGGGCAAGCGAGTGCAGACAAAATCGAAGACAAGTAAAGGAACAAGGCTTTTTAAAAAATGCATTGGGGAATAACCTAAATGGAAGGCCTTTTTAGTACAGTGGTACCTCGACTTACAGACGCTTCAGGTTACAGACTCCGCTAACCCAGAAATAGTACCTCGGGTTAAGAACTTTGCTTCAGGATCAGAACAGAAATCGCGCGGTGGTGGCGGGAGGCCCCATTAGCTAAAGTGGTGCTTCAGGTTAAGAACAGTTTCAGGTTAAGAATGGACCTCCAGATTGAATTAAGTTCTTACCCCGAGGTACCACTGTAATAACAATAATGTTTCTGAAGAACTAGATGCCATTTCCACTCAGCTCAAGTTAACCCTTAGGCTATTTTACAGATGCAAAAGATCGGATGATGTTTTGTGGAAGGAATGCCTCTTAACACAGATTGGGGACCTGTGGCGCTCTGGGTGTCCCTGAACTACAACTCCCAAGCCATCGGGACCAGGGATGATGGGAATTGTAGTCCCCACAGGCTTCCCATCCATGCAATTAGGATCCAGAAATGGTTAATCCATCATTTTATGGGCTTTTTTGTTAATAGCTGTCATTTCCGTATGCCCCCGGCTGTTTCCTTCCAGGCAATCGCTATTATGGAGACTGCAGAGCCCTGGTTTTGGCAAGCCCACCTCTCCCTGCTTCCCATTCCTATGATAGGGACAGGGGCCTCTGCTCTGGCACGCTGTTCTACCTGGCATGACATCATACGTCTTTATTTCCTGTGCCGTGAGGAGGAGGGCTGCTGCCATTGTGCGCTGTGCCACCCAGCAAAGCCGGTGAATTGATGAGCCTGTAAAGAGATTCAGAGGCTGGCGGGGAGGGGGAGCCAGGCAGGAGCGCATTGTTAATGCTATTAAATATTACTTAGCCTCCAGCAAACCGCATGTTCAACAGTTTAAACTTTAATTGCTAGCTGGTGCAGAAAACACGACTGAATATATGTAAATCCTATTGAAAGCTAATATCATTTTGGCTGCTCAGATGGATTAGCAGCCGCTACAATTAACAGCGTGTGCAGCTAATGATATTAGCGGAGAATCTATCATTTGGCGGTGCGGGGCACATTTAAATGAATAAAGCACATAATGCGCTTCTCTTTTGCTGCTGAGGGGAGGCGGGGTGGGATAGGAGTGAGAGGCGCAGGGAACAATGAAGGAATTGTTGGCAACTGGATTACATACAACCCACAGCATATTGGTTTTGAGGGAGGGCTAGAGGTTAAGAGCATATGTGCTTGATTTCCTATAACCTTGAATCTTTCCCCTCTTTCTCATTGTGTTCATGCCTTGTGATTCCAGCCAAGGAGAAAATGCCAGGGCAATTTCCTTCTCTTTTCTTCCTTTGCTCCCTTCTCTTCCCCCACCTCCTTGCTTCCAGCTCCTTTTACTGTGTTATGGGTTAGCTGGTTCGTGAGCAAAGAAGCATAGCCTCCCAGTTCTAAATAACACACTGAACCCCAGTTCATGCCATGCAATACATTTAGAGAGCAATATAGCACAATCTCTATGGTCATCATACCTCGGGTTGAAGTACCGTATTTTTTGGTCTATAAGACTCACCCCCCCCAAAAAAAGTAAGGGGAAATGTGTGTGAGTCTTATGGAGCCAATGCAGGCTGTGCAGCTATCCCAGAAGCCAGAATAGCAAGAGGGATTGCTGCTTTCACTGCGTAGCAATCCCTCTTGCTGTTCTGGCTTCTGAGATTCAGAATATTTTTTTTCTTGTTTTCCTCCTCCAAAAACTAGGTGCGTCTTGTGGTCTGGTGCGTCTTATAGAGTGAAAAATATGGTACCTTCGGGTCGAGCATTTTCAGGTTGCGCTCCGCGGTGACCCGGAAGTAACGGAACACGTTACTTCCGGGTTTCGCCACCCACGCATGCGCAGATGCTCGAAATGTCATCGCACGCATGTGCGGAAGCAGTGAATCATGACCCACTCACACGCAGACGAGCAGACACAGGTTGTGTTCGCTTCAGGATGTGAACGGGGCTCCGGAATGGATCCCGTTCGAATCCAGAGGTACCACTGTACTGCAATTGAAAGTGAATTTCTTCAATTGAAGGGAAATGAAGAATTTCTTAAGCAAACATCTCCACCATACCCCAGTGACAGATGTTGCCCATTGGGATTGGTAGGGCAGAAGTCTGGGAGGTCACCAGCAGGTGGCACCAGAGCCAATGGCAGGCCGAGACAACTACAGTGGTGCCTCGCAAGACGAAATTAATCCGTTCCGTGATTCTCTTCGTCTAGCGGTTTTTTCGTCTTGCGAAGCAAGCCCATTGACGGCTTAGCGGATTAGCGCTATTAGCGGTCTAGCGGCTTTTAGCGATCAGCTGAGAAGTGGCTTATCAGCGGATCAGCTGTTAAGCGGCTTAGCGGCTTAGGAAAAGGGCGAAAAAAGTGGAAAAAAAACCCACGGGAACTCGCAAGACATTTTCGTCGTGCGAAGCAACCCCATAGGGAAATTCGTTTTGCGGAGCGCCTCCAAAACGGTAAAACCCTTTCGTCTAGCGGGTTTTCCGTCTTGCGAGGCGTTCGTCTTGTGGGGCACCACTGTAATTTTAGTTTTGCCTCCCTGAGTTCTACAAGGACAACATTGAAGAGAAGGAGGAAGCTGGCAGCCATGCTCACTTCCTGGTCTAGTTTTAAGGAAGAAGGAAGGCAAGTAGGAGAGGAGTCTTGGATGAAGGAATTGAGGGGATGCTCATCAAATTTGAAGGTGACATGAAATTAGGAGGGGTAGCTAATGCTGCAGAAGACAGAATCAGAATTCAAAATGAGCTGAACAGATTGGGGAACTGGGCCCAAGCTAACAAAATGAATTTTAGTAGGGACAAATGTAAGGTTCTGCACTTAGGCAGGAAGAACCAGATGCAGTATAAGATGGGGTGGGGCATGTGGCTTACTTGCAGTATGTGTAAAAAGGATATACAGGTCTTGGTGGACCACAAACTTAACAAGAGTCAACAGTGTGTTGCAGCAACACAGACAAGCTAATGCTATTCTAGGCTGCATCAACAGAAGTAGTCAAGGGAAATAATAGTACCACTCTATTCTGCGCTGGTCAGACTACAGTGGTGCCCCGCAAGACGAATGCCTCGCAAGACGGAAGACTCGCTAGACGAAAGAGTTTTCTGTTTTGGAGGTGCTTCGCAAAACGAATTTCCTATGGGCTTGCTTCGCAAGACGAAAATGTCTTGCGAGTTCCTGCAGGTTTTTTCCCCTCCCCCCCCTTTCTAAGCCGCTAAGCCGCTTATCCGATAAGCCGATAAGCCGCTAAAAGCCGCTAAAAGCCGCTAAACCACTAATAGCGCTAATCCGCTAAACCGTCAATGGGCTTGCTTCGCAAGACGAAAAAACCGCTAGACGAAGAGACTCGCGGAACGGATTCTTTTCGTCTTGCGAGGCACCACTGTACACCTGGAATACTGTGTCCAGTTCTGGGCACCACAAATTAAGAAGGATGTTGACAAGCTGGGATGTATGCAGACGAGGCCAACCAAGGTGATCAAGGGTCTGGAAATCAGGCCTTATGATGAATAGTTGAGAGAGGTGGGTACCCTGGAAAAGAGGAGACTGGGAGGAGATATGATAGCCATCTTCAAATATCTCAAGGGCTTTCACATGGAAGAGAGAACAAGTTTGCTTTCTCCTGCTCTGGAAGGTAGGACTCAAACCAGTGGCTTCAAGGTTAGAAAGAAGGACGATTCCAACTAAACATCAAGAATAATTTTCTGACGGTAAGAGCTGCTCAACAGTGGAACAGTCTCCCTCGGGATGTGGCGGACTCTCCTTCCTTGGAGGTTTCTAAGCAGAGGTTGGATGGCCATCTGTCACAGATGCTTTAGCTGAAATTCCTGCATTGAAGGGGGTTGGAACAGATGATCCTTGGGCGTCCCTTCCAACACTATGATTCTATTACTCAGAGCTGACTACGGTTGGTGGGGCAGTGTCCCATTCGCCCTAATGTACCAGCCAGCCTCCACTGCTTGGGGCACTGTCAACCGCCCAAACAAGCCACCCCCTGGAGCGAGCTCTGCCCCCAGTTGCACTTTAAAAATCCCCCCTTTTGTATGTTTTTTTTCCCACGGATCAAGCTGTTTGTCTATCTGTGGGCTTGTTAATGCTTTCCTGATGAGTGGGCATGCAACAATAATTTGTTGCTGTGAAGGCCCTAACGACGTTTAATTGAGGCTCCTAATGTCACCCGCTGCCATTTAAATCTCAATGCCTGTCACTTCCTTCTTCTTGCCTGGAGAAAATACAGCCGCTTTCTCCTTCAAACATCTGCATGAGCACATCGTTTATTCTTCCCCAGGATAGCCTATGTGGGTCACAGATAGCGATTCCTCCTCAAGTTTTTCTTTTCCAGGTTCTAACTTTGTCAGAGGGGAAAACACCAACTTATCTCTTTGTTGTTTGAAGGGCCGAATTATAAAGAGATGTTCGGAGGCTTTTGAAATTGCTCCAAGGTTGCTTTTCCCATTTGTTCCGTCGGCTTCTTTGTCGCTTATACAGTGGCTCTGTATACAGGTGGTGGCGTTGTGAATTCTGGCAGATACCCTTGGTCTTGGCCCTATAGTTCCATTCCTCATTCAGCTCCACCATTAAGGACCAACATTTAGGACCACCATTTAGGGCTAGTCATCTTTTCTGAACACCACGTCCTGGGAATCGCAACAGGGGAGAGTTGCTATTGTGCTCAGGTCCTGCTACTAGGCTTTCAATAGGCAGGGAGTTCCACTACACCAAAAGTTGGATTTCTTTGAACTGCAGAATGTGTATTGTGTGGCACCAGTTCTTCAGATCAAAGCAGTTGTGGGAGAAGATGATCCCTCGAGTGTCCTTAAGGTCCATTGCGACTGCCCCCCTGTCCGCACTGGGCACACATGCAGGCAACATGCCCTGCCCCCAGGATGCATGCCACGCCCCCAGGATGCGCACCAGCCCCACCCCCACCTGCTCTCCAGCCCCCCAGTGCCAGAGCATGAAGCTCCGCCATTTTGGAGGCAGTATGCCTCTGAATTCCAGGTGCTAGGGATCACAAGTGCAGTCTTACCAAGGGTCTCTGTTTGGCCACCATGGGGACAAGGAATAGGACCAGGTAGGACTCGAACCAATGGCTTCAAGTTACAAGAGGGGAGATTCCGACTGAACATGGGGAAGAACTTTCTGATTCTAGATCCTGAACTGGACAGACCACTGGCTTGATCCAGCAAGGTTCTTCTAATGCTGTTAGGTTAGGATGCAACCTCACAACACTACAATTCCTACTGCACTGACACAACAGGCATACCAGCAGGTTGTAAAGAAAAGCTTTAACCTTACTTCTTGCCATATACAGTGGTACCTCGGGTTAAGTACTTAATTCGTTCCAGAGGCCCGTTCTTAACCTGAAACTGTTCTTAACCTGAAGCACCACTTTAGCTAATGGGGCCTCCTGCTGCCGCCGTGCCACCGTAGCATGATTTCTGTTCTCATCCTGAAGCAAAGTTCTTAACCTGAGGTACTATTTCTGGGTTAGCGGAGTTACCTGAAGTGTATGTAACCTGAAGCGTATGTAACCTGAGGTACCACTGTATTTGGTGCAGCAGGCTATTGCATCTCTCCCTTGCATAGCAGCATGTGAAAGCAGGCGTTGTACGGTTTCAGGAAAGGGGAGGGCAACGAGAATTAAACTAGCAGACAAGGAGGGGGAGAAAGGAAGGAGGGAGGGAGTCATATGTTAGCTTCTGTGATGTAAGATGCCCTGAAGAGATCGGCTCAACATCTGCCCTGTTTATCCCCTCCAGCTCTACATATTCATGCTCAGCTTTCCAAATTCTCAGGAGAGGCTTGAGCATATAGGAAGAGGAGTTCCAATGAGCTGCAGCCTCTGGCTTTCAGCTGCTGGAGTGAAATATTTCGCTGGCTGCAGCAGTTCTGTCTGCAGAAGCAGAGAGTGAAGCCTTGTCCTTGCCTCCTTTTCCTTATCTGTTTGCAGTGAGGGTAAGAGTAAAGTGCGCAACAGCCAGGGTGCCGTGCAGAGGCTGAGCATATATCTTGGGAGGATAGGGGCTGTCTATTTTCATAAGTACACTCATTCGTCTCTGGGCACATTTAAAAGGGTCTGGTGCTGAAGCTCAGCCAAAGCAAAGGGAGGAAATGAACTGCCTAGCAATACGCCTGCTCCGATTTAATATTGGGTATGACGTCCCCCCCCCCAAAGAATCCTGGGAGTCGTAGTTTGATGCAAGGTGCTAAGGGTTTTCGCTGAAGAGATTTGTGGCTGCAAGCACAAAAGTGTGCAGGTTCCAGGGTCCTCTGTGGAAATCTGCTGAGCCTGATGAAACCTAAGGTTTTCACCTGAGTGATGCTTCGATATACATTGACCATTTATCACTTGATAGCGTGTCATCAGCAGTAATCGTGGTGTCAGACAAGCTTCCCTGTGGACGCTGCTCCACGAATATAGCACCACAACCAAAAAGACTCTCCCTCAGGTGGCAGAAGCGCCTTGGGGAGCACCTCCAAAGATGGTCTCAACTCATAGGCACATTGCTTATTCATCCCATCTGAGTTTGGATTTGATATCCCGCTTTATCACTACCCTAAGGAGTCTCAGAGCGGCTAACAATCTCCTTTCCCTTCCTCCTCCACAACAAACACTCTGTGAGGTGAGTGGGGCTGAGAGACTTCAGAGAAGTGTGACTGGCCCAAGGTCACTCAGCAGCTGCATGTGGAGGAGCAGGGAATCGAACCCGGTTCACCAGATTACGAGTCCACTGCTCTTAACCACTACACCATGCTGGCTCTACACCACGCTTCCATTTCCCAAATGGAAATCAATCTAACAAATATAACTGGAATTGACTGTTGTTGTTTTCAGACGGCAAACGCAACGTAACTGATTACTTCTCTGCTCCCCGTTTGCATTGCATTCCTTTGCACTGAAATGAATAGTGTGAAATAATGCGATAAGTAACATAATTAATTGTTCCAGTTACAGATAGGTAGCCGTGTTGGTCTGCCATAGTCAAAACAAAACAAATTCCTTCCAGTAGCACCTTAAAGACCAACTAAGTCAGTTCTTGGTATGAGCTTTCGTGTGCATGCACACTTCTTCAGGTGTATCTGAAGAAGTGTGCATGCACACGAAAGCTCATACCAAGAACTGACTTAGTTGGTCTTTAAGGTGCTACTGGAATGAATTTGTTTTATAATTAATTGTGTGATTCATTACACAATTAATTAGGTAAGATCCTGCCGCGGTGGACAGCAAGGCAAATGGCAGAGTTTTTGTTGGGAGCCCAACTGCAGCGGAATGGAAACGGTGCTGCATGAGACCAACACAAGCCGGAGCAGAAAGTGGTACCTTTTTGCAGCCTTATGCAGGATACAAGGACACGGGTGGCACTGTGGGTTAAACCACAGAGCCTAGGGCTTGCCGATAAGAAGGTCGGTGGTTCGAATCCCCGTGACGGGGTGAGCTCCCGTTGCTCGGTCCCTGCTCCTGCCAACCTAGCAGTTCGAAAGCACGTCAAAGTGCAAGTAAATAAATAGGTACCGCTCCAGTGGGAAAGTAAATGGCATTTTCATGCTCTGGTTTGCCAGAAGCGGCTTAGTCATGCTGGCCACATGACTAAGCAGCTCCCTGGGCAGCTCCCTGGGCCAGTAAAGCGAGATGAGCGCCGCAACCCCAGAGTCGTCCGCAACTGGACCTAACAGTCAGGTTCCCTTTACCTTTACCTTTTATGCAGGATACAACCTAGGACATGTGACAGGATTGCAAACTTAGAACCATAGAAGGATTTTGCTGGTCCTATAGCCACGGTGATGATGTTCATAGAACTTTAGAGTGGGAAGAAACCCTGAGCATCATCTCATCCAACACCCTGCAATGCAGTAAAGGTAAAGGGACCCCTGACCATTAGGTCCAGTTGCGGCCAACTCTGGGGTTGCGGCGCTCATCTCGCTTTACTGGCCCAGGGAACTGGCGTACAGCTTCTGGGTCATGTGGCCAGCATGACTAAGCCGCTTCTGGTGAACCAGAGCAGCACACGGAAACGTCGTTTACCTTCCTGTCGGAGTGTTACCTATTTATCTACTTGCATTTTGACGTGCTTTCGAACTGCTAGGTTGGCAGGAGCAGGGACCGAGCAACGGGAGCTCACTCCATCGCGGGGATTCAAACCGCCGACCTTCTGATCGGCAAGTCCTAGGCTCAGTGGTTTAACCCACAGCACCACCCGCGTCCCTCTGCAATGCAGTAGTCAAAGCTAAAGATTCGCTGACAGGTGGCCATCCAACCTCTATCTAAAACCTCCAAGAAGGAGAGGCTGTCACCTTTTGAGATAGTCTGTTCCATTGTCAAACAGCTCTTACCATCAACGATGACACCCCCAATGGGTCTTAGGGATTAGGTTACACGTCAGGGGATGTTCAAATAATATCAGCACCTGGCCAAGTCGGAACATATCTCTGCTTGGAGGAAGCGGCTGCTTCATCTCCCCTTAAATTAACTCTTGTTAATTGGTATTCAGTGGCTTCGGTTCCTCTCTCTGTGGTCCTCTGTCTCCCTCAGTCAGTCTCCCTGCTTGATCACAGCTGCTGACAGTAGTCGGACTCGCCGACTTTTGGCATTTCCAAGCGGCGATGCTTGTATGCGGTGCCCACTTAAAGCAATTCATGAAACCAAAGTGACTGTGCCCCAGCGTGATGGACTCCCGCAAGTCTCTGATAGTCAAGACAATTACTTAATTTAATTGGCAGGAGTGTTTCCACTGGGATCGGTGACAAGTCAGCAAAGATGATTTCACTGTCTGCGGCGTAACGTACATGCTCACAGGGCGAGATTCCACTTTTTAGTTAGACCTTCCCAGACTTACACAGAAATAAAAAAAAAGACTGGGGTATATTCTGGGATGGGTGAACTCTGCACAGGTACCAAAACTCACCCCAACTTATGTGCCAGAATAAAGTTGTGCTTCTTTTAAACGCTTAGGGACATCATTCAAGATTTGCATTCCCCGCCCCCCTGCTGTGCCGAATGAATTTTCAATGCAAAGTTGAAATCGAAGCAGAATTAGAAATTTAAATTAATATCTTATGGTAAAATAATTTAAGAATATTCTTTTCTTTGTATGTATGTATGTATGTATGTATGTATGTATGTATGTGACTATGTGAAGTTAAATCTGTAATGATATCAATGCACTTCAATAAAAAAAATTTTAATGTAAAAATAAAATAAAATGTGAAGCTTGGGTGATACATAGTTCATACGGGGAGCAGAGACCCTCCCCCTTATTTTGAGGCAGCTCCCCAGTCTACAATTTGGCCCCTATACTTTTTCCCCTATAATTTGAAGACAGAGCTGGGGTTCAATGGGATAAAAGCAACAAAGAAATAATAATAATAATAATAATGTCCCCACCGTACTAAACTAACAGGTAAAATCAAACAGAGGTTTATGTTGATTTCTGAGAAGTTCACCCTTTCCTTCTGAATTCTTTTTGAACCAATCTACAGTGGTATCTCGGGTTACAGACGCTTCAGGTTACAGACTCCGCTAACCCAGAAATAGCACCTCAGGTTAAGAACTTTGCTTCAGGATGAGAACAGAAATCGGGCTCCGGCGACACGGCAGCAGCAGCATTAGCTAAAGTGGTACCTCAGGTTAAGAACAGTTTCAGGTTAAGAACGGAACTTCAGAACGAATTAAGTTCTTAACCTGAGGTACCACTGTACAGCTTTTGTAGGAGCTGTTTGACAGTGGAACCAAGAGAGGTGATGGACTCTCTTTCCTTGGAGGTTTTTAAGCAGAGGTTGGATAGCTATCTGTCACGGAAGCTGTAGTGGAGATTCCTGCATTGAGGGGGGATGGAATTGATGAACTTAGGGGTCCCTTCCAACTCACCTACCCCACTACTCCAGAAAGTAAGAACAGATGTACCCTCTGCTAGAAGCAGAGATTGTACAATTTCTGCATTCCTTACAAGTGTGCCATATTTGGCTGCAATCTGTGTATCCGCATGCATTGTATGATATCTTATGCGTGAAGGAGAACCTATCTAATTACATTATAAACAGAGCTGTCGGCTGCCTAAACAATTTTAATTGATTATCACCTGCCTTTCAGCTGAGATTTTGATTAATTAACCAATTACATTTACATAATTTGCCTGTTGCCGAAACCTCAATAGAAGCGCCTTTTCAAACTGTTGAAGGCAGAGTCGGAAAACTCACCGTTTCCCCAAATAAAAGCCCCTGTTCATTTTAAGAAGGAAACGTCATTTTTAATAAACAGTCATTTTTTTAGTAGGAAAGGTCATTTTTAATTTTCAAGACAGGATGATTCCCGGCACCAAAATAACTTCAATAAATAAGCAAGTGTGCCCTTTACTCACAAGCCTAATTGATGACAGTTGGTTCCTGCTATTAATCATTGGGCGCTTTTGTTGATTGATCTATCAATCAGATTAAAGCTTTCGCCCCTAATAGCAGAAATGCATGTGGGAATGGTGAGGACAATAGGGGCACGTAAGGAGCTTGAGGAAGTTGATCTCTGGGAATTTCAATATGGAGTCTCCTGTTCTGCACCTCCAAGACTAATTTGCATCATTATTTTTCATATATGTGTGTGTGTGCAATAATTATATATATAAGATATAATCTCTCTCTCTCTAATCAAATATATAATATATAATCAAATATATAATATCAAAATTATATATATATATAATATCTATCTATATCTATATCAAATATATATATATAATATCAAAATGTTGTGAACATGTTGTAGACATAGTTATTGTTGTTGTTGTTGTTGTTGTTATTATTATGTGGAGAACTGAGCTGAGGAGTGGGAAAATAAGAAACTGAAGACTAATCTATAACTGGTGAGTTATCTTGCGTGTCGAGGTCCCCAAGCCACCCCCCAAATAACTCACAACGCACACTTAATTTTTGTTTAAGGTTTTTGGCATAATTTTGGCCACAACTTTATTTAAATACAAAACCGTGAGTGGTTGTTTAGGCATTGGTTAAGACTATCTGTCCCCCCGCCTGGGGACAGAACTGACTTCCGGGCTGCTTCAGGTATGTCAAAAGGCATCAGGCAAACATAGGCAGATCAAAGCTTTCACCCAGCATGGACATTCCCACAATGCTTTGGGGAACCCCAGTGGCCCCTCTCATTGGCTGCCCATCTGGCAGATATATTCAGAGGTACAGCCCTTCTTAGTATAGTTTCACAATTACATTGAAAGCAACATCTATAAGCCTAATTCACCAGGAAGTTCTCTGAAGAACTACTGTTACAATGAATGGGAATTGCAGGGTTGTGTCTCCTGTTCATTATAAAGAACCTTTCACAGGAGAACATTCCCAGTGGATAATGTCCTCCTTTTAAAAATAAATTACACCTGAGTATTGTTCAAAACTTTGATCAGGATGGGGTTGAGTGAAAAGCACCCTAAAGAGCTTAAAACCAGGCAAAGTTGTCCATTAGCCATTACGGCTAATTTAAAGGGAATTTTATTTTCATGTAATTTATGATTAGTCAAAAAGCAGCTACCTCAGGCCTGGATTCCAGACTAATAGGATTACAGTATCATTAGAGTAAGTAGCTCATCTTCATCATCCCATCTGCAATTCACAGGGCTTAAAGTTGAGCAAAGTCATCTTGCTTTCCTCTGGCATAATTTATAATTATTCAAATAGCAATACCCACAGATAATGAATTCAAAGTTAATCAAATTGTTGTACCAATGAGCCTGGCAGTTCATCTTCACAATCAAGTCCACAAGGCTCCTGAAGTCAACTATGGAAGCTGAAAAGACTTGTCTTTATTAAACTTGCAGAACATAGGTGCCTTCTTTGATTAGTGGTGAACATGGGCAGGCCAGATGCAAATGGAGTTTGGGAAGACCGGGTGTCGGGGACTGGCTGGATGAGGAAGAGTGGTGGGCGCCAACTGCTCAAGAGCCCCCCAGGGAGGACATGGAAGCAGATGACTTAGACCCTGGATCGTGGTGGTGGGACACTGAGAAGCAGTCTGGAGAAGGGATGAGTTGGTGGTGCTACAAGCAGGAGGTCAGAAGAAGGAGGAACTTCCAGGACAGGGTTAGAGGCTGAGAGTTGTACAGTGGTACCTCAGATAAAGTACTTAATTCGTTCCAGAGGTCCGTTCTTAACCTGAAGCGCCACTTTAGCTAATGGGGCTTCCTGCTGCCGCCGCACGCTGGAGCACAATTTCTGTTCTTATCCTGAAGCAAAGTTCTTGACCTGAAGCACTATTTCTGGGTTAGCGGAGTGTGTAACCTGAAGCGTATATAACCTAAAGCATATGTAACCCGAGGTACCACTGTAGTGTGAGTACAGACTTAGTGAGAGCCAGTATGGTGTAGTGGTTAAGGGCGGTAGACTCGTAATCTGGGGAACCAGGTTCGCGTCTCCGCTCCTCCACATGCAGCTGCTGGGTGACCTTGGGCCAGTCACACTTCTCTGAAGTCTCTCAGCCTCACTCACCTCACAGAGAGTTTGTTGTGGGGGAGGAAGGGAAAGGAGAATGTTAGCCGCTTTGAGACTCCTTAAAGGGAGTGAAAGGCGGGATATCAAATCCAAACTACTACTACTACTACTACTATTCTTCTTCTTCTTCTTCTTCTTCTTCTTCTTCTTCTTCTTCTTCTTCTTCTTCTTCTTCCCAGAGAGGTGTCAGAGGTTGCCCTTGCTATCCAGCGGCAGGACAGTCCCAGTCCTGCTGGCTCTGCTCCCCAATGAGAAACTTGAGGTTTACATCAGAGGCCAATAAGGAAGCTGGCGGCCAATGCCCAAGAGCGAATCAAAGCTAGACTTGAAGAAACTTGTTGCTTAAATTTCTTATTCACTAATAATAATCTAAGACGATTTTATTGCATTAGCCATGCGGCCATAGCATAATATACATAGAAATAACAACATAAAATGGAGGTGGGGAGATAAAAGTGGATGTCGTCCTGGGCGAATACTTTGAAAAAATGGGGATAACAAAAGTAACAAGGGATTTAAAACATCGAGTGACAGATGATGTCAATACTTTCTAATGTCATTTTAAGATTACAAGGTATGCTTGGTGGGATATGCTTTATGCAGAGAAACTGAAATTTTTATAGCACTACCTGACATTTTCAGAAGGTAAAATTAAAATTCTTTCGTTTTCCAGGAGTGGTTTACATGCTTTTTAATCAAACATAGATTTACCAAGCTACATGTTGTCCAATCACAAAAATAATAGCAGATTTGAATTCCTCACAGCCAGAAACATATTCTTAAGACCCCTCGCTGAAAAGATTCATACCCTCCAACATTTCTCCAAAGAAAATAGGGATATCCTATTCAATAATAATAATAACTCTGGGTGGCTTCCAACATATATAAAAACTTTAAACATTAAAAAAGACATCCCTATACAGTGGTACCTCGGGTTAAGTACTTAATTCTTTCCAGAGGTTCGTTCTTAACCTGAAACTGTTCTTGACCTGAAGCACCACTTTAGCTAATGGGGCCTTCCGCTGCTGCCGCTGCGCAATTTCTATTCTCATCCTGAAGCAAAGTTCTTAACCCGAGATACTGTTTCTGGGTTAGCGGAGTCCGTAACCTGAAGCGTCTGTAACTTGAAGCGTCTATAACCCGAGGTACCACTGTACAGGGCTGCCTTCAGATGTCTTCTAAAAGTTGTACAGTGGTACCTCTGGTTGCAAACGGGATCCGTTCCGGATCCCCATTTACAACCTGAGCAGAACACAACCCACGTCTGCGCGTGCATGGGTTGCGACTCGCCACTTCTGCGCATGCACCCGTTACTTCCGGGTTGCCACGGGACTCAACCTGAAAATGCTCAACCTGAAGCGTCTTTAACCCGAGGTAAGACTGTATAGTTGTATAGTTACTTATCTCCTTGGCTTGGGGGTTGCATAGCTGCCTACCCCTTCAACATTTCTCTGATGAAAATAGGGACGTCCTAAGGAAAAGCAGTGCATTCTAGGATCAAAGCAGAAACCAGGATGTCTCCTGTAAATCTGGGACTGTCCCTGGAAAACAGGGACACTTGAAGGACCCGGGGATCTGCAAAAATAAAGTTTCACCCTCTAAAATGGTACACCCTACTCCTGCCTGATACCCTGAAGGACCACTGCTAGTCAGTGTGGACAGTGCTGAACTGGATGGAGTAATGTTCTGCTTCAGTATAAGGCAGCTTGCTATGTTCCTATGAGATAGCTTTGAGAAGAACAGTGAGAACAAGGGGGAATTTATGTGCAAGCCTGAGCTACTGTAACTGAGGCTTGGCACAGATGCATCCCCTATAGAAAGCGTCAGAGGCTAAGCTGAGTATACACTGGCCGCCGGGGAGGAGAAAAGGCTTCTTTGTGCAACCAGCGTTTCATGAAAGCCCTGGAAGGAGCGAGTGCCTGCGCAACCAGAGTTTGGCCAGCGATGGTGAGGGAAGCGTGTGGCCTAGTGATGGATCGCCGAAGAGCTGGTGTGCGAGGGCCATGTGATTGAGGGCCCTGAGTGTTAACACATGGTTCCTCTATCAAAGCTCTGTATATGAAACTCAGCTGCTGGCGTGACAAGAAGGTTTTGCGCCGTTAACACACACTTCATTAAAATACCAGCAGAAATCCAGCCCTGAAATCCCACAGTTTGTGTTACTTGATAAAACTCAATTTGCCCCTAATTATTGTTAGCATGGCTTTAAAATAATATTTTGCTAAAATAAATGTTTCTCTCTGACAAGTCAGAGCTGGCACCGTGAGCTGGAAAAGAAGGGGAGTTTCGAAGTGTAAGGGAAGGATTGAGAGGTTGGCTTTGGCTTGCTCATTTTGCATGTTTTTCTTTGGGGGGGGGGTGGAAATCCTTTCCCTTCTTTCCTCTTTTTTCTTCGTACATTTCTAGGGAGATGAAGAAATTTAAATAGGGAAAGGCCTTATTTTCAAATCTTTCACAAGATTCTGGGGCATTGAGGTTTCCCTGGGACCTTGAGCCTGATGCTCTTTTTATGTTCGACATACCCGCTGGGGAATCAGGACCCGTGCTTCAGGAAACACTTTGTCTGGAATGTCCCTGTACTCAAAGATCTGCTAAAAATTCCCCTGTGCTTAGTGTCATCACCATTTCAGGAAAGGTTAGTCAGGAGCAGGGTCTTTTTCATGGTGGCACCCTCCCTGTTGAATTCCATTCCAAGGGAAGACTGTACCATTAGCTTGCTTGAGACCTTCCAGAAACTCATAAGAGCCCTTCTTGTTTTAGAAAGAATTTGTGCAGGCAGTTTGTGGATGGTGCTGTTTTTCAGAATCCATATTATTCCCTTCTCTGTGTGTTCAGTTTTAAGGACTGTTTTATTCTATCCTTTTAATAATGTAATCTCTGTTGATTAATCAACTCAGATTTCTTTAATCCACACACACACACACACAGGCACACTCAACATTTTGATATCCTTTAAATCATCATTGAAACCCTTCCAGAGACGTTAGAGTTATTCTGGCATCTTTGTGAAGGTTAATTTAGGCATTCTGGAAGGATTTCAATAGTAATGAAAGAGGACAATAAAGTGAGTGAAGCTATTTCAGAACCATTCCTGAAGGATAATGCTGGCGTGCTTGCTGGAAAGATTTCAGTGTTAGGCTAGAGGGCAACAACATGATTCCTGAAATATCCCTGAAGGATAGCTTTTAATAATCTGGTAAGTATTTAAAACAGTCCTGATGCAAAAGCGAGCCTAGATGGCGTGCATCCCCACAAAGTTAATTTTCATCCTGCCAAATTACAAGGTAAGGCATCAAAAGGTCAACGTTTTCTACTAGAATAATAAACCATGAAGAAAGAGTGCCAAGCGAAGGGATGGATAACGTCATGCTGTGAGCCTGGAAGGAAGGTATCCTAGGATCTGCATTTGACGCTGCCAGAATTCGGCAGCAAACCGCAACACACAGGGAATGGGTCTGTGCAGTCACTCCTGGAATTGGTGGTCAAATTGTGAGGTTGGCTTTCTACCTTCAGGGATGTAGGGGGTGACATTAAATAGATGCTTTCTCCTGCTGCAGGTCAGGGCCTTCACACCTTCTAGCAAGCAGTTGCCTTACCTCCTCACGCCTTTACATCAAAGAGGTCATTGAGACCAGCAAGCTAGAAATCCCCAAAGGAGTGGACTCCTCCACAGAAGCGTGGTGGGTAGTGATACCAGGCCCCAAGAGTAATTCAGTAGGATTACTCCAAGGGATCCAAGGGATGTGGGTGGTGCTCTGGTCTAAACCACTGAGCCTCTTGGGCTTGCTGATCAGAAGGTCGGTGGTTCGAATCCTCACGATGGGGTGAGCTCCTGTTGTTCTGTCCCAGCTCCTACCAACCTAGCAGTTCGAAAGCACACCAGTGCAAGTAAATAAATAGGTACTGCTACTGCAGAAAGGTAAGCAGTGTTTCCGTGTGCTGCTCTGGTTTCTGTCATGGCGTCCCGTTGTGCCAGAAGTGGTTTAGTCATGGCCACTTGACCTGGAAAGCTGTCTGTGGACAAACGCCGGCTCCCTCGGCCTGAAAACGAGATGACCGCCACAACCCCATAGTCGCCTTTGACGGGACTTAACTATCCAGGGGTCCTTTACCTTTACCAGGCCCCAAGAGTAATTCAGTACTGGGAATGCGCTCTCAGGGAGAACCTGAGATAAGAAGCATCCAAAAGAAAAAAATGTTGTAGTAATGACTGACTTCAATTACCCTCACATAGAATCATAGTACTGTAGAATAGGAAGGGACCCTAAGGGTCTTCTAGTCCAACCCAATGCCGGAATCCTGCCCACAGCCTTCCTTGAGTGGGTTTGAACAGCCAACCTTCTGCTTAACAGCCAGACACACTGACCTATTGCATCCCATTGGTGTTCCAGTCACAACAGGGCAGTGTTTCTAGGCACCCTAAATAACTATCCCCTAGAACGGTTGGTTATGGAACTGACTGGCAGGATGGTGACCCTGGACTTAAACTTAAATGTTGCCCAGGATCTGGTGTGTGACACAAGTGTTGTTGAGCCAGTTAGGAGCAGGGACCGTAGTGCTGTTAAATTAAATATAGTATATGTAAATGGCCAGTTGCCGAGAAAATACAGCATGGTAACACGAAGAAGAAGAAGAAGAGTTTGGATTTGATATCCCACCTTTCACTCCCTTTAAGCAGTCTCAAAGCGGCTAACATTCTCCTTTCCCTTCCTCCCCCACAACAAACACTCTGTGAGGTGAGTGAGGCTGAGAGACTTCAGAGAAGTGTGACTAGCCCAAGGTCACCCAGCAGCTGCATGTGGAGGAGCAGAGACGCGAACCCGGTTCCCCAGATTGCGAGACTACCGCTCTTAACCACTACACCACACTGGCTCTCAACATTTGATTTCAAAAGAGGGAAGAGATGATCCAGTTGAAATAGGGTACTTGGACTTTCAAAAAGCTTTTTACAAAGTTCCTCTGGGTATACTTCTGAGTAAGCTTAGCAGTCCTGGGAAAAGATGCAAGAAATACATTGGGGGGGGGGGGAGAAACAACTCAGTATTTGATTTATAACACCGAACACAACTGCTTTGCAATATGATCATGGGATATTCAGAAAATATAAAACAATGCAGCTATATAAGAACATGAACCATTCCCAAAATATTATGAATGAGTCTTCTCCAGCACTCTGTTCAAACTGCGATTCTGGATCACAACTAGAATTGTCCTCAGCGTGATTTGACGCTCTTGCTCTCACTTTGAAAATATATGTACTGTACCCATATTCTACAAATAAAGAAGTTATTTTGATACTATACTAAACTAAACTGAAATGTTTAAATGCTTCTTTGATTGTCCTTGAATCGTCCTGCCACGCTTGCCATCCTCTCCTGGCGCGCCATACCCTAGAGCTAGGGACGATCGGCAAGGCAGCCCAATTTGCTGATAATACTAAATTGTTTGGCCTTGTTAAAACAAAAGAGGATTGTGAAGGGTTCCAAAACGACCTCTCTAAATTGAGTAAAGAAGGGGAGGTAAAATGGCAAATCCAGTTCAATATAAACAAATGTAAAGTGATGTGTGTGAAGAAAATAAATAAATTTTCATTTCAAATATATGCTCACGGGGTCATCTGGCAGTGACTGACCAGGAATGAGAGCGTGGGGCCATAGGGGATAGCTCAGTGAAGGTGCAACAGCTGTGAAAAGGCATTTTCCATGGTAGGAAAGTTCATGTGAGCTTCTACACAATTGGTGTTTTTTTAATGCAACCCTGTTTCCATCTAATCTCACTGTTTACAATCCCCTCCAAACCATGTTCATGTAATTCAGGATAACACTTCATGCATCTGATGAAGTTGACTGTAGTCCATGAAAGTACATGCCATGATAATAATAATAATAATAATAATAATAATAATAATAATAATAATAATAATTTAAAAGTTGTATTTATGGTGCCACATTTAAGGTTTTCACATTTTGACAAGTAATATAAACCCTATGTTCTATGTAGCTTCCACCTGGGGAGAAAAAAAACCATTGTTCAGAGTCTAAGATCACTGCAGATCACCACTGCAGATTCACAAGGGAGAAAGCAGATTCATGTTGTGCGGATGCCTGGTTATCGTCTTCCAAAGCAACTACTCTATTCAGAAATTAAAAATGGAAAGCATAATGCTGGTGGTTAACAAAAGAGGTTTAAAGACTGTCTCAAGGCAAATTTTTAAAAATGTAGTATAAACACCAACGATTAGGAAATACTTGCCTGCGAGCGCTCCAGTTGGAGAACAGCCTTTACCAAAGGTGTCATGGGCTTTGAAGACACGTAAGGGAGAAATGTGCTAAGAGGAAGGCAGGTTTGGCAAATCCACACCGTGATCAACTCCCACCCAGAAACCAATGACCCCACTGTGGAAGGATGTGTGGATCCAGAATTGGCCTCCACAGTCACTTACGGACTCACTGTTAAAACCATGTTTATGGAGGACAATCTTACTTGGCTACGAGTGATCGCCAAAGAAGAAGAAGAAGCACCCACAGATGAGCCTTAATGGGCTCAGTCCCTCTATGCAGCTTCATCTGAGCTTCATGTATCTCAGGATTGGGGAACCTGTGGTCCTTCTGCTTTTGCTAGACTACAGCTCACATCAGCCTTGATCATTGGCCATGCTTCCA
The DNA here is from genome assembly GCF_964252035.2 of Podarcis erhardii. Lineage (NCBI taxonomy): Eukaryota > Metazoa > Chordata > Lepidosauria > Squamata > Lacertidae > Podarcis > Podarcis erhardii. Next base: position 66,914,821 of record NC_138512.1, on the reverse strand, counting down.
AGTGCTAACTGGAGCTGAAATCCAATGATTTTCTGGAGGGTCACAGGCTCCTTCTCCATGCTATTCCCTATCCCAAATCGAAGCACTAGGAAGTCTCGTAAGTGTCAATGGAGGTAGTAGCACGCTCAGAACTCTGCCTCCTATGAAAATCATCAGGACTTAAATTGGGGGCCAGATTTGGGGTGGATGGGGCATAACTGATGTATCAATTGCAGACTCAAATTTCTATTTGCCTTTACGAAACAGGAGCTGATGGGTCCCAACTGTGTGCTTCATTTGCATAGGGCAGAGAGGAAAGATTAGATTTATCAGCATTTTGTAAAGGAATAGATGTCCTTGAAGAACAGCCCTCAGAGAGAAGGGGTCAAACCGTAAAGGTAGCGGCATTAATCATCTTCACCATTTCAAAGGAGGAAGAATAAATAAATAAACACTGCCGCATCATGATCCTGTATCAAAGGGTGATTCTGGGTCGCATCCACATTAAACATAATCATAAGGCTGTCAAGAGCAATGACACAGAGGTGTTTTTTACAAAATAACTGGAAGCGTATCACCTTAAGCTAAACTATATAATAACGCTTTCCAAAAAATAAGGAGAGCAAATATCGCAACTCCAAGCGTCTGAAAGGCTCAGAGTAGTCTTTGACTTGACCTTTACTCAGCTGAATTTATTTATTTTTTGCTATTGTGGTGTAAAAGCTCGCAGCAGCGGACTCTTTCTATGAAAAGGACCACCCAATGAAGCAGAAGTTGCTAACATGGCACTCACAGCTGCCCATGTGCTCTGCAGTACCTCCTATGGCACCCGTGACATGTCTCAGTGAATGTCCCTGCAAAAATACATAATGCACAAGAGACTGCTTGCTCTCCCTGCTCAGTTCTTGTTTGAACCGGTTTCCCCCCTCAATGCTCTGCATTAAACATGCCCACTTTCCACAGGATGCCAGGGAATGGAGGCTCAATATCTGCCCCATTCTGAACAGAGGAGAGGTGCTAAAAGCTTCCCTCGGCAAGCGAGCATGACAATGGCTGGTGCGTCCTTGCTCCCTGTTTATTGCAAGAGGGTGCATGCTTGCACTGTTTTGTGGACATGTCTCCTCTCCTGCTCTTATTGCTTTGTGACTTGAAGTGAAGGACATGAGGCAGGAGTTGATAATGCAGGTGAGCTGCACACAGGTGAGCTGCAAGCAAGCTGCCGGCCATTCTTCTCTGCGAAGAAACAGTGTGATATTATTATCGTTACAATTAGTAGTAGTAGTAGTTATTATTGTTGTTTAGTCGTTTAGTCGTGTCCGACTCTTCGTGACCCCATGGACCAAAGCACGCCAGGCACTCCTGTCTTCCACTGCCTCCCGCAGTTTGGTCAAACTCATGCTGGTAGCTTCGAGAACACTGTCCAGCCATCTCATCCTCTGTCTTCCCTTCTCTTTGTGCCCTCAATCTTTCCCAACATCAGGATTTTTTCCAGGGAGTCTTCTCTTCCCATGAGGTAGCCAAAGTATTGGAGCCTCAGCTTCAGGATCTGTCCTTCCAGTGAGCACTCAGGGCTGATTTCCTTCATAATGGATCGGTTTGATCTTCCTGCAGTCCATGGGACTCTCAAGAGTCTCCTCCAGCACCATACTTCAAAAGCGTCAATTCTTCAGCAATCAGCCTTCTTTATGGTCCAGCTCTCACTTCCATACATCACTACTGGGAAAACCATAGCTTTAACTATACGGACCTTTGTCGGCAAGGTGATGTCTCTGCTTTTTAAGATGCTGTATAGGTTTGTCATTGCTTTTCTCCCAAGAAGCAGGTGTCTTTTAATTTCGTGAGTGCTGTCACCATCTGCAGTGATCAGGGAGCCTAAGAAACTAAAATCTCTCACTGCTTCTATTTCTTCCCCTTCTATATGCCAGGAGGTGATGGACCCAGTGGCCATGATCTTCATTTTTTGATGTTGAGCTTCAGACCATATTTTGCACTCTCCTCTTTCACCCTCCCCATCGGAGCAGTACCTATTTATCTACTTGCACTTTGTGCTTTTGAACTGCTAGGTTGGCAGGAGCAGAGACAGAGCAACGGGAGCTCACCCCATCGTGGGGATTTGAACCACCGACCTTCTGATTGGCAATTCCTAGGCTCATTAAAAGGTTCTTTAATTCCTCCTCACTTTCTGTGATCAAGGTTGTGCGTAATAGTAATTAAGAAGAAGTGCTTGGGTTTCCTTTTTTCCTCCTTCCTCACAACCCCCTTTCCTTTTGTGCTGTATCTTTTAGTTTGTAACCTACAAGCAGGGACTTGCCTTATTCCTGACCTTCGTAAACTGCTCTGGGAGGCCATTTTGGCTGAAGAGCAGGATAAAAATGCTTCAGATTAACAAATCCCATTGCTTTCAATGAGGGTTGCTCCTGTGCAGGCACAATGAGGGTTGCTCCTGTGCTGTAAATCTCTCTCACTGACATAACTGGGATTCAACCATGTTTTGACCTTGGCTCAATTTCCCTCATAATTCAGATCTAATTCGATCCCTTCCCATTTCTTTCAGAACAGATGAATGCATGCAACAGTTGGAACACTGTAAAAACAAAACTCAGCAATCTGTTTCTATCCAGGAATGCTGATTACAATATAAAGAAGCAACATTTGCCAAGATCTTATACTACTTTGGAATAAGTCAGAGGAAGCTGAATCAGAAGAGAACTGTCTTTTCTTAGTTTGCTTGTTGGTTAGTTTCCTCTGGGAAAGAATCTATGTATGTTTGTCACATGCCAAGAAATTGGGAATCGGCTTAGCCACAAACTGTACTTGCACATCTACTTTTCTTGCTTTTTTTAATCACTTACTGACCTCCCTCCAGCCCACACTGCTGAGCAAGGCACCATCATTCCCATTTTCCTTGACTACTTTCCCACATGATCCTTCCAAGTGTGTCTCAGCTATCAATATATTTTGGAAATTTTCTAAACATTGCTTTCATCCAAACAGATTACGCTATATGACTGCATACATACACACACACACAAAAATATTCAAATACCAATCTAATTTTGAAACAAAAATAAATACCACATAATAACAACGGAGAAATAATAAGTTACAATTTATTGAACCAGCTAAAACAGTTCATGCAGAGGCAAGAGTATTGTTAGCCCAGAAATGGAAGCAAGAAGAAATTCCGACGAAAGAAGAATGGCAGATGAAATTAATGGACTATGCAGAATTGGACAAAATGACAGGAAGGATTCGAAACCTGCAGGACCAGAGATTTACAGAAGATTGGAAGAAGTATACGAATTATTTGAAGAGCAACTGTAATCAACAAATTATGCTAGTAGGACTACAAGAAGTTTTCTAAGGAGAAATATATGAAGTGTTACAAAGTAGAAAAAGATAGAGATATTGGTCATGAGTTTGAAATGTAATAGGGAAAATAAGAAATGCATACTAAGACATTAGATGTCACTAGGCCAGCTATCCAGACTGGTCCTACGTGGGCCAGGAAAAAAGCCAGGGAAGTCCCCAAATAGGAGTTCCATCACACAAGGAGAAAGGAAGAAGAAAAGAGGGGGAGGGGATCAGGCAGATTCCAAGCCAAAGGCCAGGCGGAACAACTCTGTCTTACAGGCCCTGTGGAAACAAATCAGATCCTGCAGGGCCCTGGTCTCATGAGACAGAGCATTCCACCAGGCTGGTGTGTAAAAGGCTGGCTCTGGTTGAGGCTAATCTGACTTCCTTAGGGCCCGGGACATCTAGGGTGTTGCTATTTATGGACCTTAAGGTCCTCCGTGGGGCATACCGGGAGAGGCGGTCCTGTGGGTACGAGGGTTGGAAGGGAAGCCAAGGGTCATGTAGTCCAACCCCTTGCAATGCAGGAATCTCAGCTAAAACATCCCTGCCAGATGACCACCCAACCTCTGCTTAAAAACTTCCAAGGAAGGAGACTCCACCACCTCTTGTGGGAGTCTGATCCGCTACTGAACAGCTCTTACTGTCAGAAAGTTTTCCCAAATGTTTAGTCGAAATCTCTTGTCATTTGAATCATGTTCCCAAGCATGTTCAACATGGCTCTGTACGGCTCGAGAAAGCAGATGGTACTACATGCTATGTAAGAAGGTGAGGACAATCTTTTGGGTAATCAGATCAGGGGGAAATATCTTAATGGGGACCAAAAGCATGAAAGCAAAACCTTATTTGAGAGAACACTGGATTTGCCTTATGTACACAACCCTCTGCCTAAACTCTATATCCTTAGCTTCTTGTGGGGAATAAATTATGTTTTTAGTGGCATCCTAAAATGGCCCTGTGGTTTAGTGGGTCAGTATATTTGGCTCTCAAAACAAAACTGATGGTGTGAGTCTCTTCTGGAGGTCGCTGTTCCAGAGGCTCCACATCTCAGATGTGAAATCCCAACAAAAGGGCAAACCCCCAAAACACTGTAAAGCAATGGCTTTCATATCTACTTTATCAATCTCCTCTTCAGAAATTGAGACTCCTATGAGCCTCAGGTCTATTTGAGGAACAAAATCTCTTTGCCTCGGCCTCTTCTGTTGTATTAGGGGTGCCTTGTGTTCTATTTGTGGATTGATCCAGTGACTCTAGTGCTGAGCTGTTTAAGTGTGCAAGAATTCTAGGAGTGTGCAAGAATTATAATTTTCCTTTAGTGGCTTCAATCGTTTCCTCTGTTAAAACTTCATTAAGTTATTCATTCAGTCAACCCACTGTTGCGGTTCGAGGACCCAATCCCTGCTTTGGGGAATAAAAACACGTGGACACAGTGTATAAGGTTAATGGACAAGATAAGGCCACAACTTTATTGATTACAGCAAGTGAGAAGGTATTGGCTTAGGCATTGGACCACGGAAGATTGGCTCCACTCACTCGGAGAGGGGTGAGCCTAAAGAGGGGTTATTCACCAGTAGGGGGAGCCTGTTGATGCTAATACAACTATAAGCTCTCCCCTGATGTCACCGAGGGTAGTGCCATGGCCCCCCGCCACACAGACATCGGACAGCGGCGAAAAGGTGAATAAATGGGCAGAATGGCTGGTGCAGCTGTATCTTAAACAGCAAACCACACCCCCACCAAGCCACCCGGTTGTTTGCCAACCTGTGGGCGTGGTGCGCCAGCCAGGCGAATGACGCAGAAATCGCGTCCCGCCCACAACACCTCCCCTCCAGGAGGAGGAGAGGCCTTATTTTCATTAATATGCATATTCACTTCTGTTTCCCTTTGCTTTCAATGGGAGCCAAACTTGCTCTTCTGCTGCTTGTAACTTCTGAGTTTTCATTCTACTATCACTTCAAACAGTCCAATGTGCCAAGTTTCAGACAGAGAGCAAAAAGAGGCCCATATTTAAAAGCATTATTTTTCAAAGCACAAAGTTGTGACCTGGCCATGCTGTGGTTTCATACGTTGCATCTTCAACCAGGTCTTCTTGCAGAGGGAGTGGGATTGATTTAGTCAAGGTCAGCATCATTATCCATGTGTGTTTGTGTGTGTGTGTGTGTGTGTGTGTGTGTGTTGTATATATGTTTGTGTGTGTGTGTGTGTGTGTGTGTGTGACTAATGATGAAGCTGGTTTGAAAAGTTTGCAGACCCATCAAAGGCTCAAACAGTATATTTTATCAGAATCTGTATAAATAAACTTGTAACCCAAGTATTTATCGGTGCATGCATATTACCATAAATAAAAGCAACTTGTGCAGTTTACAATGGCCTCCTTTGGGTTTCACACTGTCCTCTGTGCTCCACAACACAATGTTTGAGACATATCATTGGTTTTGATATCTTCACGGCAGGCTCTTCTCTCTATTCCTCCTCCCTCACGGTCATGCTTGGACAAGGCCTTTTCAGTGGCTGCTCCCATACTTTGAAACTCCCTCCCTAGAAAAGCTAGACTGCCTCCCTCCTTGTCCTTCTGCCAGCAGATGCAGACTTTCTTGTTCCAAAGGGCTTTTGGGAACTGACTGCTTTTAACGAAAGGGCTGGTGCTGTGCTGTTTTTACTGTAATTATTTTCATATTTTATGCTTGTAGATTTTATATATGCATATCATTTAATTGTTTAATTGTTTAAGTGTTTGTTTAAGTTGTTAAATTGTTTAAGTTTAAGTGTTTAATTCTTTTCTATGTTTTCAGTAGCTTTTATCTGTAGGTTGCATTGAGTCCCATTAGGGGAAAAGGTGGGGTAAAGGTAGGGTTGCTTCCAGACTGGATCTACATAGATATAAAAAACACTATGAAAAAAAGTTATAAAAATATATGTGCAATTTGCCATTGAGCTCTACCGCGCCATCTGGTGTCTCATTTTTATAACACACTTACAACGTTATAATTACAGCTGTGTAGCTGAGTTCCTAAAAGGGATGCGGATGGTGCTGTGGTCTAAACCACAGAGCCTAGGGCTTGCCGATCAGAAGGTCGGCACTTCAAATCCCTGCGACAGGGTGAGCTCCCGTTGTTCGGTCCCAGCTCCTGCCCACCTAGCAGTTCGAAAGCACATCAAAGTGCAAGTAGATAAAAAGGTACCACTCCGGCGGGAAGGTAAATGGCATTTCCATGCTCTGCTCTGGTTCGCCAGAAGCAGCTTAGTCATGCTGGCCACATGACCCGGAAGCTGTCTGTGGACAAACGCCAGCTCCCTCGGCCTATAGAGCATGATGAGCGCGCAACCCCAGAGTCGTCCATGACTGGACCTAACGCTCAGAGGTACCTTTACCTTTACCTTAGCCGAGTTCCTAGATAGCTTTCCAAACAGCAACAGCAGCAGAAAGACAGCCACTAAAACTGGAAACAAGAGAATTTTTCTACTTGCATGCTTTTTTTAATTATTCATTTATTATTACATTTATATTTCATCTTTCCAAGTTGCTCAGCATTTTCTCCTTCACTTTCTCCTCACAAAAGCCCTGTGTGATAGGTTAGGTTGAGAACTGTGACTGGCGCAAGGTCACCCATTGAGCTTTGTGTTTGAGTGAGGGTTACAGCCCTGTTCTCCCAGGTCCTAGTCGAACACTCTAACCACTGCACCAGCAGGGAATGTGCCCCTTAGTGGCTTTAGACAAGGAGCAGGTCATGGGTGGAGGACAGTGACATCATCACCAAGTGCCTGAGGATTCTGCCTGCTGATGCTGGCCTTGATTGGAATGTGCCATCACCGCTTGGGATTTTCTCATAAAAAAATTAAGTCTCCCTGTGCAGTAAGGAGGCATCTTGCAGGGAAGGGAACAAAATAAAAAAGCAATTCTTTTTGGCAAAGTGGTTTATTTATTTAATGCTCTTAAAATCTCAACTCAATGGGACCGCAAGGACTTTGTGGAATAAAGCAGAGAGACGAAAAAGAACACCCGGCTGTTTGTTTTTGTTTTGTTTCAAAATTGAAATTTTTTATAGTGATGATTTGCTGGGTGTGGAACTTTTGCTTTAAAAAGAGACACTTTTTTAAAAAGGAGAAAAGAAAAAAGGAAGTGGCTGTTTATTCAGTTCCTGGGAAAATATCAATATGCTTGCTGGTATTTATTCAGCTGAGCTGTTAGAATAGGACTTGCATCCCAGACTGGGTCAGCATTTTCTCTGCGACTGGGTGGGTTAGGGAAATTGCTCTCGAAGGGCATTTGAGGCTTCGGCTGGCTCTTACCTCAGCCGGATTTGTAATGGGAATGTAAAACCTATATTGGGAGTAGGGGATTGGAATCTTTTAAAAGTTGGATGAAGTGACTTACTTAAAGTTGGGTGGAGCAGCTGCACTATATGTATGTAGAATTTTAAAGCTATTTATCTTATAGTGGAAATTAAAGAATATCATACAGAGAGAGACATTGGCTGCTGATGTTCCCTGAGATATCAATGTCCAATCACCAGAGTAGGGATGACAAACAAAGAAGCTGAGCCATCAAGTGGTGTGATTGCATGTGTGAATCAGTCTTGGGTTAGGGTTCAGGAAAACAGGTGGTTAAAGCTGGACCATAAAGAAGGCTGAGCGCCAAAGAATTGATGCTTTTGAATTATGGTGCTGGAGGAGACTCTTGAGAGTCCCATGAACTGCGAGAAGATCAAACCTATCCATTCTTAAGGAAATCAGCCCTGAGTGCTCACTGGAAGGACAGATCCTGAAGCCGAGGCTCCAATACTTTGGCCACCTCATGAGAAGAGAAGACTCCCTGGAAAAGACCCTGATGTTGGGAGAGATGGAGGGCACAAGGAGAAGGGGACGGCAGAGGACGAGATGGTTGGACAGTGTTCTCGAAACTACCAGCATGAGTTTGACCAAACTGCGGGAGGCAGTGGAAGACAGGAGTGGCTGGCGTGCTCTGATCCATGGGGTCATGAAGAGTCGGACACGACTAAACGACTAAACAACAACAACAAGAAGAAAACATGGAAAGAAGACCGTTCCAATGAAGTCCAGACCCATTTTCTGCAAGACAAGTTAGCACAATTTGTCCGGTTGCCAAGGAACTACACTGGAGGCCCTGTCTGACCCATAATTTCTACCCTATGGCTAACCACTCATTAGTTGCCTTGCAGTGGACCATACAGCCACAGATTACTATGATTAAGAAGCTACATAAACAGACACACGGAGGGGGCAAACAAAACAAATGTTTGCTTCCACTTTGAGGCAAAGGCAGAGGTCAAAGTGAGAGGTCCACAAACATCAATTCCCAAGTCATGGGAGAATAGCCTGGAACAGTCTTACCAGTGATTTCTATATGTTTGTTTTTATCAGTGGCTTTCTTCATAACAAGCTCGTTCCCATCACCAGGCTCACGATGGGACTGGATGAGATGAAATCCAGAAACCAGAAACCCACATTAGTTTGCTGGCCCTCATAATTATGTGTATGTGTTCTGAATTCAAGGCTGTCATCCACAGAGGGCAGGAATCACTCCTTTTTCCAGGTAGGCAAAGGTAGTCTTGATTCAAATATTTGAAATGCTTTTGTTCAACACATGTCCTTCTTTATATTTCATTACCCATCCCATTTCCATACATCCATGTCAAGATGATTCATTTAACTATTTTACATCGTGCCTTGCAACACTTTTCCTGTTTCTTGTGTGTCTAGTGTATTAATTAATTACATTATGACTCAGTCTCACTGTGTGCATATCTCAGCCGAAATAATACGGGTCGGGTCAATTACAGCAGGACGCTCTAGAAGAATCGAAACCAAGATCGTTTATCATAATGTTAGCTCTGCTCTTGGACTTTGTTTTGTAATACATCTACCGTTAAAATCACACAGCTATTTCATTAACAGGATGTAAATAGAATGCAAAATTCAGGCCACAATCCTGAGCTTCTTCCTTGTGACTTCAAAGAAAATTCTTGAATTCCATGAGGCTGCGAAGAAGGCACTAAGGATGGAGTTTTCTAAAAAAAATCTCATCATCAACCTGTACGCTAGGATCACTAGGATCATGGCAACATCACTGCTTCATTCGCATTTAGCCTTTTCCATTGGAAAGAAATGATCAATGCTCAAAACTTCAGCAGCTGGCTTTATTTGGGGGGAAATGTCTACAACCACTTCTGAATATTTTCTTTTAAAAATTTTTTACAGCAAATACTTAACTGGTTGTCCTGCTAATATTTATAATTGTTCTTAATCTGTGCCTTCGCCACCCTGCCCCCCAGTGTTATTTTTCTTGAGGTTTAGGAGAAGGACATGCAACATAAGTTATATTGTATAAAATGTGTGTTTCAACATGTTGATGTTATGTCATGTTATAATAGTTTATACAGAGCTCTTCCCATCTGTTTGACAAATGGCCCAGAATACTCTCCCACACAACTTCTTAAACTCAACACCAGCAATACATCAGCAGCAACACATGTCTCTTCAGAAGTAAGCCACGCAGGGCTTTCTCCCTGGTAAGTGTCTATAGCCTTTTGGGCCACCCCATCCATATGGGCCAACTTGGACTGGTGGGTAGGACCAGGGATGGTAAATGAGCAAGACTGAACCTCCTGCTTTTTTCAGCAATTTTCCATTTGGAGTCCACTTGCACCTCCAAACCAAACATAATTGATCTGCTCCCCATTGGCTGATGGGCAGGGAGCTCAAACTTGCTTTCCCCAGGGATCAGCTTTGTGAGCAGCTGAGCCAGCTGCATCTCTACCTGGTCTGCATCTGAAGCCACAAATGATGAGGCAGGTGGTCATGGTTTGAAGAAAACCTCCCGGCTGGCCAAATTTGGCCCATCGGCCAAAGGTACCCGACCCCTGTTTTATAGAAATGAACAATGCATGCATGGCAGATTGCGGAGTGTGAATTTGTGTACTGGGTCTGACCTCTTCTGTGTCACTGTGAACTTTCAGCAAACCTGGAAGTCAACACCTACTGGTACTTTTGTGAAGCTAAGTTAGTGGTTGTTTTTGTTTATAGTGTGGTGTCTTTGGGAACAGACGTAGGTGAGAGTGAGAGCATCTCTGCTGGTTCACTCCCCAATATCTCCAGGTAGAGCTGAGATAGAGGTCTTCATGAAACTCTAGACAGCTGCATGTAGCCATTGTGGACAAGACTATTATTATTATTATTATTATTATTACTACTACTAATACACAGTCCTTCATTCAAAGATCACAGGGCAGCTTGCAACACAAAAACACAAAATGCTTAACATAACAGTACAGTGGTACCTCGGGTTACATACGCTTCAGGTTATAGACGCTTCAGGTTACAGACTCCACTAACCCAGAAATATTACCTTGGGTTAAGAACTTTGCTTCAGGGTGAGAACAGAAATTGTGCTCCGGTAGCGCGTGCTCTTCATGTTAAGAACAGTTTCAGGTTAAGAACGGACCTCCGGAATGAATTAAGTACTTAACCCGAGGTACCACTGTAAAAGCAATGACCCCACCCAAAGACACATTTGAAATGCCAGATTGTTTAACAGCCAGTATAAGGGGGTGAGGGGCGGTCCGCCCTGTGTGCCATCTGGGGGGTGACATTGCGGCTGCCCCCAACCCCAGGACGCCTGCCACTTGCTGTGCACCCCCCGATGCGCCCCACACCCCCACACGGGCGGCACACCACACCCCCTGGGAAGTGCGCCAGCCACACCCCCAGATATACGCCACTCCCCGTGCCAGAGCAGGTAGCTTTGCAAGTGTAAGGGGCCTTCCTTTCTTCCTTTGTTCTTATGAGAAAAGATAAACCAATAGCCCCCCCCCCCCCAGTTACCCAATGGCTCTTTCCCTCACTTTCAGCTTACTTCAGTTTCTGGTTGACCCATTCATTCCCATACAAATAATGATAATCATCATCATCATCATGGGCTGAAACAACTGTATCAACTCTCAGTATCCTGGTAGTTAGACAGGACACTTCACAGGAGTCTGGGCATGGGTATGGGATAAATAATGGAGCAAGAAATAAATTAAGGATAGATAGAAAGTAATTGAAATGTAGCCTGGGCAGCAAGACTTGATCGCCTTCCATGTCCATGGGATTTTTATTATTAGAGATTGTAATTTTGCCTCCACAAAAGCCCATTAATTACCTTGCCAAATTCTTTACCAAGGGAAGATGCAGGAATTGAAGGGCTGTTCCCATCAGGGGGTCAAAGATCTTCCTGCCTTCATTTACTATTAAACACTAATTTCCCTAAAAGAGGGGGGGATTTGCACAATGTAGGGTAAGATAGCATTTAATCTTTGTGTTAACCGTCCACTTCTGTCTCAGCCAGGGCTCCCCCCCCCAGTGGGAACTCAGTTCCGGCAGCAATCAGGTGGGCGCCACTGCCATTATAAGAGGACAAAGGTAAGTTCCAGCACCTCTTTTTCTAGAAAAATAGTGCTGGTCTTAGCAATGACTTTGCTGGCTTGGTGATGCCCACAGAGTGGAAGATGGCAGGATCCCCACGGACCTGCTCTATGGGGAGCTGGCTTCAGGCACCAGGCCTGTTGGCACACCAACTCTGTGTTACAATGATGTCTGTTAACGTGGTATGAAGTCTAGCAACGTCAACTCTTCCATATGGGAATTCCTTGCAGACGACTGCAGTGCCTGCAGTGGATACACAACCACAGCAGTGACCATAGGAGGAATGACCGCTGGGAGGAGAGCAGAGAGAAGAAACACTGAGGCACACCTTGATCACTGAGGTCCAGCTCCGAGGGCCTTCTGGCGGTTCCCTCACTGCGAGAGGCCAAGTTACAGGGAACCAGGCAGAGGGCCTTCTTGGTAGTGGCGCCCGCCCTGTGGAACTCCCTCCCATCAGATGTCAAAGCGATAAACAACTACCTGGCATTCAGAAGACATCTGAAGGCAGCCCTTCAGGGAAGTTTTTAATATGTGACATTTTAGTGTATTTTTCATCTTTGTTGGAAGCCGCCCAGAGTGGCTGGGGAAACCCAGCCAGATGGGCGGGGTACAAATAAATAATAATAATAATAATAATAATAATAATAATAATATATATATATATATATATATATATATATATATTTGCTTTCGTAGATTTTCACGGGTACAGGAATGCAGGTTTTGGTGTCCTCGGGTGTCTTCCCGTGTAAAAGTTGGGGTGTCTAGGCGACGTTTCGACGAGGTCTCACTCGTCATCTTCAGGCTGGTGCTTTCGGCTTCTTGTTACTGGAACAGAGCAGGATCTCAGTGTTTGAGTTCCTATAAATACTGTAGAGGGGGTGTGGTGTATAGCCTCCAATGTTCTGGGCAGAGAGGAAGTTCCCAGGCTAGTGTGCCTTTTCTTCTTTTGTTCCTTAATTACTTGAGAGATATCTTGAGTGATTTCTTGAGTGATATCCTGAGTACCACTTAGGTGGGTCATTAGGTGTGGATTAGTTATTAAAGTCTTTGTGTCTTGACCTCTTGAACTTTGTGAAGAGTTTTCCTGAGAAGATGGCTGTACTGTACTTAGTTGTGCTCTGGCTTGGCTTCGTGTATAGGGGCGAGCTGTGGTTTTGTGGCTTGTGTCAGCCAGATCTGTGTAGGGATTGCAGGGGGGTGCAGCATCCGGAGGTGCCACCATGGATTGGCTACTGGATGGTGTCTGTAATTCATCTGTGGAGAGGGTCTGGGTTTGGGTCTGGTGTGGTTGATTGGTGTTGGCGTTCTGTGTGCCTCTGGATCTGGTGTCAGTTTTTGTGGGGAGGGCTAATTTCCAGATGTCTGGCAAGCGGGATGTGTCGTCACGCTTGTTCATGTTGTGAGGGTGTTTCTCTATCTCGATGGCTTCCATGATTATTCTCTTGTGGTGATGTTCCGTGTTAAAGAGCAATTTGGAATCTGCAAAATTAATTTCGTGTCCTGTTTCTTTCATGTGTTGGAAAAGAGAGGAAGTTTTTTCTTCTTTTTTGACGGCATTCTTGTGTTCTGCGATACGTGCATTTATTCGTCTGTTTGTTTGTCCAATGTACGTGGCTGGGCAGACTTCATAGATCCCTTGGTTTTTCATAGATCCCTTGGTTTTCCAACTGGATTTTATCCTTGGGGTTTCTGAGGATATTGGCTATTTTTTGGTTGGTGCAAAAGGCTGTTTTGATATTGTGTTTATGGAGGATTTTGCTAATTTTATCTGTAGTGCCCTTGATATAAGGAAGGAGGGCCATGCCATTGTTTTCTTCTGTGTCTTGGTTTTTGGGGGGTGTTTCCTTTTGGATTAGCTTCGTAATCCTGTTTTGCTGGTATCCATTGGCAATTAACACGTTTGAGAGATTCTGTAACTCAGTTGTCAAGTGGTCTTTGTCAGCCAGGCGTTTGGTTCTGGAGATGAGAGTCTTGGCTACGGAGTTTATTTGTGCAGGGTGGTGGTGTGATTGTGCATGTAAGTAGCGGTTGGTGTGTGTTTTTTTCCGGTAGATAGTGTGTCCTAGGGAGCCATCAGGTTTTTTGTAGATTAGGACGTCAAGGAAGGGAAGTTGGTTGTTGGCTTCTATTTCCATAGTGAATTGTATTTTGGGGTGTAAGTTGTTGAGATGTGTGAGGAAGCTATCCAGTTTTTCTTTCCCGTGTGGCCAAATTACAAAGGTGTCGTCAACATATCTGAGCCAAAGTTTGGGTTTGTGTTCTGACTTGTCTAAAGCATTGGTTTCAAAGTGTTCCATGTACAGGTTTGCGATGACCGGTGAGAGGGGTGATCCCATAGGTGCTCCTTCTATCTGTTTGTATCTTTGTCCATTGTGGATGAAGTACGTGTTGGTTAGGCAGTGGTTGGTCAGGTCCAAGATGTATTCGGGGGGATTGTATTTGTTTTGAATAGCTGTCATCGCAAACCTGTACATGGAACACTTTGAAACCAATGCTTTAGACAAGTCAGAACACAAACCCAAACTTTGGCTCAGATATGTTGACGACACCTTTGTAATTTGGCCACACGGGAAAGAAAAACTGGATAGCTTCCTCACACATCTCAACAACTTACACCCCAAAATACAATTCACTATGGAAATAGAAGCCAACAACCAACTTCCCTTCCTTGACGTCCTAATCTACAAAAAACCTGATGGCTCCCTAGGACACACTATCTACCGGAAAAAAACACACACCAACCGCTACTTACATGCACAATCACACCACCACCCTGCACAAATAAACTCCGTAGCCAAGACTCTCATCTCCAGAACCAAACGCCTGGCTGACAAAGACCACTTGACAACTGAGTTACAGAATCTCTCAAACGTGTTAATTGCCAATGGATACCAGCAAAACAGGATTACGAAGCTAATCCAAAAGGAAACACCCCCCAAAAACCAAGACACAGAAGAAAACAATGGCATGGCCCTCCTTCCTTATATCAAGGGCACTACAGATAAAATTAGCAAAATCCTCCATAAACACAATATCAAAACAGCCTTTTGCACCAACCAAAAAATAGCCAATATCCTCAGAAACCCCAAGGATAAAATCCAGTTGGAAAACCAAGGGATCTATGAAATACCCTGCAAAGTCTGCCCAGCCACGTACATTGGACAAACAAACAGACGAATAAATGCACGTATCGCAGAACACAAGAATGCCGTCAAAAAAGAAGAAAAAACTTCCTCTCTTTTCCAACACATGAAAGAAACAGGACACGAAATTAATTTTGCAGATTCCAAATTGCTCTTTAACACGGAACATCACCACAAGAGAATAATCATGGAAGCCATCGAGATAGAGAAACACCCTCACAACATGAACAAGCGTGACGACACATCCCGCTTGCCAGACATCTGGAAATTAGCCCTCCCCACAAAAACTGACACCAGATCCAGAGGCACACAGAACGCCAACACCAATCAACCACACCAGACCCAAACCCAGACCCTCTCCACAGATGAATTACAGACACCATCCAGTAGCCAATCCATGGTGGCACCTCCGGATGCTGCACCCCCCTGCAATCCCTACACAGATCTGGCTGACACAAGCCACAAAACCACAGCTCGCCCCTATACACGAAGCCAAGCCAGAGCACAACTAAGTACAGTACAGCCATCTTCTCAGGAAAACTCTTCACAAAGTTCAAGAGGTCAAGACACAAAGACTTTAATAACTAATCCACACCTAATGACCCACCTAAGTGGTACTCAGGATATCACTCAAGAAATCACTCAAGATATCTCTCAAGTAATTAAGGAACAAAAGAAGAAAAGGCACACTAGCCTGGGAACTTCCTCTCTGCCCAGAACATTGGAGGCTATACACCACACCCCCTCTACAGTATTTATAGGAACTCAAACACTGAGATCCTGCTCTGTTCCAGTAACAAGAAGCCGAAAGCACCAGCCTGAAGATGACGAGTGAGACCTCGTCGAAACGTCGCCTAGACACCCCAACTTTTACACGGGAAGACACCCGAGGACACCAAAACCTGCATATATATATATATATATATATATATCAGCACAACTGGATGCCTTCATCTGTCCCACCTGCAACAAAACATGTCTCTCCTATATTGGTCGCTACAGCCCAGTGCCAGATTTACGTATAAGCTAAACAAGCTATTGTCGGAAATCAAGCCTTTATCGGGAGAAACTGGCAACTCTCCCAGGCACCCGGCTTGGTCTCCTGTTGACCTCCCTGGCTGCATTCCCCAGCAAGATCCAGGCTAGGTCACGATAGGCGATTCTTCCCAAACGTGGGAAGAACACACCCCCTCCCTCCTGCTCCCCCGGCAAGGAAGGAGATAGACAGAAATGTATTTACATGCCTTTATTTCTGTCTTTGCAGCATTACAGAAAACATGACTGCTCTCTTCAAACTCCAGCAGTCAAGTGACAAAGACTTCCTGTACTTCCTGTACAGGAGCAAGAGGAAGAGCTCATATTACACTCTGAGCTAATTCCGGTGCATCGCCCTGTGAACTGACTGTCCCACTGTTTCCCACTGACAGTCCCAACATTCCCATCATGTTTTGTTTTCAAGCTAGCAGTTTGCAGCTGCATTGCTTCTATATCGTAACAGCTATAGCTTAGGGCCCCACTCTCTTGGGGGCCCCCCAAAAAAATTAAAGGAAAAAACACCTGGATGTACATTTCCAAAATATAAGATTAAAAAAAACAAATAAAATAAAACTTACATACAGCAACAGTGTTTTGTGTTGTGTAGGCTCCTATGATGTAAGTACAGTGGTACCTCTGGTTATTGGAACCGTGATTTGGTCCATTTCTGTGTCTGCGGTCCTTTCGCATCATGAAATGTTGGGTGTGCACACAAGCCAACAGGCAGGTCAAAAAGCCATGACGTCAAGACGCTAATCATAGCAAACAATCACACCTAAATAAAACAGTTTTTTTTATTGCCTGCTGGAAAAGAGAAAAGTCACAGATCTGTTGCACTGCACCTTCATTTAAACCTTGGTGGGCACTTGTCAAATAGATGCTAGGACGGCCTGAAGATTCTCAGTGACAGATCTTGAAAAGCCATGAAGCTATATATCAGGTATGGGGAACACACCCACAACTGACAGGCAGCCTCTGAAAGGCTCCCCACGAGGCAATGTGGCTTGGGGGAGGAAGAAGTCTGTAGGAAGTGGCTTCCTCAAGCATCCTAGTCCCTGACTATAAAGGACCTTAAAGGCAACAGTGTAGTGGCCCATTCAGAAATATAGGACCCTATCCTGATAGTCTGATGACCCCTGCATTAGCACAGCCAGCCATGCTTCCTTCTAAGTTTATACAATAATTTTTCAATTATACAATAACAATAATAATTAGGGGTGTATTGCAACAATCAAGGCAAATCTCCTTGTGCTGCCTTTCAGAAAGATCTACTATTTTCTGTACATATACTTGGGAAATGATTTTGAGTGCTCCGATATCAATTTTTTGGAGTGACTTATGTTGTGCTTTCTGCGAACTCATCATGCACACCATTTTCTTGAAGCTCAGGCACCTTGTGTTTTCAGTCCAGTAGGGTTGCCATATTTCAAAAAGTAAAGAGCAGGAAACCTTGAAAGTTGTTCAACATTTTTTAGACAAACCCCAAAGTTGTTCAGCTTTTTTCTTTTTTCTTTTACAAAAACGTGATTTTTCTCTTGACTTGCCTAAGATCCAAGACAAAGCACGACCTTTTGGAAATTTCCCCCGGATGTCAATTCCACCTTTGAAATCCTGGTAATGTCTGGGAAAATCTGGGCGTATGGCAGCCCTACTAAATGCTCAGCTTTGGCACATTCAGTGGTTAAAAAGCTAACCTTCTGGGTTGACTGCGAAGCTCTAGAACAGTGGTTCTCAACCTGTGGGTCCCCAGATGTTGTTGGACTACAACTCCCATCATCCCTGAGCCCTGGCCTTGCTAGCTAGGGGTGATGGGAGTTGTAGTTCAACAACATCTGGGGATCCACAGGTTGAGAAAGGCTGCTTTAGAACATGGGTAGGCAAACTAAGGCCTAGGGACCGGATCCGG
Organism: Podarcis erhardii; assembly: GCF_964252035.2. Lineage (NCBI taxonomy): Eukaryota > Metazoa > Chordata > Lepidosauria > Squamata > Lacertidae > Podarcis > Podarcis erhardii. Next base: position 66,896,977 of record NC_138512.1, on the reverse strand, counting down.
CCCAATCGCCTTATAAATCCAGCCGGCGGATGGTCTGGGAATCAGTGTGTTTTTACATGAGCAGAATGTGTCCTTTTATTTAAAATGCGTCTCTGGGTTATTTGTGGGGCATAGGAATTCGTTCATTTCCCCCCCCCCAAAAAAAAATATAGTGTGGCAACCCCCAAAAGGTCTGAGGGACAGTGGACTGGCCCCCTGCTGAAAAAGTTTGCTGACCCCTGCTCTAGAATGTTGGAGACAGGGGCCCTTCTGCAGAAATAATAGTGGGTCCTTGACACCCCGCAACCGTGGACTACTACACCACAGCTTAAAGGTAAACAAAGTTTGAATTACAGTCATACCTCATGTTACGTCTGCTTCATGTTACGTTCTTTCAGGTTACATCCCATGGCGACCCGGAAGGACCAGAAAGGGCTACTTCCGGGTTTTGCTGCTCACGCATTCACAGATGCACAAAATGACGTCACGCACATGTGCAGAAGCGGTGAATCGCAACCCGTGCATGCGCAGATGTGCCGCTGCAGGTTGCGTTCTTTTCATGTTGTGAATGGGCCTCCGGAATGGATCCCGTTCACAACCAGAGGTACCACTGGTACCACTGTGTAGAATTGTAGACTGGACTTGAAATGCAGGAATACGCAGCTGTCCCATATGGGGATTGAACCTGCAACCTTGGCATTATCAGCACCACGCTCTACCCAACTGGGCTCTAAATGACCCTTTTTAACATAATAGATACACAAACACGCTGTGTGGTTTTTTGCATGTGAAGTAACACGCCCAGACAAACGTGGGAGGGTGAGCTGCTCGTGTTTAAGTCTGATTTCCTTTTTAAAAACGTATTTGAATCAGCTGGGCTGCAGTTGTTGCAGATGGATTGGTTGTGAGCTGATTTATGAGCCTTATTGCACCACAGCAGTAATTTTATGCATATCCCTTCCTTTACAATTACCTCCACAATGATTTCAAAGGAGTTCCCCCCGCTTATGGGAGGGCATCAATAAGTGGCACTTGCATATTCATCCATTTCAATCTGAGAATTTTAAAGACTCGGGGGAATGGAGCTGAACTGCTGGAAATTAAATCCGCCCCCACCCTGGCACAAGTTTCTCTTTCTCTTTCTGTGTGTGTGGAGAGAAGGTGCTGGATGGTTGAGAGTTGATGAAGGTTTTTATGAGTTACACCAGCCTGGAGAGCCAGTGTGGTGTAGTGGTTAAGAGTGGCGGACTCGTAATCTGGTGAACCAGGTTCGCGTCTCCGCTCCTCCACATGCAGCTGCTGGGTCACCTTGGGCCAGTCACACTTCTCTGAAGTCTCTCAGCCTCACTCACCTCACGGAGTGTTTGTTGTGGGGGAGGAAGGGAAAGGAGAATGTTAGCTGCTTTGAGACTCCTTCGGGTAGTGATAAAGTAGGATATCAAATCCAAACTCCTCCTCCTCCTCCTCTTCTTCTTCTCCAACCTGGTGCCCTCCAGATGTTTTGAACTACAACTCCCATCATTAGTCAGCTGGGCCTAATAGCGAATAGATCTAGGGGCGCTCAACTGGTTTGGTCACTCTGGGCGTGGGGCTTCTGGGATGCTGCAGCAGACACCACAACGATGACATCCAATGGAAAGTGAGAGGTGAGGGGGATTTTTGGCATTGCACAGGGCACCATTAAAATTTCAGACACCAAAGTCCACCACTGCTGATAGATGTTTTAGGAGGTCCATGGTTCATCTGAACCTGAAGGAGCGTCTCCACCCCCATCGTTCTGCCCAGACATTGAGGTCCAGTGCCAAGGGCCTTCTGGCAGTTCCCTCACTGTGAGAAGTGAGGTTACAGGGAATTAGGCAGAGGGCCTTCTCAGTAGTGGTGCCTGCCCTGTGGAATGCCCTCCCATCAGATGTCAAGGAAATAAACACTATCTGACTTTTCGAAGACATCTGAAGGCAGCCCTGTTTAGGGAAGTTTTTAATGTTTGCTGTTTTCTTGTGCTTTTAATAGCCTGTTGGAAGCCACCCAGAGTGGCTGGGTAAACCCAGCCAAATGGGTGGGGTATAAGTAATAAATGTATTATTATTATTATTATTATTATCATCATCATCATCATCATCATCATCATCATCATCATCATCATTACTAACTACTATTTTGGAAAGTGGTTTGTCTACTCTCCTTCAGTTCTCTATAGGACATTTTTCAAGATATTGCCCAACTCAGCATGAGAGTTCCTGAGAGATAAGGGGTGATCATCTTCTGTGTTTGGATACCAGGTGCCATCTTGAATCAAAATGGGGAACCAAAACATGACTTGGGCATGACTTGGCAGTATGAGGTCAAAGCTGCACCAATGTGGATGCCTCTGAAAATATTGTTGCCCATGAGGATTCCTGAGGTGAATGCAGAGAAGACAGTCTTTGTCTGCATTTGGACTCCAGATACCATGTTGAATCAAGATGGTGAAATTTTTCCAGGCACAATATTCGAAATTGATAAATCAAGAGGTGGAATGGAAAATTAAACAAATGAAACAAAGATCCTTTGAATCAGCAAACAAGTGTGGGAAACTGCTAGCATGGCAGTTGAAAAAGAGACAAAAACTTAACACAGTTACAAATCTAGAGATTGAAGGGAGAACGGTTCAGAAACCCGAGGAAATTAGAAAGTGTTTCCAGAGATATTTTAAAGAACTTTACTCACAAGGGCCACAGAAAGACTTTGAGATGGATCAATTCCTTAAAACTAATGGATTACAAAAAATAACTCAGGAAATGAGAACTACCCTGAATAGTAATATCACCCAGCAAGAAATTGAAAGTGCCATTCAGAACCTTCAATTAGGCAAATCTCCAGGCCCTGATGGACTTATCTCCAAATATTATAAGGTTTTGAAGGACTATTTGATACAACCTCTGTTGGAGGTCTGCAATCAGATTATGGAGGGGAGGAAGGCACCGGAGACGTGGAAAGAAGCTTTCATCACATTGATACCTAAACAAGAAACTGAAAAGACCCAGCTTAAGAACTACCGCCCCATCTCACTCCTAAACGTGGATTACAAAATTTTTGCCGATATTTTGGCAAGTAGGTTTAAAAAAGTACTTAATGAAGTGATCCATAAGGACCAGGCTGGCTTTCTCCCCGGTAGGCATTTGTTTGATAATACAAGAAACATCATTGACATTTTGGAACTTCTACAAACAAATCTTAATACTAGAGCGGTTTTAATCTTTATTGACGCGGAGAAAGCCTTTGACAACATTTCTTGGTTGTTTATGAAGAAAAATTTGGAAGGGATGGGAGTCGGGCGGGGGTTTGAAAATGGAATAGAAGCAATTTATTCAGAGCAAAAAGCTAAATTGATTGTTAACAATGTGGTGACAGAGGAATTCAAAATAGAAAAAGGGACACGACAGGGGTGCCCCCTGTCCCCCCCTATTGTTTATTTCAGTCCTGGAGGTGCTATTGAACATGATTAGAAAGGACCGGTCTGTACAAGGAATTGAGGTCGGAGTGAAACAATATAAACTGAAAGCTTTTGCAGATGACTTGGTATTAACATTACAGGAGCCAGTCTCTAGTACTAAAAGAGTGTTAGAATTAATTTCTGACTTTGGTCGGGTGGCGGGATTTAAGCTGAACAAGCAAAAAACTAAGGTTCTAGCAAAAAATTTGACAACTACAGAAACAGATGAGTTCCTGAAAGAAACAGAATTAAATGTGGTTAAAAAAGTAAAATACCTAGGGGTGTATCTGACCTCCAAAAATTTGAATTTGTTTAAAGATAATTATGAGAAATGCTGGTCAGAAATCAAAAGAGACTTGGAAATATGGTCAAGATTGAAACTTTCCTTGTTGGGCCGAATAGCAGCTATAAAGATGAATGTATTGCCGAAAATGTTATTTTTGTTTCAGGCCCTACAGATCGTGGACAAAGTGGAATGTTTTGGAAAGTGGCAGAGGGATATTTCCAAGTTTGTTTGGCAGGGCAAAAAGCCCCGAATAAAGTTTAAAATACTAACTGACGCGAAAGAAAGAGGGGGATTTGCCCTGCCAGACTTGAGGTTATATTATGAATCTGCAGCCTTCTGCTGGTTGAAAGATTGGATTTTATTGGAAAACACTGATGTCCTAGATCTGGAGGGGTTTGATAATGCTTTTGGGTGGCATGCATATTTGTGGTATGACAAGGTTAAAGTTCACAAATTGTTTAAAAACCATATTGTCAGAAGAGCAATTTTGATGGTCTGGACAAAATATAAGGACTTATTGGAGAGTAAGACTCCGAGGTGGCTCTCACCGGTGGAGGCCAAGGCACGTAAGAGACTTAACATGGAAGCCTACTGGCCTAAATATTGGGAAATAATTGAAAAAATTGGAGACAATTAGAGGTTGCTGAGCTTGGAAAAATTGAAAAACAAGGTGCGAGATTGGTTGCACTATGCTCAAATCCAGGAGGTTTTTAAAGTGGATAAAAAGGTTGGATTCCAGGTGGAAAAATCGAAACTAGAGACAGAACTGTTAGAGCCAAAAAATAAATTACTTTCGAGAATGTATAATTTGCTGCTTAAATGGAATACACAGGACGAGACAGTCAAATCCGCCATGATAAAATGGGCACAGGACTTGGGGCACAACATTATGTTTGAAGACTGGGAAAGGTTATGGAACACCGGAATGAAATTTACGGCATGTAGTGCCTTGAAGGAAAATATTATGAAAATGATATACCGGTGGTACATGACCCCAGTCAAACTTGCTAAGATATATCACCTGTCTGACAATAAATGTTGGAAATGTAAAGAGGCGGAAGGGACATTCTTTCACCTCTGGTGGACTTGCCCGAAAGTGAAGGCCTTTTGGGAGATGATTCATAATGAACTAAAAAAGGTACTTAGATTTACCTTACCTAAGAAACCGGAGGCCTTTCTTCTGGGCATTGTGGACCAGAGAGTACTTAAGAAAGATAGAACTTTTTTTATGTATGCTACCACAGCAGCAAGGATCCTGATTGCTAAGCATTGGAAGACACAAGATTTACCCACGCTGGAGGAATGGCAGACGCAGTTGATGGACTATATGGAATTGGCTGAAATGACTGGCAGAATCCGAGACTTGGGAGAAGAAACAATCGAGGAGGACTGGGAAAAATTTAAAGACTATTTGAAAAAACATTACAAGTTGTATGAATGTTAAAAAATGCACTTTTTAGAAATTCTTGCTTCAGCATTGGTAAACTAATGAAATGGAAATTAAGGTACAAGAAGTCAGAGGTGGAATAATGAAATAACTTTATTATGTTTAAGCTAAAACATATAAGATTTGGGTTACAATAGTTTTGAAATTAGGCAACATGATAAAATGAAAGATACAATAAGCTTTGAAATAAGATAACAAATTGCTGATATTTTGTATTACAGAGAATGCAGGGTTTGGAGGATGTGGGGAAGTCCAATAGATGTACTGGAAAAAAGGATTATGGAAATTTGTAATTTCTCTACTGTACTTTTCTATTTCTGTCTTTATCTCTTTTTTCTGTATTTCATAAACTTAATAAAAATATTAAAAAAAAAAGATGGTGGACCAAATAAACCCTAATTAAACATTAGCTCCTCCTCCCTAGATTGATTCAGGACCAGGTCAAGCGTTCCCTAGGTCAGGCTGGTTTGGTGTGCAGATGATGCTAAAACCAGAAATTACCCAAAGTCAATTTTGGGTGGTTCTTCAATTTAGAAACAGTGATGGGCACTTTCCACACTTGCAGATGATTGGCTATAGTAGAGCGCATCCATTGTAAATGGTCTCCAGTTCAACCTTGGCATCTCTAGGTAGGACTTGGAAAGAGACCTACTGCCAGTGAGCCTAGGCAATATTGAGCTGGGCCGATAGTCTAACATAGTACAAGGCAGTTTCCTATGTCCAGAAGTAATTTTTGGCCCCTATCGTTTATGTTCAGGTACAGCATTATCTCCTTGGGCCACCACACAATTCTTTTCCACCAGTGCATGAAAAAGGCCTCCGAGGTTCTTCACGAAGAAGTTCTGTGGTTCTGCACTTGCAGTTCCATGGCTCTCCACATGGAACAGCCACAAAAGGAATCTGGCATGTTCTAGACCGAGAGAGAGAGAGAGAGAGAGAGAGAGAGAGAGAGAGAGAGAGTTGTATCAGTGTATCAGTGTGTCTTTCTGGCCTTGGTATTTCTGGGAGAAATAGGAAATTGTGTTCTGTAGCAAAGCTACTCTGAAAAGTATAAAATTCCTAGATGCCCGCAACTGTCAGAGGAAACAGTGATTTGTTCACTTTCCCCACAAATTTGACAAGGCCTCTTTATTGGAGCTCCAGCTCTCTTTACAGTCTCAACATGTTGTCCGCCTTGACAAGCTTTCGTGTTTGACAGGAACAAAATGACACCGGTCATTTAACAACTCTTGTCTTGTGGTATGCAAGAATGGAAGAGACACTCGCATCAAGCAGTAGCAGAAAGGCGCCAAATGGAAAGTGTCAAGGACCGAGGCAAGCAGGCAGTCTCTGCCTCTGACCTTGAAATCCTAAGCCCTGGCAGTGGTTACTCAGCCATGAGGGTAAAGCACTCAGCACATGCTCAGAGTCACCCTTCCCTTCGCTGTTTGTTCTCATGTATTTTTGGAGTGAACCATTCAAAATCTGTTCATTCTAAATCGGTTTCCTCATGTGAGTCTCAGAACAACACCATGAAGCAAGATTCAGCCTTGTTTGTTATTTTGGCTTTATAAATGCTTAAGCCAAATCATACATGGTGGGGGGTGGAGGGGATAAAAATAAATCACATATATGCTAGCGTGGTCTGACATGGTATCAAGTGACCAATGGAATGAGACCTTGGAGGTCATAGACAGACCTTCCAAGTGTCTCTATTTTCCAAGAACGGTTCCGGATTTGAAGAACGTCTCCCGGTTTCTGATTTGATCCCAGAATGTCCTGCTTTTCCTTAGGACGTTCCTTTTCAGAAATGCTGGAGGGTATGGAGTTAAGTGACCCCTGAGCCAAGGAAATAAGTAACTTTACAATAGCTAGAAGACATCTGAAGGCAGCCCTGCTTGGCTGCTGTGACAAAAAGGATGTTCAGGCCTTTCACATGATCCAGCAGGGCTCTTCCTATGTTCTTACATGAGCGTACCTGACTACTTTACCTATGCGAGTGTTGGACTTGAATCAGGAAAACCTAGATTCAGCTACAAATGGAATAGAAGGTGTAAATAATAAGACCTTAAAGATGTAGTACCCTATACTTATTTCACTGTAGAGAAACGTCCCAATTTGCCAGATAGCTGTCTGTCTTCCATTCCACATTATCTCCATGCTCCTCATCTGTCTTGGGACCTTTCCGAGGTGTTTGCAAGAATCCCTTCGACTGTAATGAGGGTCGAGATCAATGCCTGTTTTCCACATCTCCCCCATCCTTAGATTGACTGGATTTGATCACACCTGCTTGATCTGAAAACTCCATGACTGACAACATGTGAGTCGAACTCAGGCCTTACCTGTTTCTGATTGAGTTATTGATCTGACTTCAAAGAGCATGACCTGGATTTATCCTTGCGCACTGTTCTGGTCTCCTGGTCAAAGAAAGAGATAGTTAATCAGAGAAGAGTCCTTTTCATCTGCTTTAGGAAATGAACCTGGTTTGGGCTCCTGCTCCAGAAACGCCACGTTATTGTGTAAAATATTCCACTGACTGGGACAGCCATGTAGTCTATAGTTAACGCTTGCATGCAACTATTTTCACTGCTTGGGGGGTGGCCAAATGTCCCCTAGTGCCCCGCTTACTATTTTCATTCTTATTCACAAAGCTGTTTGCTGCCCAGTCAACAGATGCATCTGTTGTGCCATTATTTATTTGAAAACTGGATGTTGCTGGGGGGTTTTTTGAGGAAGTGTTCCTTGCCAATCAGGGATCATGCAGCCAACATGATTATATGAAGATGTCATGTGGCCAACAGGATTGTCTACGTGATGATTTCACAAAGTCAGTTCAGAATGGGGATAATGCTTCCTGCCCACACTCTGAATAGATGGACATTTTGCCCCCTGTTCACAGACACCCTAAATTGCCAGGAAAAAGGAGGGGTGTTTCTCACAGGTAATGACAGTTTTTGCATAAAGTCTCAGGTTGCATGGGGCAAACCCTGGAGAGCAGGGGACTTGGGCAACTGTGAAAGGCAAGGACCTTCAGAGAGAGAGCGCGCAGGATACTGCACACCCCGGAAACGATCTCTTTCAGCTTCTGCCTTCTGGAAGAAGGTATAGGGTTATAAAGACTAAGACTAGCCACCTGAGAAACAGTTTCTACCCAAATGCGAATTTGGTTTAAAACACATTGTAAGGAGTCTGTAAGGGACGTGGGTGACGCTGTGGGTTAAACCACAGAGCCTAGGGCTTACCGATCAGAAGGTCGGCGGTTCGAATCCCCGCGACGGGGTGAGCTCCCGTTGCTCGGTCCCTGCTCCTGCCAACCTAGCAGTTCGAAAGCACGTCAAAGTACAAGTAGATAAATAGGTACTGCTCCGGAGGGAAGGTAAACGGCATTTCCGTGCTTCTCTGGTTCGCCAGAAGCGGCTTAGTCATGCTGGCCACATGACCCGGAAGCTGTATGCTGGCTCCCTTGGCCAATAAAGCAAGATGAGCGCCACAACCCCAGAGTTGGCCACGACTGGACCTAATGGTCAGGGGTCCCCTTTACCTTTACTTTTAAGGAGTCTGTATGAGAGTATATTGTATTTAAAAATGGGGTATCAGATTTTTTGGTGGACTAACCAGGTTGGGATAGCTGGGATAGCTGGCTTGTTGGGTTTTGAATGTCGTAAGTAGATTTTTCAATTTTGTTGTTCTGTATGGAACAATGACAATAAAGATTATCGCATTGTATTGTATCTTATCATATCAGTCTCTGCAACTGCTTCATAGAGGTTACCTACGAATGAAAAGATGCTGTTAACTCCACTTTTTTCATATGGTTCACTGCAGGCTGCCACTTACTCACAACTAGTCCATGGGATTGCACTGGCTATCACAGAGTCGCCATGTATCTGGAATCTCCCAGACATAGCTGGCATTTGGCCCTTGCAAACAGCATCCAGGTGGAAATCGCTGAAATGTCTGGGAAAATCTGGATGTACGGCAGCCCATGTCCAAAGTGTTGATTTTGGCATTTTCATTAAAAAATAGCTCAGAAAACCTTTTTTTAAAAAGATTTTGCAAAGAAAAAGCTCACTTTTTGATATATGGCAACCCTGGGCTATCACCTTCTTCTCCTTAGACTCAAGATTGCCCTTGAGAAACTTAGCAGGGAGGAAGAGGAGGAGGACCAACCTAAAATTAGTTGGCTCTGCCCATTATTGGCTCGGTCTTCACCTCCTGTTGACCTCCCTGTCTTCTGCCCTTCCGTTCCCAACTGGTACCAGCCACCGCTGCTGAGACAGTGCCCTTCCTCTACCCAGTGGTAAGGTCCTCCCCGGGAAACCAGATAGCAGTGGGCAAGCTGGGTTCCAGAAAAGCCCGCCCGCCATTTTTTATTCTTCTTGTTGAAGAACACCTGATAATCTTTGAGGAGCTCTCAGAAACACCATTCCAACACCCCTCGTGTCGATGAAGAAACCATTAAATGGGAAAGCATTTATTAAGAGAGTGTCGCATACTCCTGAAAAAAAGACACCTGGGTAAGAGGCAAGAAATTAACAAGGTTCTTGGGGCTTTTGAGCTGCTGTTGATGGCTGCGATGGAACAGTTGGAGAGTTGTAAGGCACAGCTGACCAAGTGTGTTCCTTCCCGTGCAATGTGTCAAGATGTTTCTTGTTCCGGCGCAATCCCTCTTGTTCATTAGTTTGAATATTGATGGAAAGCAACTTTAAATCACTCTTTAGAGAGATCTGCCGTGAGGCATGCCAGCTGTGTGCCAGATGAAGGAGTTGTAAAGACATGTTGGACGGGCGAAAAAAATATACCACAGAGAGAGATTTAAAGTCACTGGGAAGATAATTACTTTGTACTCACAGATTAGCCACAGGAAAGAAAGGCATTATCCCCTGACTTCATGAGGATGGTGCTTCTTTGCTCGGTCCCGCTCATACGCAAACGCTGATTTATGTGGAGCCAGTTGCCATATTGCGCGGTTATGGTTTCAGAGAGAAAACTCCAAGGTCTTTCGGAAAAAGTTAAAACCTCCATGGGAAAGAAGTGAGGCAGATGATCACAGGTCAAGCTACTCATCCACCTACCCCAGGGTGGCCCACTGTGACTAGCAGCGACTCTCAGGCTGCAGGGCAGAAAGAGGAACAGAGGAAGCTGCCTCATCATGATTGAGAGCATTGGCCCATCTTCTTGTTGTTGTTTAGTCATTTAGTCATGTCCGACTCTTCGTGACCCCATGGACCAGAGCACGCCAGGCACTCCCGTCTTCCACTGCCTCCCGCAGTTTGGTCAAACTCATGTTTGTAGCTTCGGGAACACTGTCCAACCATCTCGTCCTCTGTCGTCCCCTTCTCCTTGTGCCCTCCATCTTTCCCAACATCAGGGTCTTTTCCAGGGAGTCTTCTCTTCTCATGAGGTAGCCAAAGTATTGGAGCCTCAGCTTCAGGATCTGTCATTCCAGTGAGCACTCAGGGCTGATTTCCTTCAGAATAGAAAGTTTTGATCTTCTTGCAGTCCATGGGACTTTGAAGAGTCTCCTCCGGCACCATAATTCAAAAGCATCAATTCTTTGGCGACCGGCCTTCTTTATGGTCCAGCTCTCACTTCCATACATCACTACTGGGAAAACCATAGCTTTAACTATACGGACCTGGTTGGCAGCAGCTCTCCAGGGTTTCAGGAAGAGGGTCTTTCCCAGGCATACATGGAGAAGCTGGAAATTCAACCTGCATTCACAGGTCGCCCCTATCATCCCCTACATGATCCTTTCTAACTGGAGATGCCATGGCTTGAAGTTTGGACCTTCTGCATACAAAGCAGGTGTTCTGCCAAGGAGATCCATCATCACTTTGGCTATATTATTTTTTCCATGCAGGGAAGGGGTAGGTGTCTTGACTGAGAAGTGGCACAGTCCATGGTAAACTCCAGCATTTGATTCCATCGATTGCATAAACTGATCTGCACACGCCCACTAAATAAATGCTTGTTAAAGGATGGCTGGGGAAAGCTCTCTGAAGAGAAAATAAATTGAGGAAGGTGGAGCAAGATAAAAATGTGTGACAAGTTGCTGCTCAAGTCATGCAGGAAGCAAAAGTTCCTTTGCTAATCCATTGAAACAAAATTTGAAGGCAATATAAGGAAGAGAGCTTTACTAGAAGAACCAATAGCAGCCAAAAAGCATAGCAAAGTTTGAGGTCCTGCTGAAAACTGCAAAAAACGAAACACGTTCTAGAGTGTTGTTGTTGTTATACAATTTAACATCTCTTAATAACCAGGGATGTGGGTGCTTCTGAGGAACATTGCATCGAGTTTTTCATTTGAATCAGTGAGTGTGTGTGAGAGAGAGAGGGGTGGTTCTGTTCCGCTGGCTTCATCTATATAGTGCCTCTGATGAAACTCTGTCTTGTACACAACTCTTAAACTTTAAGGCTGCTGTCCTCTTTTGCATCTGACCAGCCAATAAAAAGGTGAAGAGATTCCATATCCCTCTCTTAAGCTCAGAAGAGGCTATTTGGATTCTGAGGTTTAGCTGGAGACCTTCTCTAATCTCTAGGATGTTTGTAATCATGACAATATAATGAAATTCCCTCTTAGCATTTATTTTCTCTTCCTCGCGGCTGTCCTTCTGTTTAAGTGAAAATTTTCCTTGGTAGAGATTTCATTATGCCCACTGATCAGGGCCTGCAAACAGAATGCCCTGATGAGTTCATCACGGCTGGCTTCAGATAGGAATTATGACCAGGTGAAGTCTCTTTTAGCAGAGCCTGGTTATTTATCACCTTCTGTCTCTCTCTTTGTCTTGCTGTGGATCTTTTCTGCAAAGTTATAATCTGGATGCGAAACAATTATCCTAAAACAGTTAGCCAGACTGGAGTGGATGCACAAATTTATCTTCTTCCTCTGCCTTTCAGTGGGGAGCATCTATCTTCTATGACCTCTTGATTACCAAAGCCTTCAAAATATATTCTTTGGTCTGTGACACCATGCTTGGTGCTGGGCTGAGCATTAAATATCACCCCCTGTGATTAATTGGAAGTTAATTAAATCCATCACTGAAACAATGGGAAGGCAATGAGCTATGTAATCATTGAAATAGTAAATGAAATGATGTAAAGACCTTCCATCTTGCTTATTGACAGTGATGGAGGAGTGGCAAGCACTCGGGTTTTCTGCCTGACCACGTCAACCTGCTTGGAGACACAAACTTTGCAATAAGCTGAGCACTGAAGCAGAGCTAAGAGAGCTTGTCCGCACTTCAGCTGAGGGCAATTCAAAGCTAAACTGTGCTGTTTCGCTGCCTCCATGTCTGCTGTGGATTTAAGGCAGGGCATGGGGAATCTCAGCCTCAGGGGGTGCGTGTGCCCCCCAACCCTCCTTGTCTGGCCCTCAATACCATACTCTCCAACATGCTGTACAGGAAAATCGTAATGTGTGTTTTCTGTGCTGTGCTCCCGAGTGAGTCACGTGACTTGTGCGAGAGCATGGTCCCCCAAAATGCATGTCTTGGGCGGGGCCATGCTCTCGCCAGAGCCAGGTGACTTGTGCGAAAGTATGGTCCCCCAAAATGGGGGCATCTTTGGGGGCTGCAGTCTCGTGGGAGCAACAATGGGATATCTTGGGAACCAATCAGAAGCAGGTATGGCTTCTGTAATTCTGGGATGAGTCTGACAGCTATGCAAGACTCTCTGTAGGCCATGCTCTCCCCCCAGGAAACACAGCTTTCTTCCCACACCATTCATCTCTCTGACCCTGCTCCACACACTCCTTAAGTGCTTTACCTGGGCTAAAATGTGCCCTTGAACTAGGTCAATGCCCCCTTGCTTGCCAGGATGGTAGTAGCTGGATGGTAGTACCTGATCAGTAGTGGAACAGGCTGCCCAGGGTGGCAGCGGGTTCTCCATCACCAGAGGTAATTTAAGGGGAGGCTGGACAGTCATCTGTCAATAATGCTGTCGTTGCATCTTGCATTGTCGATCCTGGAAGACTCCCAAGAACTTACATCATTCTATGAAATGCTTTTTCCATGGTTCTAGAATTTTGCTATTTCTTTTCTTTTTTTAATTAGTTTTTATTAAGATTTTTGTGTTACAAAGCAAACAGATAAACAGGTACATCTATTGTCTCCACTTTCAATTAATAGAGTCTTTTTCACAGTTCATTTACACTTAGCGAGAGACACTTTTGTCCTAGACATCTTGCAATTGGGGAGAGAGAGAGAGAGAGAGAGAGGAAAAAGAAAGAGGAGGGAAAGAGATTGAGGGGTATTATTTTGTTCATAGAATGCTTCTATTTCTGATGTCAGATTTGAGTTCTGTTTATTCTTTCGCATAGAGGCTGTCTGGTGTGCTACGACAGGTGAACCCAGTTGCCCTTTCTGAAGTGGTCGCTTGAGATGCATACCAGAAACAAAAGACTGTCCCTGTTAATGGATAAATTGCCATGTGGGAGCCACATATATGTTGCCTGGGAACAGCATGTATATTGCTTGGGGTTCCATGGCAGAAGTGTTATTATATTGTTTTTATTATGTTGTATTATTCCATGAAGGGACGCAGGTGGTGCTGTGGGTTAAACCGCAGAACCTAGGACTTGCCGATCAGAAGGTCGGCGGTTTGAATCCCCGCGACGGGGTGAGCTCCCATTGCTCGTTCCCTGCTCCTTCCAACCTAGCAGTTCGAAAGCACGTCAAAGTGCAAGTAGATAAATAGGTACCGCTCTGGCAGGAAGGTAAATGGCGTTTCCATGTGCTGCTCTGATTCACCAGAAGCGGCTTGGTCATGCTTGCCACATGACCTGGAAGCTGTACACCAGCTCCCTCGGCCAATAAAGTGAGATGAGCACCGCAACCCCAGAGTCAGCCACAACTGGACCTAATGGTCAGGGATCCCTTTACCTTTATTATTCCATGACGGAACACATGTTGGAAAATAAAATTCAATATTCCCTCACAGTTCTTCAGGTCTGTCCTGAACACCCTCTTAATTACTTAATTACTTTTCATATTCAATTCATTAAAGAAGGACATAGGAAACCACCTATAATGATCTTTGGCAGGCAAGCAGCCTGATAAAACAGCAAAGACTCTCCGTCAGTTTTATATAAGTTTATTTAAAAGAAAAACACATTCAGAGCATGGCAATCTGCCTGCTCTCATCCATCTAGTTGCTCAGTCTGACTCATCGTTCCTCCCACAACAGGAAGAACGCCAAAATCCCGCCCTTCGTCACCTTCCCTTCCGTTGCTCTCTGGGTCTCTCCCAATCTCCTCATTTTAGAACTGCAGGGCTGAGCTACCTCTTCCTCAAAAAACTCAGCCTCTGACACCATCTTATCTGCTGGTTGCCTGGCAACGCCTTGGCCGACGTCCAACTCTTCCTCCCCTTGGAAACTAACTGCTTCTTCCCTGGAAGGGAGGGCCCCCGGGCTGTTCTCTCTAAAATCAGACAGACAGCTCTCATCTACAGGGCCAACCTATTCCTCACTCAGCTCAAATTCCGAGGCTGACTTTCCTGGTGTTCTGGGGGGAGCACGTTCCTGACACCATCTTATGTTGATTTGGATGATTGGTCCATCTAGCTTAGTGTAGCCTGCACTGGCAGGCAGAAGCTCTCCAGGGTTTCATAGGGGCACCATTCCCATCCCAACCTGGAGATGCCAGGGATTGAACCTGGATATGCCTTGCCATTGAGCCTTGGCCCTTCCCCAACCATCCTTTCTTCGAAGATGGGAGCAATAAGTTATACTTAGTGCCTTTGGTCTCTCCTCACTTTAGTTTCTTTTTAAAATTATGGGTATAAATATATTATTTTTAATAGATAGTAAAAATAAGCAGAACAGATTGGACAACTGGAATTAGAGAAACAGAAAATTATATTACAGTAAAATCCTTTGTATATATAATAATAATAATAAGAATAAGAATAATAATAATAATAATAATAATAATAATTTTTTATTTATACCCCACCCTCCCCAGCCAAGGCCGGGCTCAGAGCGGCTTACAAACAATAATAAAAACAAGAAGAATGATTACAACTTAAAAACAAAAATAAAATACAACATTAAAATAATGGAACATTAAAATATTAAAATGTAGCCTCATCGCAGGAGGAGAAGGAAAAGAAAAAAAGAGAGAGAGAGAGAGAGAGAGAGAGAGGGAAGGAATCAAATTGGCTCCAAGCCAAAGGCCAGGCGGAACAACTCTGTCTTACAGGCCCTGCAGAAAGAAATCAGATCCTGCAGGGCCCTGGTCTCATGAGGCAGAGCGTTCCACCAGGCCGGAGCCAGAGTTGAAAAGGCCCTGGCTCTGGTTGAGGCTAATCTAACTTCCTTAGGGCCCGGGACCTCTAGGGTGTTGCTATTTATGGACCTTGAGGCTCTCCGTGGGGCATACCGGGAGAGGCGGTCCCGTAGGTACGAGGGTCCTAGGCCGTGAAGGGCTTTAAAGGTCAAAAGCAGCACCTTAAATCTGGCCCTGTACTCCACCGGGAGCCAGAGCAGCTTGAAAAGCACTGGGTGAATATGCTCCCATGGCAGAGACTCCGTGAGGAGCCTCGCTGCAGCATTCTGTACCCGCTGGAGTTTCTGGGACAGCTTCAAGGGCAGCCCAGCGTAGAGCGAATTACAGTAGTCAAGCCTGGAGGTGACCATCGCATGGATCACTGTGGCCAGGTCGGGGTGGGAAAGGTAAGGGACCAACTGCTTGATGCGGCGAAGGTGGAAAAATGTTGCCTTGGGTGTTGCTGTAACCTGCGCCTCCATGGAAAGGGAGGCGTCAAGGATTACACCCAAACTCTTAACGGAAGGCAATGGCACTAATTGGGCCCCCGCAAGAGAAGGGAGTTGGTATAAAGGATATATCAAGGAAGGAACAAATAAATGAATTAATGAACTTATTTCTTAAATTTGAATGGTCAATGAATAAATATTTTGCCTTATTGCTGCTGCATACAATGTAGTACATTGAATAAAACTAACATAAAACATTATTGAATATTTGTGTGTATTTGTTTTACTCTGGCAGTAACCAATAAAACATGGTAAATTTTCCCCAAAGTTACCCCAGCTTTCTCTTCCTTCTTTAAAAATGTGTTAATTTCACCCTTAGTGTGTATTTTGTGCATTTAATTTTTTAGAGAGGGCATTGTTTGCAACCTCCTGTTTTTCACATCATCTGGTCCTAATGACCATATATGATGATTTTTGTACAATTGTATCGCTTGTACAGCTCCACAAAACATACTGAGAAATCGCACACCGATGTAGCACCCTGCTTGTGGTTAACGCTTAGCTGGAATGAAATATTCAACGCAGCAATAGAGAAATTAAAATAGTAATTTATTTGTCAGACAAATAAATAAGAGGCACAGTGGTACATGGTTACCAAGCTCTGGCCTGGCCTCCTGCCATTCTGGCCAGCACTTATATTCCCTTAATCCAGCCCCCTTTGCTCCTCCTGTGGCTGCCTCTGTCCAATCAGCCTGGTTGAAATTCCTATTGGCTGTTTGCTAGAGCCAATCACAAAAGATACACCCACAAAAGATACACCCACTTCCTTGCCCTTATATGGGAGACAAAGAGCTATATATAAATGACAAATAAGTAATAATATATCTTACATGGAATCTTAATTACCAGCTCACCTCTTGCCCTTCTTGCCCTATTGCCTTCTAAAACAAATGGTTTAATCTTACATTTTATGTTCAACAGATGTCAAGGATCTTGAGTTTCACATAAACATTGAAAGATTTCCTTCATTTAATGTTTCTAAACAAAATGCCTGACAACTATATATCAAGACTGCCCGGATGGCGTCTTCTGTCTGGCAAGGGGGGGGCTGGTGGCTGACTTAATTTCAGGATAAATACAACTCTTACAACCATATGAAATAAGAATCTAGCATTCCTTAAATCCTTTGCATAATTACATTTAAGCCAATATATTTAAGCTAATATATTTCATACATTTATCATAGGTAGCCTCTTAAAAGAATAAAGCTTCTCAAAGTGAAAAGGAAGGAACTCAATAAAACACAGCTTTTAAAAGAAGCCTCTTCAAAAATGTTCTCTTTTTCTGTCAGCTAAATGTTTTTCCCTTTTGCTCCTGGCCTTTCAACCTTAGAAAGAAGATCTGGCTCATTTTACTGGGAGGCACATTAGTATTATCTTTCCCCATTCCTAATGGTGTTTTCTCAGCCTTGGGGCAGCATATGTAATTCTCCCTTTTTATGACTTTGAGAATTGTTTTTCTACTATAAATCAATGGGGCCCTTCTTGTCTTAGGAGGAAAAACATCTTGCCAAGGTTCTTTTAGGCAGCTGGTCTTTTGCCTGGCATGAAACATTTGAAAATCCTTTTTTTAAGCTCATTTTTAAAATGCAAGCCCTGATTAAACATATAGAAGCTTTGATAAAAATGCAGGCTTATGATTAGATGCCTCATTCCCCCCTTTCAAGCTCAAGGACCTTCATCCCAAGTGTCCTTGATAGCTTGACCTTCATCACATTCCTGAGGTAAAGCTCTGTATAGGGCCATGATATGAGGTAGAGTTTCATTTGAAACCATCTTGCTAATTGTACTTCTAAAACATGAAATGATACATGGCATCATACATAAAACCAATACTACTACTGTCAAGAAAAACAAGCAAGACAATAGTATCCCTTTGAGTCCTGTGACATTAGGTAACCAATTGGTGAGCCATCCCATATCCCATCCTTCCCATGTTTGTACTGGGACATGTGCTATATTCTCCATCTTTGTGGCCAACACACGGATTGCCTCACCATTATCAGAAATGTTAAAGCAACAGGCATTCCCTGTCAAGTTCAAGACTCCACATAGGCCTCCCTGCCTGGCAAGTACATAATCCATTCCCATTTTCAGCTGCAAAATGGCGGCTCTACTTTCATCCAACTGTTGTGCAATAAGTCTCAAACTCTGGGCCGTTGCATTGGTTACAAGTTCCACTACTGCTTGCAATCGAATTATTCTGTTTAGATTATAAATAGGATCCCGTGCCCCTTGTATGAGCTCACCAGGATTCCAGGAGGCAGGATCATAATAGGCTATAATGCGCTCTGGTGGCCAATCATCAGTACCGCTCCAACTTTGGGTACTTCCTCCTGCTATATGAGAAATATCAGCATTCCTTCGTGTTCGCCTGGCCGAACTAGTGGGCATAATCCACATTGGTGGTAATACCCAACCCAAGAAACAAGTCCCACTCCATTTGGAAGGGAGTTTCTTGTATGCCCATTCTCCACATATCCACCACAACCATCGGGTCTGAGGTTTTTGGTACGGGGAATACAGAAGGCGAAATACCAAAAGGGGTAGAGAGTTCACAGTGCAGTATGTTAGATTGCCTTTTTCTGTCACAGTTATGTTCCACACCACTTTCCATGCATGAATAAAAGGAGGTGCACAGGGCAAGGCATTCCGAGTTCGATAGGTAGTACCGTGTGCCCAGGTATGACTATTCTTCTTATAATCCCAAGTATAGTGACAATGAGAAGAGCCTATCATGGGAGAATCAGCTGCATCTGATGATTTATGTACACAGAATTCCCCTTGTACAGGTATAACTCGTAATGGTTTAGTTGAGTTCCATCCGGGGAAATTCTGTATTTCAGTTTGGTGTGGCATTTCGCTTACCATACCAATGGCATCTAATGGTATCGGTAATAAGGGCATACCTCCCTCTGAATCATCTGGCCCAAGAGAGCAAACAAGGCAATTGGTCCTATTTGCAACATTAGCTACCATTTCAGCTAAACCTACCCACATATTGTGGTCATGGCTGAATCCATATTTAGCCAATTTGGTCAGATTCAAGGACCCTTCCCCTTCCCAAGGGATCAGGATTAATAATAAAATCATGTTGATGTCTAGTATATGCATTCCTTCCACAAAAGATTACCTTATTATGATAGCAAATAATTATTAGCCCCAATATAATTCCCCCAGTGACAGAAATGGGGAACCACCAAGACCAAAACATATATCCCGAGGATCCCCAATGAGTAATATCTCTGATAATTGTTCCACAAGGGGGGGCAGTCAATCAATTGTATTAGAGAATCTTTCCGTTCACAGTCGCTGGTTCAGACGCTCCTCAAGCTTCAGGCGTGCGCAGGTCAGCCAGCTTCCAGGTTGTGGCTGCAGCAGGCCGGTCGTCAAATGTTGCCCGTGACCTAGCCCGTTCCCGGTAGGGCTAGATACAGGGGTTTTTGGAGAGAGTTAGTTTTAAAGGATTAGAGGGGTCACCTTTGCACGTCCAACTGCCTTCAGACTTCTTCAAACGAGAGTGATGAATCCAGGGGGTCACCTCAGCTACCTTCACCGCTGTTGGAGTAGAGAGCAAGACGGTGTAAGGTCCACGCCACTTAGGTGCAAGTGGATCACGTTTCCACTCTTTCACCCATACGCTATCGCCAGCCTGGAACTGATGAATCGGCTCGGCAATGCTGCATGGCGTGCGTTCGAGGGCCCACCTGTTAAGAGAAACAAAAACACGGGAGAGAGATTGCACTTGTTCCTGTGTCACATGGTCTCCTATTTGTTTAAGGTCAGCTGGAATATCCTGAACAAAGGAGGGCGGTCTCCCATACAGGAGCTCAAAAGGTGACAACTTAAGTCTTTTTGTGGGTGCACACCGAACACGAAACAGTGTTATGGGTAACACATCTACCCATCCCAATCCCGTTTCCTGGGTTAATTTTGCCAATTGGGTTTTCAGAGTCCGATTCATTCTTTCAGTTTTCCCTGAACTCTGAGGCCTATATGCTGTATGCAGTCTCCATTTTACTTGTAGGACTCGACATACATCTTGTACTACTTGATCAATGAACGCTGGCCCATTATCACTTCCAATGCATCTAGGTAATCCAAACCTTGGGATCAATTCAGTGAGGAGTCTTTTAGTTACCTCTCGTGCCTTTTCAGTTCGGGTGGGAAAAGCTTCAACCCATCCGGTAAAAGTATCTACAAACACAAGGAGATACTTGAATCCCTTAGAAGGGACCAGCTCTGTGAAGTCCACAATTAGGCTTTCCATGGGGACGTATCCCACATGCTGAATTCCAGGAGGTTGTACCGGTCCCTGCCTGGGATTGTTTTTAGCACAAAGAACACATTTCTGTGAAATGCAAGTTGCTAATTGTGATAGATTAATAATATACAACTTCCGACTGAGACTCTCTCTAGTTGCAGTACCGCCAAGGTGAGTAGATTCATGATAATTTCTTACAATTGTACCTGCTAGATGATGAGGTACATAAATCCTATTGTCCGGCAGGATCATCCAACCGTCCTTCACAACTGCTCTTTCCTGTTCAGCCCACTTCCTCTCTTCTGGGGTATAGTGAGGTTTAACATCTTCTGGAACTACCTCTGGTATGAGGGCTGCTATAAATCCTCCCACAGGCTTTTGGGCTGCCTCTCGGGCTGCTTTGTCAGCAGCATGATTTCCTCTGGTTATTGGATCCCTTCCTCGTCCATGACCTTTGCAGTGCATTACAGCAATCTGTTCTGGAGCCCATACTGCTTCTAACAGGATTTCTACTTCAGGTCCATATTTCAAAGCCTTCCCGTGGGCTCCGATTAGACCTCTTTCTTTCCATAGAGCTCCATGTGCATGCAGGGTTAAGAAGGCATATTTTGAATCAGTATAGATGTTTGCCTTACATCCGGCTGCCAATTGCAGAGCTCTAGTTAAACCTATAAGTTCAGCCTTTTGTGCTGAGGTGCCAGCAGGCAAAGCTTCAGCTTCCACAACTTCCTCATTGGTGACCACAGCATATCCTGCTCGTCTGGCACCTTCATGCAGGTAACTGCTACCATCAGTATAATATACAGCATCTGGATTTTTTAATGGCTCATCTTTCAGATCAGGTCTACTGGAATAAACTTCATCCATTACTTGGAGACAATCATGTGATTCCTCATCATCTACCTCTGGTAGGGGCAGCAAAGTCGCTGGATTGAGCATATTCACTACTCGTAGATGAATCCTGGGATTTTCACACAATAGGCCTTGGTATCTAGCCATCCTTGGGTTCGTTAGCCAATAACTACCCTTATATTCCATGAGTGTCAGAACAGCATGAGGTACATTCACATACATCGTCTGGCCAAAGGTAAATTTATCAGCTTCTTTGACAAGGCTCGCAGTGGCCGCTACTGCCCTTAGGCATGGAGGCCATCCTTTTGCTACTGAGTCCAATTGTTTAGACAAATAAGCTACTGGACGGTTCCAACTTCCTAATCTCTGGGTCAGGACTGCCGCTGCAATCCCATTCTGTTCATGTACATACAGCTGAAAGGGTTTTTCCGAATTAGGCAATCCAAGGGCTGGTGCCTCCATAAGTCGCTGTTTGATAACTAAAAAGGCTTGTTTCTGCTCAGGTCCCCATACGAATGGGTCCTTTTCTGCACCTCGAGTGCTTTCATGTAAGGGCTTGGCCAGACTACTGAAATCAGGTATCCATAGTCTACAAAACCCTGCTGTTCCCAGGAATCCCCTAAGTTGTTTTCTTGTGGTAGGTTCCTTGATAAGGCAAATAGCTTCTTTCCTCTCTGGTCTCAATGCTCGTTGTTGGTGTGAGATGTCAAAGCCCAAATATTTGACCTTTTCTAAACATAACTGTGCCTTTTTCTGGGAAACTCGGTAGCCAGCTTCCCAGAGCAAGTGGAGCAGTTCCTCTGTCCCTTCTTTACAGGTATCAAAATCCTTTGCAGCTAGTATAAGATCATCCACATATTGCAGAACCACCTTTTCTCCCGGTGTTGAGGGGTAACTTGTTAGATCCCTCGCCAAGGCAGTGCCAAATAAAGTTGGGGAATTTTTGAATCCTTGGGGCAATCTTGTCCAGGTTAGCTGGCCTTTTGTTCCTGTCAAAGGGTCTTCCCACTGGAAGGCAAATATAGGTTGGCTCTGTGGTGCCAGCCGGCAACAGAAGAATGCATCTTTCAAGTCCAATACAGTAAAAAATGTTGCTTCTGGTGGGATCAAACTCAGCAAGGTATATGGGTTTGGCACATTTGGGTGCAAGGTCTCGATAGCCTGGTTTACGAGCCTCAAGTCCTGCACTGGCCTATATTCATCTGTCCCAGGTTTTCGAACAGGCAAAAGGGGTGTGTTCCATTCTGATTGGCAAGGCTTAAGCAGACCATATTTTAATAGGCGGTCCAAATGTTTCTGGATGCCCTCCGCTGCTCGCCGGGGTAAGGGATATTGCTTTACAGATACAGGGGTAGCCATAGGTTTTAGGGTTACTACAATTGGAGCTATATTCTTAGCCATTCCTGGTGGGCTATTTTCGGCCCATACTCCTGGTGGCACCTGTAGAGTTCGGAGGAGCTTGTTTAATTCTGTATCCAATGTGGGTTGGACTTGCAAGGCTGACATTAGGCGCCATGATTGTTCCTTAGGTACTGAGAGGGTAATTATTCCTGCTGCTTTTGATGGCAGTTTCATTTCTGGACCTCGAGGAGTGAAAGTGATTTGGGCCTGCAATTTGGACAGCATATCTCTGCCTAAGAGAGGTATTGGACACTCAGGTATATACAAAAACTGATGGGTTAAACGATGTCCCCCAATCTGGCATTCCAAAGGTTGGAGGAAAGACCTCTTAGCTGACTGTCCAGTGGCACTTTTAATGACTACACTTTTAGATGCCTTTTTCTGCAATAGTTCTGGGAGTACCGAGTATTTAGCCCCAGTATCAATCATAAAGTCTATTAAATGGCTCCCTAATTGAATCGTGACCGTGGGCTCCTGGAAGCCTAACTTTATGGAGTCCGGTCGTTCCTAGTCTTGGGTAAAATCCTCTTCTGCCAGTCCAATGAAATTGTCTCTACTCCGTCCCTGTCCTGGTCTCTGATATCTTCCATCTCGGATCATTCCCCGTCCCCGTCCCTGGTTTCTTGGGCCGGAGCCGGAGCCTGGGCCTGGGCCTGGGCGTACTTCTTCCAACCTCAGGGGTTCAGGACACTCCCGCTTCCAATGACCCTCCTTCTTGCAATTTGCACATTGATTCCTTCCCAGTGGTGGATTCCTTCCTCGCCCTCGCCCTCCATTTAAGGGGCGGTGGTCTTGCTTCACTGCTGTGGCTAGCATTACCATCTTTTCCTTCTGCCACTTCTTCTTCTCTTGCTTCTCAGCCTCATCCCTATTCCGATAAACTCGGCGTGCAATGGCCATAATTTGGCTCATCAGCATCCCTTCCCATCCTTCTGGTTTCTGAATTTTCTTACGAATGTCAGAAGCGCACTGGGCCACAAATGTAGCAGTAATCATTCTGCTGTTTTCAGGGGCTTCAGGGTCAAAAGGAGTCCATATACGATAGGCTTCTTGCAGCCTCTCTAAAAAGTCTCCCGGACTCTCATTTGGTTTTTGTTCTACTTCTGAAACTTTAGACATATTAGTGGGCTTCTGGCATGCCCTGCGGATACCTTGCACAAGTGTCTGGCGGTAGGTGGTGAGTCTGGCCAGGTGAATTGCATTGTTTGGATCCCAATTAGGATCTTCCAAGGGAAAGTTATCTTGGAGATGACGGTCAATATTATAAATATTTCCCGCTCTGGCCTGCTCACGCAAATATATCTGTGCCTTTTCAATTATGTCTCTCCTTTCCTCAGTGGTGAACAGAGTATTTAGGAGCTGGCGACAATCTGTCCAAGTAGGGCTATGAGTATTTACTATTGAAGTCACCAAGTCCATCATAGCCTGAGGTTTTTCTGCAAAAGATGGGGTGTGTGTTTTCCAATTCATCAGATCTGTAGTTGTGAATGGAATATATTGCAGGGTCGAAGTTCGAGGTGGCCGTGGTCCGGGTTGCCCATTAACCAGCGCAGGCTCCTCAAGTGCATCAAATACTCTTCTAAGAGGGGCTACTACGTGATCTTTCTCTTCACTTTGCTCTAGGGGCCTCAAATCATAGGGGATGGTATCTGTCGCAAGGCGTTCTTTTAGCAGCTTTATACGCCTGGCTGTATTGCTTGCTGACCGAGCAAGGTCTCCCTGTAACTTCTGTAACATTTCTCTGGGACTTGGATGTACAGGGGTTTGGGGTGGGCAATCAGTTGTTCCACTAAAGGAGACTGTAGATGGAGGTCTATTAGGAGTCACAGGTGGAATAACCACTTCTGCTTGGGCTTTATTATAGAACTCCAATGCCTCCTGAAGATATTTATCATAATCTATCAAGGAATCAAGCTCTGTGACTCCACTCCCATTATTCATTCCAGTTTCTTGCCTTGGGGTTACAACTGGTGGAGTGTTTGGATTAAGCTCCCTTCGATGTGGAGCATAGGGTGGAGGTGGAAGCACCTCTTCCTCTGGCCCCTCAAAAATGGGTTTGAGTTTATTTGGCAAGATTCCTTTCCTAGCTTCGGCTTTTACAGCCAATAATTTGCATCGTTTGACTTTGCATTCCCTTATCCATGGAGGATTTTTATTTAATGTGCTCAGCCAGGAATCTATATATGGAAATTGTTCTGGGCACCCTCCAGTTTCTTTGGCGATATCAGTCCAAAGTTTGCTTACTAAATTTATATCAAAGGTTCCCTGGGATGGCCATCCAGTAATTTGTTTTGGCCATTCTAGTTCACATAACGTTCTCAAGCGCTCTGGCGTCATTTTGACTCCATATGCCCCTGAGAAGGCTTTCTTAAAATTATTTAACATACACTCAAGAGGTGTATTTTCCCCCTTTGAACCCCCAACTCCCATTGTATGGCCCTGTGAAGTATCCACTCAGTCACTCACAGACGCGCTTCGTGGGTTTCCTTGCCTAGTGAAGTCGCCTTACTAGGAACCGAAGTACTGCCCACTCCACACTCGGGTCAGCTACAGATTGCTCTGTACTTTCTCACACATACAATGCGCTGGATACTTCACCACACTCTACCTCCCAATCCTTCCCTTTCCCTACACCAGATCACCATCTGATGTACCCAACCACCTAGCGTACTCAGTTTCCCCTTACTGAGACGCAGAAGTTTGATCAAGACTTCTCTTCCTCCCAATTAATTGGAGGGCCAAAAATCCCTTTGTGCACTTACCCTTGGTTGGTTCCCTGTTTCCCCCGGTCCGTCGCCGCCAGTGAGCAGGGTATCAGACAGACGAGTCTTCTGCGTTCCCCCTGGAAAAAATTACCAGTGCGCGCTTTGGGTAAGCAGTTGTCCTCTCTCTTGTACCCTGCCCAGTAGGGCGAAGGGGCTGCGTTCCAGCAGACCACTTATCCGAGTCACAGGGCACCATAAAATGTAGCACCCTGCTTGTGGTTAACGCTTAGCTGGAATGAAATATTCAACGCAGCAATAGAGAAATTAAAATAGTAATTTATTTGTCAGACAAATAAATAAGAGGCACAGTGGTACATGGTTACCAAGCTCTGGCCTGGCCTCCTGCCATTCTGGCCAGCACTTATATTCCCTTAATCCAGCCCCCTTTGCTCCTCCTGTGGCTGCCTCTGTCCAATCAGCCTGGTTGAAATTCCTATTGGCTGTTTGCTAGAGCCAATCACAAAAGATACACCCACAAAAGATACACCCACTTCCTTGCCCTTATATGGGAGACAAAGAGCTATATATAAATGACAAATAAGTAATAATATATCTTACATGGAATCTTAATTACCAGCTCACCTCTTGCCCTTCTTGCCCTATTGCCTTCTAAAACAAATGGTTTAATCTTACATTTTATGTTCAACAGATGTCAAGGATCTTGAGTTTCACATAAACATTGAAAGATTTCCTTCATTTAATGTTTCTAAACAAAATGCCTGACAACTATATATCAAGACTGCCCGGATGGCGTCTTCTGTCTGGCAAGGGGGGGGCTGGTGGCTGACTTAATTTCAGGATAAATACAACTCTTACAACCATATGAAATAAGAATCTAGCATTCCTTAAATCCTTTGCATAATTACATTTAAGCCAATATATTTAAGCTAATATATTTCATACATTTATCATAGGTAGCCTCTTAAAAGAATAAAGCTTCTCAAAGTGAAAAGGAAGGAACTCAATAAAACACAGCTTTTAAAAGAAGCCTCTTCAAAAATGTTCTCTTTTTCTGTCAGCTAAATGTTTTTCCCTTTTGCTCCTGGCCTTTCAACCTTAGAAAGAAGATCTGGCTCATTTTACTGGGAGGCACATTAGTATTATCTTTCCCCATTCCTAATGGTGTTTTCTCAGCCTTGGGGCAGCATATGTAATTCTCCCTTTTTATGACTTTGAGAATTGTTTTTCTACTATAAATCAATGGGGCCCTTCTTGTCTTAGGAGGAAAAACATCTTGCCAAGGTTCTTTTAGGCAGCTGGTCTTTTGCCTGGCATGAAACATTTGAAAATCCTTTTTTTAAGCTCATTTTTAAAATGCAAGCCCTGATTAAACATATAGAAGCTTTGATAAAAATGCAGGCTTATGATTAGATGCCTCACCGAGACATGTGCTCTCGGGCAAATGCAAAGCAGCAACAACAATAACAGCAACAACCGCCCAAGGGAGACAAAATCAGCAGGCCATGTGGAAGGTCGCTTTCCTGGTCTGCTAGTGGCACAAGGATGAAAGCAGCTGGAAGGAAGGCAATTGAGGGCAGAAGAACAGGCCAGCTTAGCCAACACACAGCAAACATGATGGCTGGGTCTAGGTTTAACTTGGAAGCCCACCACCAGGGTTTGTGTGTGCTCTCTGTTAATTTTAAAAAAATCAAAATTGTGAGCCAAACCAACCCTTCTGCTGCGAGAAAAGCCGAATTATGAATTTGAATAGATATGCTTATTTGCATAGTTTGTTTTGTTTGAGCCCACCAGGTGTAGCAATGAGGAAGAAATTTGTTGCATTTTACATGTTGATGTAAACCTTTTGCAGTCCCTGAAACAACAGCACACAAACTGAAACGGTTAACCTTTGCACACCCCTCCCAACAATCCGTACAGAAATGTGTGTGTTACGGAGAAGGTGTGTACAAAAATGCTTGCGTTAATGAAAATAACATACGAAATTATTTGCAAAAATGCATATTTTTCATTTAAAAATGTCTTTTTTAGGCAAAACGTGTTCTAAAACCATGACCGTTTTTTTTGCAAGGATTTTAAAAGCACACACACTTACGTGGAAGTCTGGAGAACTGAATTTAAATTTGGAAAAATGAGACTAAGAGAAAGCAAAATTCAGTGGTGCCTCGCAAGACGAAATTAATTTGTTCCGCGAGTCTCTTCGTCTTGCGTTTTTTTCGTCTTGCGAAGCACGGCTATTAGCGGCTTAGCGGCTATTAGCGCCTTAGCGGCTTAGCGGCTATTAGCGGCTTAGCGGCTTAGAAAAAGGGGAAAAAGGGAATAAACTTGCAAGAACTCCCCCATAGGGAAATTCGTCTTGCGAAGCACCTCAAAAACGGAAAACTTTTCGTCTTGCGAGGCATTCATCTTGTGGGGCACCACTGTTGACAGATTCATCCATCGTTAGTTAGGAGGAGAGGCAATGGTATCTGTAGAGTCCGGAAGTCCCATCTTTGCAACCCTGGGAATGTAACTTAGACCCTCTCTGGTTTCATACTTTTTTCAGGCAGCACTGGCACATTTTTCATGTCTCTCATAAGGACTATGAAATTCATCATTATTATTTTCTGTATGGTTCCTTTTCTCCAATTTTTAAATAACTTTTATTTTTATTAAGTTTTTACATCAAGTTTAAGGTGCATAAAAGTAAAACATGCAGAACAATATTAATAACAAGCAAGATTCATTATTAAAGAAAAATGAGAGCAGGTTTTTTGGGTTGCTTAATTGTGTGTTCCCTATTAAAGTAGAAGCAGAAGGCAATGCCTTACACAACGTCAGGCCATAGTTATATCTTCTCAAGAACTGTCTACTTTGACAGGCAGTGGTCTCAGGTGGAAGTCTTTTACCATCTCCTGCTTGCTACCTGACCCTGAAACTTGGAACCAAATATATGACTTTTTGTATGCCATGCAAGCACCCTACCATTGAACTATTCTGACCAGCATTTTTCAAATATTTCAGCTTCAGAGAAATTTATTCAAATCAGTGATCTATTCACATCCAAAGCAAGCTTTGCCTTTCAGCAAATTCTCCATTATGATTTATTGTCGAGGCCTAGCTTTCCTTGCTGCTCAGGAAACGGACCAAGCACTTAGTGCAATTTCAGCCATTTTTCCAAATTACACCAACAGAATTTTAACCCCCCCCCCATGAATTTCTGAACTCTTTATTTGTGGTTTATGTTCACATAACTGTTCTTAAATAGAACCTAACAGCCATATTCTCTAAATTCTGGGTCAAGGGAATACACCTTTAAAATAGTGAGCATCCCTTACAAGCTCAACTTTTCCCGAGCCTGCACAACAGTAAGACATAATATGTCAAGGGAAGTAGCCCAATAAATTCAGACATATATATAGCTATCCAAATATCCCCAAGTCTTCTGGCACTGCAGTTGCTGGCACTACCTGCAGGCCACCAATCACCCATAGAGCAGCTGGCAATTTTCACAGAGTTCTTGTGGAGTTTTATTTGGAACGTTTGCCCCTGTTCAAAGCAGTGCAACGTGACTTGTGCAAACAGGGCTTCCAGCGGTGCCTACCATTTCTTCCCTGATGTTTTCAGTCAAGAGTGTGCAGGTCATGTGCTGGTTAAGTCAACCTCAACTCAACATTGATCCACAGTCAACTGAGGGCCTCGTCTCACAGCGTGGGGCCTCTCTATGTGATGGGACATGGGTGTGAGTCTCTGGCTTGCACAGTTCTTCGCAGCATGCAGAATACGATGCATGACCCAAAGGCCATGTGCCTTCATGCTCACCCTTCCCTTGCAAGGGATAGACGTTACATCCTGCTGGCTCGTGTGTGAAGTTATACACCATATTTTATCAACCAAGGAAGTCAAGAGGTTGGTTTGAAGCGACATTTCGCCATTCTTGAATGGGTGTGCAATAGGAATGCATCGTAAATCAAATTTTGGGGCATAATAAAGATATAATGCAACTAAACAAATATTACAAAAGAGAAGAAACACACAAGGCCATTTTATATTGGTAATTGTTACTACAAAGAGCATTTCTGATAAATCCATTAGTTTGGTTTCTTTTAATAGCATCTAGAAAAATATAATTAATTTCATGAGCAAAGCAATATCCCCCTTTCCTTTTTTAGCTAATTTGTGATTTTAGGAACTTGTGTAGATTTCCATATTTCTGCTAATAACAACAATTTCCATATTTCTGCTAATAACAACAATTATTATTTGTACCCAGCCCATCTGACTGGGTTGTCACAGCCACTCTGGGTGGCTTGCATATTCCTGTGGCAGCAAAAAAGTTAGCGTTGCCATTTGTCCAGAATTTCCCAGACATAGCCAGAATATGGCAGTCGAAAACAGCGTCCAGGTGGAAATCACTGAAATGTCCTGGAAAATCCGGACATATTCACTTTTTGAAATATGGCAACCCTAAAATAAGGATTAGTTCCAGTGTTTCTTTCCTGGGGGGACGTAGCGGGACGCATACCCCTAAAATTTTTGTGAATCTTTGTACTTTTGTCCATTTACTGTATTTATTTTCCCAATTTGAACTATAAAATGGTGATTTTCTTGAGTCAAAATGAGAGTACCCCTAAACATTTTTTAGGGGGGGGAGCACTGATTAGTTCTAAACTGACTGTTTCTATCTCCCCTTTCAGATGTCCCCAAAAAACCTTTTCCCCGCTTTTAACTTAAAAACTATACCTTTCCACTTTTCTTCGCTGTGTTCTCCCTTCCCTTCTCTTCATCTGTCCATCTGAGCTATGCTCCAGTTTGCAACAAGCAAAACACATGAGTCCACTCTTTCCATGTCACAAATGGCTGTGAGAAAGATCAGCGCTTAAACTCGGACTTTCATCTGACTTGCAAAGAAGTAACATGAGGTTTTATGTTTTGCTGTTCAGAGGTGCTAGTTTGCCTAGCTGGTGTAAACTGGTTTAAAAAAGAGAGACCATTGAAACCAGCTAGTTAAACACCTTTGTGTGTGTTTCATTGTCTTGGCCAGAGAAATGTTGTGGCCTTCACTTCTCAGACAACCCTGCAGGAGATTCAATTAAGCAAAGTGTCTGCCATCAGTCAACCCCCTTGA
The DNA here is from genome assembly GCF_964252035.2 of Podarcis erhardii. Taxonomy (NCBI): domain Eukaryota; kingdom Metazoa; phylum Chordata; class Lepidosauria; order Squamata; family Lacertidae; genus Podarcis; species Podarcis erhardii. The sequence continues at coordinate 66,866,693 of NC_138512.1, read as the reverse complement.
AAGCATAAATAAAGGCATGCGCTGGAGTCGTGCAGTGCAGTTACGACAGGAAAAAGCATGGCTTTTGAGACTGTCATTTAAGACAACAACCAGTAACAGAGTGTGTTTTGTTTTTCTGGGGCTTTTCGTGGGGGAGTGGTAGAAAAATGCTACTGAAATGGGAATGGAGGCAAATGACATGGCTTTCCAATCATAGCAGGATGAGTGGGAAAACAACCACAGAAATCGGCCTGCTATGGGACATCTCATTTTTTCCAGTCCCCATCCGCACTGCACATTTAAAGCAGTTTCATGCCACTTGAAAAAAGCCCTGGCTTCTACCAGACAATCCTGGGAACTGTGAGGGTCCTGAGAATTGTTGCTGTTGTTTAGTCATTTAGTCATGTCCAACTCTTCGTGACCCCATGGACCAGAGCACGCTAGGCACTCCTGTCTTCCACTGCCTCCCGTAGTTTGGTCAAACTCATGCTGGTAGCTTTGAGAACACTGTCCAACCATCTCATCCTCTGTCGTCCCCTTCTCCTTGTGCCCTCCATCTTTCCCAACATCAGGGTCTTTTCCAGGGAGTCTTCTCTTCTCATGAGGTGGCCAAAGTCTTGGAGCCTCAGCTTCATGATCTGTCCTTCCAGTGAGCACTCAGGGCTGATTTCCTTAAGAATGGATAGGTTTGTTCTTCTTGCAGTCCAGGGGACTCTCAAGAGTCTCCTCCAGCACCACAATTCATGAGACCCCTATTCCCCTCACAGAGGTATAATTCTCAGAGTGGGTTAGCAGTCAATCCCTCTTCCCATGAAACTCTGAGAATTATAGTTCTGCATATGGGAAACCAAAATGACCACAATATTGTTCACATAGGTGCATGAAATTTGGAGGCACGGCAGTCTCCCAAGAGGGGATTAACCCTACCATAATTTCAGACAGATTTATTCAAGACGCTTTGTGCTAGCCACCTTTAAAGTTTAATTTTTTCAAACAAGATGTCCCCAAATCTGAAACAGTTATGTGCAAGGACGAATTGGCAAAACGCAACAGCCTGGTTTAATCATCACGGGTGACATTTTTTTCTGGTTTATAGTCCAATTTTTTGTGGGATATTGATGTAGAAACAACCCTTCCTTAAGCTGTTGTTTGTGCTTATCAGCTGGTGCTAATACGGGCTTTGCCAAACTGTACTGGATCCAACATATTTGAAAGGCACCAGGTTGGCAGCGGCTCTTCTAATAAGGTACATCTGAACTGGCTATAAGCTGCTCAAGACACCTGTTCACGTAAGTGATTTGCTTCCCTCAGAGCCCATTTGTTGACCATTTAGGGGGCTGTATACTCAGATCCAGAATGCCCCTGATCACTGCTTTTGGGGTGCTGAAATGATCCAGCATCTGAGATACAGATTTGTGCTTCCATGAGGATCTCCCAAAGCTATTGTGGGATAGATTGGTATGAAGATGTCTCTCCACTTCAAAAGGGGAGCCTCTCTTCTTTGACGCCTTGTACTTCGGTTTGTTTGTTTCAGACTTTTTTTTAAGCATTCACAAATCACATTCACACACACACACACCCTGCAATCTTGAGTAGTTGTTGTTTAGTCGTTTAGTTGTGTCCGACTCTTCGTGACCCCATGGACCAGAGCATGCCAGGCACTCCTGTCTTCCACTGCCTCCCACAGTTTGGTCAAACTCATGCTGATAGCTTCAAGAATACTGTTCAACCATCTCGTCCTCTCTTGTCCCCTTCTCCTTGTGCCCTCCATCTTTCCCAACATCAGGGTCTTTTCCAGGGAGTCTTCTCTTCTCATGAGGTGGCCAAAGTATTGGAGCCTCAGCTTCAGGATCTGTCCTTCCAGTGAGCACTCAGGGTTGATTTCCTTCAGAATGGATAGGTTTTATCTTCTTGCAGTCCATGGGACTCTCAAGAGTCTCCTCCAGCGCCATAATTCAAAAGCATCAATTCTGTGGCGATCAGCCTTCTTTATGGTCCAGCTCTCACTGCCATAGGGGATGTAGTAGCCACCAATAGTAGCTACTAATGTCATGAAAGGGCAGCATACTGTTACTTAATTTATAATGACTGTATGCACACTTGAAATTTAATTGCTGTTTTTATTTTTTTACTAAATAATAATAATAATAATAATAATAATAATAATAATAATACATTTATTTATACCCCACCCATCTGGCTGAGTTTCCCCAGCCACTCTGGGCGGCTCCCAATCGAGTATTAAAAACAATATAGCATTAAATATTTAAAAATTCCCTAAACTTCCCTAAACAGGGCTGCCTTGTCTTCTAAAAGTCAGATAGTTGCTTATTTCCTTGACATCTGATGGGAGGGCATTCCACAGGGCAGGCGCCACTACCGAAAAGACCCTCTGTCTGGTTCCCTGTAACCTCACTTCTCACAGTGAGAGAACCGCCAGAAGGCCCTCTGTGCTGGTCCCGGGGGGAAGGTTACCGTAGGTGTAGTCAAAGTCCGGTCCTGGGTCACTAGCCTGGAATCAGTCCACAAGGAGCGGGGCGAGGTTCGAAACAGGAAGCCGGGCGGGGACAGGAGTACTGAAGAGTCAGGTCTGGGTCCGGGCAGGAACAGGAACTCAACAACGACGTTGCTCCCACAACCTGGGACCGGGCCGACTGGCCTTTATCTGTTCTGAGGCTAGGGGCGGTCCCGGCCCCCAGGAGACCCGCCTCTCTTGGCCTTAAGGCGAGCACACCTCCTGGGAGCAACCAGTTCCCTTCGCCTCTCTGCCCTGAGTCTCTGCAGTTCAGGAGAAGCTAAAGGGTTACTGGGCCCAGGGGGAGACTCACCTGCAGGCACTGAGTCCTCAACCACCTCTGGAGCCAGAGTGGGATCACCTGGTACCTGCTCCTGAGGATCTAACACAGGTGCAGGCGCTTCAGAATCCAGGCCCTGCCCCAATTCAGCCGGCCCTGGAGGCGGGGACTCCTGTGCAGGCTGGGATTCCTCTGGTTCAGCCTCTGAATCAGAATCCCCGGCCATCACACCCTCGGTGCTGGATCAGGAAGAGAGGTTGTGGGCGGCATTTTCTGCCACAGGTGCCCAAAAGAACTTGGTTTTCCATAGGAACAGTGCACCTAGGCTGCCTATGCCAAGCACATGCCTTCCTCTCAAGAATCCTACAAACTGTAGTTTGCTAAGCGTGCTGCAAACTATAACTTTGGGAGTGGGAAACTATAGTTCCTGGGATTCTTTAAACATGACTTGGGTTGGCGATGGCATTTGCTGCCCTGCCTCAGGCACCAAAATATCTCTGAGCTAACCCTGAGCTGGGAGTTGAGGACCTCTCATTTTTTTGCGTGAATTCCAGCGGATCCTTTCGGCGGCCCTGCCTAGGTGCAAAGTTCAGGTGCCATCAGAAACAAAGCCTTCTGTGCAGAGAGCGCAGTAATTAGAAACCACTTTGACTGAAGATGTTCTAGACATTTAGAGAGAGCATCAAACCATATGTAGTTCTTCTTCCTTATGCCCTTTTGTACGGTCACCTTTTGCTGCTGGTTCCATGGAAATATCTGTCGCTTCTGATCATCTGCTGCATATTTTGAGGCTCTTGCAAAAAAACAAAAAACCCACCACACACAAAAATAAATAAATGAAAGTCCCGTTCCCCCCTGCCCTCTTTCTCTTTTCTAATTCCGAGGGGCCTTTGAGTGGGAAACAAAAGGTTAATTTTCTCCAGCTTGCCGGGACTGACTTAATGTAGCAGAAGGCAGCAAATTGTATTGATTTAGTGACATGCAACTGTCCAGAAAGAGCTATTTATACATTATTCAGGACAAACACTGTCATAATGGACAAACAGCAGCAGCATCTGGGATGTTAATGTCTACAAATAAGATTATTCTTTGAAAGGATTAGGACGGAGCATTTTGTGTAATTAGATTTCTCTGTTTCAGGAATGAATTGCCTTTTAGCAGTAAAAGCTGTCACTGTGGGAGCCATTAGCTGCTTATAACTGAATTAAACGTATAATTAGTGACATGATCGCATTAGGATTTGTTTCAGTTTTTAACTAATCCTGTGTGTGTGTGTGTGTGTGCCTGTGTGTGAGAGAGCAGGAGGGAAGAAGAGGCAGTGGTCTTTTCCAGGTCACTGAGGCCTCTCTCAGCTGGGATGGAGGCCTCAGCTGGTGTGCTCAAGTTGGTAAAAGTCAGCCGCATGTGAATCAGAGCCCGAGCCTCGCCACGGCAACGGCAAAGCTATTCATCACTGGTTGGTGGGTGACAGTGACTGATGGGAGAGGCCTGGGGCTGGCACTTCACCAGTGCAAGAATCATACGAGCCAGAGAGCAGAATGACAGCTAGAGCGGTGTGTCAAGTGGTGGAAAGACCAGAGCTATTAATAACGTGTGCCACATGATCTGCGCCGCCAGAAAACAATGATTTAGACATTGGTCGGAATAAAGATTTTTGCATTTAGCTTTGGCGGGGAGGGAGGGGGGGGGAGGGCGGCTACCCGAGCACTTGTGGAATAAATCGCTATTCAATCAGCATGTATGAAAATTAGGCAATGAATACATTAAAGGTTAGTCAAGGGGAGGTAGGGAGGAAGGCGGCCGGGAGAGGCAGGGGCTGGCTAAGCCACCATGAAGGATGGATACTGTTAATCACCACAGTCCCTGGTGAGGAACTAGCATGTTATGACATTAAAAAGAAAAGCTTCCTTGCTCGCTTAAAGCTTTCTCTCTCCTGGTGGAGTTGCGGGGAATTTTTGGACCTTCTGCTCGCTCAGTAGGCTTGGAAACGTCTTGCTCAGTCTTCTCAGTTCTTTAAATTTACATCAAGGGTGCAGCGGGTGAGTTATAACAAGGGGCAGGGAACATTTTCCAGCCCAAGGGCCGCATTTCCTTGTAAGGAAGGAAATGTGGTAGGAGGAGTCAGGGGAAAAATTGGGTGGAGAAAAGGATGCGGCTGTTAGCTTGGTGCAGTAGGATATGTTCCAGACATGTGAAAATCAGAGGTTTACTCACACTACAGCTCTCCTCAAAGTTTGCTGAGAGATATTAGGAGACTCCAGTTCCCCTCTCAAAGCTATTGGCTTAACAATCAATCCTTTTCCACAGGGACCTCTGGGAATTCTTTCCTAACAACCGGCCTCGGTCCAGTATATCTGAAGGAGCGCCTCCAACCCCACCGTTCTACCCAGACACTGAGGTCCAGCACCGAGGGCCTTCTGGCGGTTCCCTCACTGCAAGAAGTGAGGTTACAGGGAACCAGGCAGAGGGCCCTCTCGGTAGTGGCGCCCACCCTGTGGAACGCCCTCTCACCAGATGTCAAGGAAACAAACAACTACCAGACTTTTAGAAGACATCTGAAGGCAGCCCTGTTTAGGGAAGCTTTTAATGTTTGATGCATTACTGTATTTTGATATTTTGTTGGAAGCCACCAAGAGTGGCTGCGGAAACCAAGCCAGATGGGTGAGGTATAAATAATAAATTATTATTATTATTATTATTATTATTATTATTATTATTATTATTATTAAAACAGGGTCTCCTAACAACTCTCGGCCCCTTTAACAAACTCTAGCTACCAAAATTCTTTGGGGAAAGTCGTAACAGTTTAGTCTCCGAGTGCTTTCAATGTATGCATACCCTCCAGCATTTCTCTGATGAAAATAAGGATGCCCTATTCCATAATAGGGACATAGGTGGCACGGTGGTCTAAACCACTGAGCCTTGGGCTTGCCAATCAGAAGGTTGGCGGTTCGAATCCCCGCAACGGGGTCAGTTCCCATTGTTCGGTCCCAGCTCGGTCAGTAAAGCGAGATGAGCACCGCAACCCCAGAGTCATTCGCAACTGGACTTAACTGTCAGGGGTCCTTTACCTTTATTCCATAATAATATTAGTAATAATTATTATGCTATTTATATCCCGCCCATCAGGCTTGGTTGCCCCAGCCACTCTGGGCAGCTTCCAACATATATAAAAACATAATAAAACATTAAACATTTAAAAAACCTTCCCTATACAAGGCTGCCTTCTGATGACTCAGGAGTTTGATAATTCCATACCCTCCAACGTTTTGCCGAAGAAAATAGAGACACCCTAAGGAAAAGCGAGACATTCCGGGATCAAATCAGAAACCGGGATGTTCAGCCCAGACACTGAGATCCAGCACCAAGGGCCTTCTGGCGGTTCCCTCCCTATGAGAAGTGAGGTTACAGGGAACCAGGCAGAGGGCCTTCTCGGTAGTGGCGCCCGCCCTGTGGAACGCCCTACCATCAGATGTTAAAGAAATAAACAACTATCTGACTTTTAGAAGACATCTGAAGGCAGCCCTGTTTAGGGAAGTTTTTAATGTTTAATGCTGTATTGTGTTTTTAATATTTGGTTGGGAGCCGGCCAGAGTGGCTGGGGAAACCCACCCAGATGGGCCGGGGTATAAATAATAATAATTATTATTATTATTATTATTATTATTATTATTATTATTATCTGGGACTGTCCATGGAAAATAGGGACACTTGGAGGATCCTTGTATGGTGTGAATGTAGCCTAATTGGCTGAACTGGCATGGGATGTTCCTTTGCAGTTTGCTCTGACACAGTGTGGCTCTTTCAAGGGGATATAAAACCGAACACAAAGGTAGGCTAAAGGCTGCAAAAGGTCAGTGAGGGACAGTGGGCCCAGACTGAGGAAAAGGAGCAGAACAGGCAACTGAAATATGGGTTGGATGGAGAATGAAGCTTGAAAAGGGCAGAAGAGTCAAGGAAGTGAAAGAAGAAAAGACTAACTAGAGAGGAGAGACACTGAAGAAACTTTATAGCTCAGGAGGGGCTGTGTGCTAAGTAGAAAGGAGTGCCAAGAAGAGACAGAATAGCTTTTTAAAAAGTGAGGCGGAACAAGCATTGGCCTGAAATGCAGGAATACAGGATGCTGAGTCAGATCAGATGCTGAGTTTTTTATCAGGGCCGGCCCACACATGAGGCAATGTGAGGTGACTGCCTCAGGCGGCAGGACCCTTAGAGGCAGCAGATCCGGCCTCCAAGGAAAGCATCCCATGTAGATCTTCACTCTCCACACACACTTGTTCCTGATACAGAGCTTCAATCCCCTCTTCTTCCCTAGTGGGAGGTGCCATTTTGTGACGCAAAGTGGGTAAAAGAATCCATTTAATCTGCAAAAGTTTATGATCCTTTTTCCCCCCAAACCTATCCAGTCCTTTGTCAGGGAATTCTAGAAATAAAAATACATTTTTATAACTACAAAATTGCATATAGAAATCCATAAAATTTTGTATATGTTGCATTTACATACAATAATAGATGTTGTATAGTACAGTAAGAAGGGAGTGGGGGCAGCAGAAGAAAAGGCTGAGCTTCTGTATTTTGAGTAAGTGATTCACTTTCTCATTCTGTATTTGTGTAAGTAATCTATTTTTTAAATTGTGTGTATGCTACTTTCATGGAATTAATATATTGGCATGAATTTGATGAGCATGTGTACATTCATATTGGCTACATATTTACTTCTTTGAATTGTATTTTTTTTAATCTGTGAAGTTATATAAATGTAATCTATGCAGAGTTTTATGGATTTATATGGATATGATTTTGTAATATGTGTCTGTGCAGTGTACAAAATTCTCAGAGGGAGGGCCTGACAGCTCTGAAGCATTCCTCTTCCTCTGGCTCCCAACTTCTTACTTGTCAACTTAATCATACCAGTCCTTTATATAATAATATAGCAACAACTGTCATTGCCTTATACTTGGTGTTTTTTTCCCTGTTAATGTATTTACAAAATACTTGTTTTGAAACTCTTAACAAAAAATGCAAAATTAAACTCTGAAACATGTTGGATTATTTATTTCATTCCATAAAATTTATATACCGCTTCACTGATGTGTTGTTGTTTTTAAATAAAAAATTTTGAATGCTTCAGGTGGGGAAATATAAAACAAAAAAGTAGCCATAAGAAAAAGTTAGCAAGGATTTAAGACTTTCAAAAAGTTAAAATAACTATGGACTAAAAACAGATGAAAACTCACGTCAGCCTTCTAAACCTCTAAACAAAAAAATGCTCTTTTAGCAAGCATCGAAAAGAGTACAGTGAAGATGCCTCCCTGATTGTAGGACTATAAACTTTTGGATATTTAAATACTTTCTTCTGCACTTTTCTTTCCTGATTCCCCCCATGAGTCATGTAGGAAACCTCTCTAGCCTCTTCTCACATACACACCCCGGCAGTCTTTGGCCTGGTCACCCCTTCTGGACCACAGCGAGGGGCTAGTTAACATCCCCATCCTTGAAGCCAGCCTTGCGGCTTGGCAAGCAGCTGAACAATAGCCATCTGACTTTATAAAAAAGATCTGGGGGCCCTACTCCCCTAACTCCACCCAAATCCTACTCTATCGTGTTCTCTGCCTTTACTAGCAGTGGGTCCTAGGTTTCTTCACAAACAATATGGGCAAACTTAGGACCCACTGCTAGTAAAGGCAGAGAACACTGGCTGCGAAGGCTGCATTTAAACAGAGCCACCCCTTAGACAGTTAAACGGCTGGATTGCCTTTCTGCGGACACCTGCCCAAGCCACAGACTAAACAAACAGGCCTTCTCGACTGCGCACAACTTGGCCCCCTTTCATTCGGGCTCCCATCTGTTAAAAAGCCATTGTCTGACAGAGTGTCAGCTAGCCGGGGGTTTGTGGGTTGGGGAGAGGAGGCCAGAGCAGCCACATTCTGAACCGCCCTCCCCTCCCCTTCCCATTCCACCCCTTTTCTCTCTCTCTCTCTCTCTCTCTCTCTCTCTCTCTCTCTCTCTCTTTTAAAAAGTTCCTCTTTAGCATTTTTCGTTTTCTCTCTCTCGTCTTCTCCTCCTCCTCCTTTTTTTTAATTATTATTATTCAGTTCGTGATTTATTCATTGGTTTCACCTCTCCTTCCCTCCCCTTTTGGTTCACGAGGAGGGCCTCGTTGTCTCCTGCACCTCGGAGGTCATGTCTTTTCAGTCACCGGGACAATGCTCTCTGCTGGCATCTGCTTCCAGATCTAATCAGCCATATTGTCATCACATCCTGCCAGAGGATTGTTCCTCCTTTTGCTCAGCTTTGTTGCCAATTTCATGCCATGTATCGCTCCATGTTTTGTGCTTCATGAAGCTGTCACTGGCATAAAAGTGGCCTGACCGGGGGTCGTCGTCAAAGGGGTGGGAATGAAACGTTCAGTGAAATGTTGAGCTGGGCCACCCACAGGCCACCTACCCCACCAGGGATGGGGGGCAGGGATCCAGTGCGGTTCGCATGTTAATGCGAATCAGCCAAATTCGTCTTTTGCCGAAACAATAGGCATAGCTTTATACTTTGAAATTCGCAGTTTCCTGAATTTTGCAATTTTTTTAAAAAAAGTCTATATTGGGGGGGAAGTGTGCACAGAACTATCCATTACTGGAAACAAAATGGGAAATGGGGGGAAATGCTTGCTAAAATGTGTATGTTGGGAGAAATGTGAACTGGTGAATTTTCATTAGGACTTTTTCTCATCTAAAAATAATAATTCAACCTGACGTGAAAATGTGGTGAACTGAATTTAAGATTGGAAACATTGTTACCTGGAGAATTGCTTTCTCATCTGTGCACCTACTCAACCCCTTAAATCTATGAAAGTTGCATTTTTACAAATAGCGTATTATGTTTGCACCATATTGGGGAGGAGTTCAACTTTTACTGTGACAGCAGCTGAACTTTATGACTCCCTGCCTGTTTGTTTCAGCAATCCTATCAGGACATAGTATCCTTTATTTGTATATTATTGATACTTGTTTTGTATTGTTCTATGTACACCATTTAGGGACTTTTTGATTAGATAGTTTATAATTCACAGTTTTATTTCCCTTAAAGAGTAAGCATGTGTGCAGTTTCCTCAACAGCCAGCCTGGAAAAATGACTTACAACTCATACTTTAGCATCTTGTAATTAATTCACATGCCATTCCAGAGCTGGCAGACGTGGTGCATTTGTTCTGTGATTCTCTTTTTTGGGGAGTTGTTAAAACTTGTATATCTTTGAACCAGCCCCTCACAAGCATTTTAAAAGGACCTTGCTTTTGGAAAGTATAATGAATACCTGCCTGATTTGGTCCGTGCCTTTGTGTTCTCAAGTAACATGGGTTCAGTGTTGCAATAAAATAGAAAGGGACAGATTCCTGTAATTGTTTTTCTAAAGTATTTTTTTTTAAGTATCATGGGTCCTCAGAAGTTGTTGGACTATGATTCCCAGCACTCCCACACTACTGCCTAAGCTGGCTGAGGGTGGTGGAAGTTGTCATCCAATATCTGGGAACCCTAGGTTGATGAACACTGGTTTAGAACTCCCTCAATGCACTTAATCAATGGGGCATTTTTCGTAGGATTTTAACCACTGCAGTGTCCTGATTTGCAGAGGAGATTCCTCTATCTGAAGGGCTGTCTGATTCAGGTCAAGTTTAATGATAAATGACCCTAAGAAGAAAAAGCAGGAGGAGACCTGATGTTGCCCATCAGCAGTGAGCACCTGATCAGCAGACTTGAGGAGGCAAGCAGGTCACCTAGGGCACAGTCTTCCTCACTGAAGAAGAAGAGGAGGAGGAGGAGGAATTTGGACTTGATATCCCACCTTTCACTCCCCTTAAGGCAGGCATGGCCAAACTTGGTCCTCCAGATGTTTTGGGACTACAACTCCCATCATCCCTAGCTAACAGGACCACTGGTCAGGGATGATGGGAATTGTAGTTCTAAAACATCTGGAGGGCCATGTTTGGCGGAGTCTCAAAGCAGCTAACAATTTCCTTTCCCTTACTCCCCCACAACAAACACTCTGTGAGGTGAGTGAGGCTGAGAGACTTCAGAGAAGTGTGACTGGCCCAAGGTCACCCAGCAGCTGCATGCGGAGGAGCAGGAAAGCAAACCCGGTTCACCAGATTACGAGTCCACCGCTCTTAACCACTACGCCACGCTGGCTCCCACATAGTTTCTACTTAGAGTAATTATCTCTAACTTGCATAAATTAGCATATGCAAATCAAAGGCAAACTGGTGATGCATTTACTTTGCTTTGGTGGTGTATAAACAGCTACCCTACTAACCAGGTAGGGCTGTAAACACACCCGTTTTTTAAAAAAACAACAACAACATGAAAACCAGAATTCACAGGTTTCTGCTTAGAATGGTGCTCATAGGGTAGAAGTTCAACAGCCCTGACACCAAACTCTATTAAGTAGGCCAACTCTAGAGAAAGGAAACTGGGGATTTAGACTATAAGCTGCAGAATCCTGTGCACATTTACTTAGGAATAAAACCCATTGATGAGGCTTACTTCTGAGTTTGCATCCATGGAAACATAGGCCCCTCAATCTTATTCACAACCCAGTCATGTGATAAGAATACAGACTGGGAAGACAAAAGCAATGACTCTTCTTTAAAGGGAATTTTTTTGTGGGAGGGTGGAGAGTGGGGAAAAATTAACAACCTCAAATTTCTAGGCTTTCAAACGGAGTGAGCTTTCCTGGCCTCTGCAATTTCCCCCCCTCCCACCCACCTTTTAAGTGTTGGCTAGTTGTGAACACGTTTGCAGCGAAAGCTCCCTTCTCCCTAGCCTTGGAGGAAAAGAATTCCTTCTTGCCGTTCTGGTTTTCATTTGCGTTTAATAACAACATTGAACCTGCGGCAGCCACAAACACTGAGAGGAGAGAGAGACAGGGCTGGAAGGAGAAGCCAGAAGAGGCGGCTTTTGTCTCGGAGTGAGTGTGTGCGTGTGGGTGTTAAACAATTTCATGGACATCTGTCACACACAGTTAACTTTCCATTGCTGCATTTTAAGTTGTGGGCCCAGGCTTGGCCGGCAATGATAAAGTAGCTGGCATTTTTCGAAAAGGCACTGGATAACAGAGCATGAATCATAAAACACACTACTGTGTAGCAATATCCAAGTTCATTCAAGGCAATGAAACCATGCAGAGGAGCTTTATTCCCAGCTAATTATGTGGAAACGTCTAAGACAAAAAGGCATCTGGTGGTCTTTCTTCCCCATTTCAATTTTTCTCAATATTGTGACAGGGCAAAGCATTGTCCCTTTCCCAGGGTAGTTGCTGTGAAGAGGACTAAAAGCAAGGGTCAAAGAAGAGCAAATAGATGAATTTATAACTTTCTTTTTATTTATCCCGTTCCCATTGTTTCTCCGGAGACTCTTCCTTCGGGGCATTGGTTCCAAAGTCCTATTCTCACTCCGCTCTGCTTGAATACTTTCTTTTTAATGCCACCCAAACTGCCAACCCCTCTCTCTCTCCCTCTCTCCCGTCGCTTTTCTTTTCACAAGCTAGAATACATCTTGTGCACATCTCAAAAGCAGATTCAAGGGAAAAGGTTTGCCACAAGTGGAGAAGATGTGTAGTTTCTTTATTTAAAGAAACACAATGTGCATCTGTGTCCAAAATATCCCAGTTATACAACTGCATGATTTTGTTGTTCTTCGTGCCGCCATACCTTATTGTGGTGCAATAACTTATCAGGACCTTGAAGGCTGCTGTGGTAAGAGCCCGCTGCTGCCCGCAAAACAGACCATCCATTATTCGTTTCCATTATCATCACTTATCAAACAGGTTTGCCAGGTTTTTGAAGCAGTACAAAATCCTCCAGGACTTGTTTAATCACAGATCTGAAGGGCAGGGGGACTATTCTTAAAGGTAAAGGTACCCCTGACCATTAGGTCCAGTCACGGACGACTCTGGGGTTGTGCACTCATCTCGCTCTATAGGCCGAGGGAGCAGACGTTTGTCCGCAGACAGTTTTTCCGGGTCATGTGGCCAGCATGACTAAGCCGCTTCTGGCGAACCAGAGCAGTGCATGGAAACGCCATTTATCTTCCCACCGGAGTGGTACCTCGTTATCTACTTGCACTTTGACGTGCTTTCAAACTGCTAGGTGGACAGGAGCTGGGACCAAGCAATGGGAGCTCACCCCATTGCAGGGATTCGAACTGCCGACCTTCTGATCAGCAAGTCCTAGGCTCAGTGGTTTAGACCACAGTGCCACCCATGTCCCTAGACAATTCTTACAGTAGCGTTTATTCAATCAAAAACCATTCACTAGGTCTACTCTGAGTTGGCTATGACCCAAACAAATTAGCATGCCTTTTGTTAATTTGCAAATTTTATTTATTATAGCAAACAGCTGGGATTCTCTTGACCTAGAATATAGATTGCTTTTTCACTCAAGCTATAACTGCCCTAGTCACTAAAACTAATAGGATAGTTGTCATCATGACGCTTGCAACTTGGCCAACGCAATCCATTCTGTTTCCATGGCTTACAAAAAAAAAGCCTGTTCTCTAAACAGTAATAGTGGGATTTAACATGGACTCCCTCGTTTAATCATATTCACTGTCACTGTAAATAAATAAAGCTGCCAAGCCTCATCTAATTAGGCAAACATTGATTGCCGCATTGTCTTTTATGCTGAGATCACTTTGGAGCCAGAGAGTTCAGGGAAATTCACTTCTCCAGCGAAGCCGTGAGGCAGTTTGCTTCTCAAGTCCTGAATTCTTGGCGTTGTTGGGAAGGGACAAACTGCCTGCTATATCTGGCTGAAACAACAGGTGCCATCTTTGCTATGTTTTAGCAAATTCTGAGGAAGGTCTGTATGGCTGGATTTAGGCAGGTACACAAACATCTGGGGTGGTAGGTTCGAGAGGTGTGACTGCTCCAAGGAATCTACTCAGCCACTGATAAAAAGAGCACAAAAATAGTTCAAATTAATGTGTAAAGCTGAGCTGCAGAGACATAATTGTTTCCGTTTGCAAGGAAATGTGCAACATCAGTGCTCATTCAGTGCATGTGCATATGAGTCATTGTAATATAACTGAAAATCATCTAACATCATGAAATTAGAAGGTACCTAGTACTAACGCAAGAATGGTGTTGTTTCTCTTGTGAGAAACGGAAGCTTTCATAAGCTGCTGGGATTTGTAAGTAAGGTGAGGTGACCACACAACGAGGAACCCATGTAAAGATTTTTATTCATAAATCATCACCTCCTTGCAGTGCTCGTAAGTGGCTTTAAATGATTTGTGGACAATCATCATGTTGGGGCTGCTGAACATATGAACTGGTCTATAAATCTTGGGGAAAACTCAAAGATAATTTGGTGGCACTTCCAACAACAAAAAATTGCCCAGTCTTCTCTCTAAAACCTCAAAGAAGGAGATTCCATAAATCCTTCAAGCAATCTACATCACTGCCCAACCTTCCTTGCGATTCAGGGGTTAAATTTGCATTGCCGCATCTAGGATCCATAGAATCCTGTTCTGCTTCTTCTGCTTCTTGTTTCCTGCTTGGCAGGGGGTTGGACTCAATGGCCCTTGTGGTCTCTTCCAACTCTATGATTCTATGATTCTATGATTCTTTCAGGAAGCATCCAGCCCTGGGGAAGGGATGACTGGAAAGAAGAAGGAATAAGAATAAGTACAGGCAGTATTCAAGGCCAACCAGAGGCGGAGCTAGCTGTTCTGGCATCTGGAGCAGTGCACCTGGGGGTGAGGCAATCCACCCATGGGGGCGCTGCCACCCGTGGCGAGCATCCCATGGGTCATTGCCACCCGGGGCCAGTGTCCCAGAGGGGCAGCGCAGCAAGCACAGGGGCGGGCGCAGCAAGCGTCCCAAGGGGCCCACAGCCACAGAAGACAAGTGGCAAGGCCTTGTGGGATGCCCTGCCTCCCCAAGTTCAGTAAGAGGGGGTCATTCTGGCTTGCGGTGCTGTCGTTCCTCTTTCCTATCCCTGGGGCAAAGAAGACAAGTGGCAGGGCCTTGCAGAACATCCCGCTCTCACCAAGTTTTGGCGAGAAGGAGCATTCTGCCGGCGGCAGAAGTGGTTGGTGGGCAGGGGTTGGTGGGCAGTGGTTGGCCCCAAGTGACAAAATGGGATGGGCCTGGCCACCCCTGACTCTGAGTGCTGGTTGATGTGGAACGATAAACCTGCTCTATGGTTTGTTTTCTCCTTGTTTAGCACAGGAGATGGAAATAAATGAGCAGCATGTACAGTGGTACCTCGGGTTACATACGCTTCAGGTTACATACGCTTCAGGTTACATACGCTTCAGGTTACAGACTCCGCTAACCCAGAAATAGTACCTCAGGTTAAGAACTTTGCTTCAGGATGAGAACAGAAATCGAGCAGCAGCGGCATGGTGGCAGTGGGAGGCCCCATTAGCTAAAGTGGTGCTTCAGGTTAAGAACAGTTTCAGGTTAAGAACAGACCTCCAGAATGAATTAAGTACTTAACCCGAGGTCATGAAAGAAGGACGGTTAACAATAGGAAGATTTAAAGGAACTATTGGAAAGACTATTCAAGGCAGCAGAGATATGAGATGATCAGAGCCCCCCCCCCAACTTGAAGCATGGGAAATCCCAACAAAAAAAATATAATTTAGACAGAATATATGGACTATTTGATATGTATTTATATAATCTGGAACATTCAATGTGATTTGATTGGATTGTTAAAATGGAAAACTTAATAAAAATGAAAGGGGGAAAAGGAGCAACCGTGAAAAGGGAGGCTGGCCATTTGTTGACTGTTCTGTGGTGGTGATAGTGGTGTTTTGTTGTTGTTTTGTAAAGCACCTACAACAAACAGCAGCTGTACATGATATCAAAAAGACATGCACCCCCCCCCCCCAGGCTTGGAATCTAAGGTGCCTGTGCTTGCCTTGTGGCAGTAACGCTACATTTTACATCGGTAATAACGGAAAAGGTATTCCACAGGTTGGAGTCGTAAATAATTAAGAGTAACCTGCCTCCTTTAGCTCATTGAGGGAAGAAATTGTCACTTAGCCTGGGCTCTCGGAGCTCTCATTTCCCTCCGGTACGGCTTCAATAAGCCTTATGAATATCTTGCCCAGAAGCAATCACCGGAGAATAACTCTGGCAAACAAACTCATTCATACACCTGAGTCTTCCAGGCAGACATGGTAATTAGGATCACAATCTGTGTGGCAAAAAAATAATACAGTAAAGCGTTGTAATCCTCCTCTGGGAAAGATATGCCACTGTGGACTAAATGAGAGGGAAAATGAATCCAGTGCTTTTTAATGTTTCCAAGCGTCAGCAATGGGACAAACAGAGAAACACAAACCTATTAAAGTCATCTCCTTCTTCTTCTTCTTTTTCTTCCAAAAGTGAAAGCTTAATAGGTTTGCTCCGTGAAATGCATGTTCAGTCAGGTCTTGCTCACACTGAAAAGTGCTTGAAGAGGTTAGAATGACAAATTATGATCCTGGGTGTAAGCAATCATGCAGACTCCCCTTGTTCAGGAAAGGTTTGGACTGCAACTCCCATCGTCCCCTCCCTTGGGGCTGATGATAGTTGGAATCCAACAACATCTGGAGACCACCATGTTGGCTGCCCATGATATAAGGCAAAGATTTTCAACCTTTTGGAGTCCATGGCTCCCTTAACCAACGGCACTGTTTCTGCGGCACACCTGTGGGGCTCAGGAGCCCAGTTATGTCACCCCTTGCCTGCAGAGCTGGAAGCCTCTCACCCTTTTTCGAACACCCTCCCTTGTGGAGTGTTCCCCCAGCCTCCTCTCCCCTCTCCTTGGGAGTCCTCCAGGCAGCTGCTACCACCCCTGGTCTCTGAGCTGCCTGTTAGAATTCCTTCTCCATGATTGCAGTCATGGGACTGTTGTCTATCACATGACGATGTATGTTTTGACTCCACAGAGTGGGAAGTGATGAAGACAGGATGTTTGTGTTACTGTGTTCCATGAAGTGGGACTATTGTCCTTTGTTCTTTCTCTTTGCTGTCTGATGCTAGGGAGCCATGTTGCAGTGTTCCGTGTGTGTTTGTATGTAAATAAAGTAGATTAGCCAAAATGCTGAGTTGCTAAGGTCTGTTACGCATGATGCGCAAACTCTGTGGATCCCTAAGTGTGCCGATGTCTGTTGGCATTGGTCGCTGTGATGTTCGGGCTGAAGAAAGCTTTTAAAGCTCCTGAACGATTGACCAGGAGGAAGAGAACATGCCAGTCAGGCATGTGTCTCTGCTAGGGTCCTACTTGAGTGTAGGCTGAGCTCCTGACACTGCCCCCACCCCACCCCAAAGAGAGGTGCCTCCCAGAGATACCATTTGCCTGGAGAGCTTGTAGCCAGGGCTGCTGCAATAAACAGCTGTGCAAGCCTTTGCGAGGCAGAGACATGAGAGGGCATCAGAGGAGGGAGGGAAGGACAAGAGGGACAGAGGCCAGTGTTGCCTGTGGCACCCCTGGCCATCTTTCAAGACATCCCAGTGTCCCATGGCACACTGGTTGAAAGCCACTGATCTGAGGCATCCACACCATTTGCAACAGATGGCGTTTCTCATACACTCATTGGAATTTCCAGGTTGGCTTTAACTGGACATGCTCCAAATTTGTTCGTTTTAATTTGCATAGGAGTGGGGGACAAAATAGAGGACCAAACAGAGAGGCTTGGAGGACCAATATCAGACCCCAGGTTTCCCCCTCCTGAATTAACAGAAGCCAGTTAAGGAGAAATATTTGGCCTTATGAGTGAACATTTGGCCTTTTGGGAACTGGCTTTCGGTGCACAAGTTTCTCAAAGTCTGTTCTCTTTGACCCTCTGTAAGTTTCTTAATATCTCATCTATACACAACCTGACAAGTATGCTTCTGTAATCAGCAGCAGTCACCAGCATTTGCCGCACAATATACTGAGCATATAATTTAAAAAGAAATATCCCATTTGCATCCCGACTTAATTGCCCAATGGGCCTTCCCCCAGTTTGTAGCCTGGAAATGGGATAGTGAGTTTGGGAAGATGGCATTTCACCTCAACTAATTCGCTCTGTCTGCCTGAAAGCCCCATGCACTTTGATGCAAGGATGGGAAGCCTGCGGCCATCCCTATGGTTGCTGGACTCCAACTCCCATAACCCCCAGCCAGGATGGCCATTGGTCAAGGGTGGTGGGAATTGTGGTCCAGCAACATCTGGTATGCCACAAGCTCTCTATCTCTGCTTTAAACCTGAGCCTTTTACTTAGTAACATGTATAGCAGACCTATCAACCTTTTCCCTCCTGTAGTGATCTTCTAATTACAGTAGTACCTCTGGTTGCGAACGGGATCCGTTCGGAGGCCCGTTCGCAACATGAAAAGAGCGCAACCCACAGCAGCGCATCTGCGCACACGCGAGTTGTGATTAACCGCTTCTGCACATGCGCATGACATCATTTTGCGCTTCTGCGCATGTGCGAGCGGTGAAACCCAGAAGTAACCGTTTCCGGTACTTCCGGGTCACTGCAGGACGTAACCTGAAAGAAGGCAACATGAAGCAGACGTAACATGAGGTATGACTGTTGCTCCTTTATCCAGTGCTTTTTTTCTGGGGGGACACAGGGGTATGCATACCCCTAAACATTTTGTGAATCTAAGTTTGGCCTCCTTGAGGGGCAGTATTTCAATACGAGTAGGAAAATGTGAGTATCCTTAAACATTTTTTTTTTAAAGAAAAAAAGCACAGCCTTTATCCAATTAGCTCATTGACTAATCAGATAGCTGTTCATCCCTATTGGCCCTTCTGGCCAAGTCACAATGTGTCCATGCAATGCCCATGCAATGTGTCCATGCAATGCAGTTGAGCTGCATTGGGGCTAGAGATGGTGGTGGGAAAATTTGATTCAGGTCGCATTTAAAGGCAAACTTGCCAAATTCTTATTTTCCAAAAGGATGTGTGAGCCGAAACACAACTATCCTTTGAAATTCTCAGTTCCTCAGATTACGCAATGCAGTTCCCCAGCCAAGTAATGTGTACAAATATTGTGAAGTAATAAGAATAAGAATAATTTATTATTTGTACATTGTCCATCTGACTGGGTTGCCCAAGCCACTCTGGACAGAAACCAGCATATGTAAAAACATAGTAGAACATTAAATCTTAAAAGCTTCCCTATAGAGGGCTGCCTTCAGATGTTTCCTAAATGTTATATACTTACTCATCTCCTTAGCATCTGATGGGAAAGCGTTCCACAGGGTGGGCGCCACTACCGAGAAGGCCCTCTGCCTGGTTCCCTGTAACTTCACTTCTCGCAGTGAGGAAACCAGCAGAAGGCCCTCGACCCTGGACCTTAGTGTCCAGGCTGAACGATGGAGGTAGAAATGCTCCTTCAGGTATGCATGGCCGAGTGCCATTTAGGGCTTTAAAGGTCAGCACCAGCACTTTGAATTGTGCTCAGAAACATACTGGGAGCCAGTGTAGGTCTTTCAGGAACCAGTGTTGTGTAATCTCGGCAGCTGCTCCCAGTCACCAGTCTAGCCACCACATTCTGGATTAATTGTAGTTTCCAAGTCACCTTCAAAGTTAGCCCCACGTAGAGTGTGTTGCAGTAGTCCAAGCAGGAGATAACCAGTGCATGTACCACTCTGGTGTGACAGTACGCAGGCAGGTAGGGTCTCAGCCTGGATACCAGATGGAACTGGTAAACAGCCGCCCTGGACATAGAATTAACCTGTGACTCCATGGACAGCTGTGAGTCCAAAATGACTCACAGGCTGCACACCTGGTCCTTCAAGTGTGCATATAGATACATATATTAGCGGAAATATCTTATAAAATTCATTATATTAGTGTAGCTTTGCAAAAAATATGAATGTTTGACAAAATTACAAATGTGTGCAGTAGGATAAATTCACACAAAAATAAAGGTTTGTTTTCACATGAACTTTTTTTTTTTTTTTAAGATTGCAAATTGATGCAGAAATGTGGGAAACTGAATATAAGATTGGGGAAATGGTAAACAGAGAGGAACTGAAATTGATGGATTCCCCCCATCGCTAATTGAAGCATGAGGATATAGCCCAGCAATAGGATCCACTACTTCAAAACTGTTGTAAGTGGCTCAGGCAAGGGCGTGGTAAATATTGGTGGACTTACAAATGATGCTGTTGGTGGCATCAGCCTATGACTTCCTTCAGCCATAAATGCAGCCCTAGAGGAATGTGTCCATAAGGTCAGTTACAGATAGGTAGCCGTGTTGGTCTGCCATAGTCAAAACAAAACAAATTCCTTCCAGTAGCACCTTAAAGACCAACTAAGTCAGTTCTTGGTATGAGCTTTCGTGTGCATGCACACTTCTTCAGATACACTGAAACAGAAGTTTCCAGACCCTTCTATATAGTGAGAAGGTGGGGAGGGGTATTACTCAGAAGGGTGGTGGGAATGGGTGATTGGCAGATAGCTGTGATGAGCCTGTTGACGACTCTTAATGACTGCAATCGGGACTATTTAATTGCTCATCGTCTAACATTGTGTATGCCATCAAATGCCAACAGTGTCCTTCAGCTCTCTATATTGGACAAACAGGCCAGACCTTACGCCAAAGAATAAACGGACATAAATCGGACATCAGGAATCACAAGACAGAGAAACCAGTAGGAGAACATTTCAATCTCCCAGGACATTCTATACAAGATCTCAAAGTAGCTGTTTTACTACAAAGGAATTTCAGAAATAGACTGGAAAGAGAAGCTGCTGAATTACAACTTATCACCAAACTCAAAACCATGGAGAGACCTGGTCTGAACAAAGACCTTGGATTCTTATCTCATTATACATGACAAAGCCATTTTTCACCTTTTCACCCCTTGCTTTTTCCTGTAAGACCTATTGCAGTCGTTAAGAGTCGTCAACAGGCTCATCACAGCTATCTGCCAATCACCCATTCCCACCACCCTTCTGAGTAATACCCCTCCCCACCTTCTCACTATATAGAAGGGTCTGGAAACTTCTGTTTCAGTGTATCTGAAGAAGTGTGCATGCACACGAAAGCTCATACCAAGAACTGACTTAGTTGGTCTTTAAGGTGCTACTGGAAGGAATTTGTTTTGTTTTGTCCATAAGGTCAGTTCAGTCTGATAATAATAGGGCAGCTATGCATCCAGAATTTCCTGGAAATAGCCAGGATTTGCCATTCAAAAATGGTAACCAGGTGGAATTTTAGAAAATCGGCTAAAATGTCCAGGAAAACTTGGGTGTATGGCAGCCCATATTGGAAGTGTTGCTTTTTGGCTACTTTCCTTAAAACAAAAAAAAAAAAAAACCTTAATAACTTCAACAAAGGAAAGGAAAGGAAAGGAAACTTTGGCCAAAAAACTATCCAGATTTTCACTTTTTGAAATATGTCAACCCTGGATAATAATGATGATTAATGACGTGCCTCTTATGTTGCGATGATGTTTACTGTGAAGGAAATTACTTTTAGCATTATTAATTTTTTACAGGCAAGAGAGGAGAAATTTAAAGAAACATTATAAAATATGAATTGTATACCTGAAGGAGCGTCTCCACCCCCGTCATTCAGCCCGGACACTGAGATCCAGCTCCGAGGGCCTTCTGGCGGTTCCCTCATTGCGAGAAGTGAGGTTACAGGGAACCAGGCAGAGGGCCTTCTCGGTAGTGGCACCCACCCTGTGGAACACCCTCCCTTCAGATGTGAAGGAAATAAGCAACTATCTTCTTTTTAAGACATCTGAAGGCAGCCCTGTTTAGGGACGTTTTTAATACTGTATTTAATGCTGTATTGTTTTTAACACTTGATTGGAAGCCACCCAGAGTGGCTGGGGAAACTCAGCCAGATGGGCGGGGTATAAATAATAAATTATATTATTATTATTATTATTATTATTATTATTATTATTATTATTATTGCCTGTCATTTTCTCTGCTTCCGAGTGCTGCTGCTTATGTTGCCCAAAGAGCACCATGCACAAAAGGGACCATCTAGTCAGATCAGATCAGATTTATTTGCAATGTCCCATTGTAAAATATAACTGAAGTAACAACCCCCATTTCCTCGACAGGGAACACTCCACATTGCATAATCTTATCGCAAAGCCCACATGTTCCTGTGAACTCTCACAACACCTGTAAAATATTCCTTCTCTTTCCTAATTCCTTCTCAAAGAACTATATGGTGTTCATCATGTCAAACTGTCATGTTGGTTTATGTAGAGTTCTGCCCTTTATTTGAAACTCCGTAGGCTGAGAGGGGTATTATTTGGTGACTACAAGGAGAGGCAAGAAAAAGGGGCATAGATTTTAAGCTCCCCTTGATCTTATGATCATGTTTTATCTGCTTGTGACAATAATAATAATAATAATAATAATAATAATAATAATAATAATGATGATGATAATGATAATAATTTCACTGCTTTGGGAGAAAGGAGGTCATGCTAAGTAGAGTGATGAAGAAGAATGGAGGAATAGGAAGAAGGATAAGAAACCTGATCAAACAAGATGGCTGCATGGTGAATCTTCTATCAGGTACATCTTAGGATTCCCCCCCCCCCTTCCCCAAGTGCCTATCATATCACACAAACTGTTCTTGAAGAGCCCTCCATTTACCCTCTCCCCTAATTAAATGTGCACTTCATTAATGTAAATTGGGGGTTTAATGCTCTTGTTGAAATTCTGAAGAAAGTGCTGCGGCCTTGCGAAATGCTTAAGCATCATTGCAAATTAGATTAGGGACCAGGAAAGGCAGTAAAATTAGAATGATAATGGTTGATATGGCTTCCTGACAGGCATGACTATTCAGGGATCAATGGAGATGGGGAACAGTTTCCCTGAGTCTAAAGTGAAAGGCAGGGACAGATGTGGGTTTTGGACGTTCTTTCAATTAGTTTAATTTGGTAAATGGTGGGGATTTAAAGCCTCTTAGCCAGCCCTGCAAGACAAGAATATATTGGGGGGGGGGTGGAATTTCCTCCACATTTTAAACATAAAATAGGACTAGCTACACTTGCAATTTCTTTCCTACATTTTTTTTTTTTATGACTGGGGAGTCATTTTACCAGCGTAAGGCTTTAAACGGTGAAAAAGTTTTATTACCTGCTTAATCAACAGTATTGGAATTAGGGTGGAAAACCGAAGACAGAGACTTGTGCCAATACCTTCATGAGACAGAAGACTGTCTCCCTGTTTAGGACATGACAAAAACTCCACTTTTGGTGGTGGATATATTGTTGTGCAGTTCACCAAGGAAGGAGCGAAAGAGTTGTTCAACTTGCAAAGCTCTCCTGCACTTCCTTGGCCTGTCATATATACAGAAGACCTCCTTTGTGCATTTGTGGTTTGTGTATCATCCACAACCAAGGACATACTAATTCCACTGAATGCTGAGTGAAACATATGCACCATATTTTCAATGGGGTTTGGCTACAGGGACGTAGATCTTTGCTTCTTTCCCCTCTATATTTTTTAGTGGATTCATGGTTTAACAGGGTACCAAATATATCTCCACCAATACTTCAGTAACTGCCGTTCAATATTTAAATAAAATGACAAAAATTCTCATTTAACAAAAAAAAGGAAGCTATTTTTCAATTTATTAAATTTTATATATTTATTAAATTTATGTTCTAGCCTTCCTCCCAAAAGAGCCCATTAGCTAGTTAAGACAAAGAGGTATCAGTCATTCGGTATTTTTTAAATGTATATCTCCAGAAGACTCTAAATTGAAGGAGGAAATGCATTAATTGGTCAGACCCCTTAGAAATTAACACTGGTTCCAGCTGGAATGGAAAAAGCTCAGAGGCAGGGTACGCCTAAAGGAATAGGTCTTTCAGCAGAACTGATGAACAGTTCATTTTGGACTCACAGCTGTCCATGGAGGCGCAGGTCAATTCTGTGTTCAGGGCAGCTGTCTACCAACTCCACCTGGTACACAGGCTGAGACCCTACCTGCCTGCGGACTGTCTAGTGCATGCTCTAGTTATCTCCCACTTGGACTACTGCAATGAGCTCTACGTCGGGCTACCTTTGAAGGTGACCCAGAAACTACAACTAATCCAGAATGTGGCAGCTAGACTGGTGACTGGGAGCGGTCGCCAGGACCACATAACACCGGTCCTGAAAGACCTACATTGGCTCCCAGTACGCTTCCTGGCACAATTCAAAGTGTTGGTGCTGACCTTGAAAGCCTAAATGGCCTTGACTCAGTATATTTGAAGGAGCGTCTCCACCCCCATTGTTCTGCCTGGACACTGAGGTCCACCTCCGAGGGCCTTCTGGTGGTTCCCTCACTGTGAGAAGCAAAGCTACAGGGAACCAGGCAGAGGGCCTTTTTGGTAGTGATGTCTGCCCTGTGGAATGCCCTCCCATCAGATGTCAAAGAAATTAACAACTATTTGACTTTTAGAAGACATCGGAAGGCAGCCCTGTTTAGGGAAGCTTGTAATATCTGATGAATCATTGTATTTTAATGTTTTGTTGGAAGCTGCCCAGAGCAGCTGAGGAAACCCAGCTAGATGGGCGGGGTATAAATAATAAATTTATTATTATTATTATTATTATTATTATTATTATTATTATTATTATTATTGATGGATTGAGCCTTTCTTCTCATCCCTGCAGCAGTCTGCTGGAATGCGCTCCCAGATGATAGCTGAAGGAGAGGAGACCTGATGGAATTGCTTTGCATGCAGACAATTCTGGGTTCATCACTGGCTTCTCCAGTCAAAATACCTAATCAGCCATTGGTGGGGGGAAATCTCTGCCTGAAACCTTGCAAGACTGTCAGTCAGAGTAGACAAATAAAGGGCAAGGTAGCCCAGGACTCTGACCTGGTATAAAGCCATTTCCTTTCCTATTCTCCCTGGTATGCATTAAAGAAGGGAGAGAGATTTGTTTCAGTTTGCATTTAAGGGAGAATCTACTTAATCAGCATTTTCAGAAATAATAATAAAACATTGTCATTCTTCCAAATTTGCATTTCTCCAAATTTCACATTCGCATTTCTCTGAATTTTGCAGTGCAGTTCTCCAGCTAGGTAACGTGTGCATAGAAATGATAGCATACCAATATGATACCATACCAAAAGGCATTTCATTTCAGGAATTTCCTTTGCAAAACTGTGTATATTAGGTAAAATCGCATACAAAAATGTGTACAATTGTAGAAAATTTCACTTAGATGCTGATGAATTTTCATTGTTGTTGTTGTTTAGTCGTTTAGTCATGTCCGACTCTTCGTGACCCCATGGACCAGAGCATGCCAGGCACTTCTGTCTTCCACTGCCTCCCGCAGTTTAGTCAAACTCATGCTGGTAGCTTTAAGAACACTGTCCAACCATCTCATCCTCTGTCGTCCCCTTCTCCTTGTGCCCTCCATCTTCCTCAACATCAGGGTCTTTTCCAGGGAGTCTTCTCTTCTCATGAGGTGGCCAAAGTATGGGAGTCTCAGCTTCATGATCTGTCCTTCCAGTGAGCACTCAGGGCTGATTTCCTTCAGAATGGATAGGTTTGATCTTGTCGCAGTCCATGGGACTCTCAAGAGTCTCCTCCAGCACCATAATTCAAAAGCATCAATTCTTCGGTGATCAGCCTCTTTATGGTCCAGCTCTCACTTCCATACATCACTACTGGGAAAACCATAGCTTTAACTATGTGGACCTTGAATTTTCATTAGGACCTTTTTAATTATTTAATGGAAACTGATGTGGGCATGTGGAGGACTGAACTTAAGTGGGAAAATGAGAAGCTAAAATTGACAGATTCTCCCATCTATAGTACACATGTTGCTTGAGATTGTGTGTGTGTGTGTGTGTGTGTGTGTGAGAGAGAGAGAGAGAGAGAGAGAGAGAGAGAGAGAGAGAGAGAGAGAGAAGTGGGTTACAATATGGCCAATTTGACATACAGATTGACATTATTTTTTGTGCAATTGCATAAGTTCTTTATCACCCCCTCTCCAAATACCTACCTTTGGTGATCCACAATCATGTACAGTAAGTAAGCTCAGAAAATAGAGGGGACTTTTCTTATCAGCAGAAGAATGACACGTGTTCCTCACAAAGTCAATCCATGCACTGCCTCCAGCCTCTGGTTAGTTCGATTGCTCTTTCAGTTTCATTAGCACTAAATTCACCTTTTGGGGGGAAATTAATTTTAAGAAAACCCTGCTTGACTTGGCAAGGCCTCCGCTGAAAAGATCAAGTTACTGTTTGTAAATGCCAGACATGAATTACTTCTGCAGAATGCCTGTTCCCTGACTTTTTGAAATCATATTCCAAGTATTGACACTGTTGCTACTTTTTTATGGGGGGCAGATGTTAACCTCTGTCCATGCCCTGGCTTCACTGAGTGATACAATCTAGGAAGACTCAAAACCATCCCAGGCACTTTTCATTTTGCACAGGCTTCTGAAAGTTCACATATGTCATGCATATTATCTACAATGCAGATTTTATTTTATTTTATGTAAGAGTTCCATTCCTTTTAAGCAGTGTGCTGATGTCATTGGGATTACTCCAACATCAGATTATTTAAATATGGCTAGGGCCGTAATATTCCATTGGTCTAATTGATGAGCCACGCACTTCAACCATTTGCTGATTAATCAGTTTCGAGGCAATTGTATAAGGCAAGAGCAAAGTTGCCTTATTAGAAAGAGTAAACGGTTCTGGTGCGCTGCTGTAATAGGGAATTTGAAAAAGAGATAGTTACAGAAGTATAGTTATTCAACCTGCTGTCAACATTTGGAATGAAATGCAAAAAAACCACAAAATAATGAATTTTGCAAATTGATAGTTAATGTTGTTTCCTTGAAATGTATTGGTGAGATTTACAGCTCAGCCCTCTGCATTCATATGCAGTAAGTCCTGTTGAGTTCACTGAGATTTATTCCCAGATAAATATGTTTAGGATTAGCAGCCTTAATGTTTAGGTTGGCAGGTTGTTGTTTCTAAGTATCTCACAAAATCATTCTTGAAAACCACAGTGTGAACCTTTCTAAATTTCAGATTTGGAAATCTTGCTAAATTTCGAATATGTGCAAAATTTCATGTTATTCCTCTGGAATGCGCTCTGCTTTCAGGAGATATCAATGCTGATGACCATTTGATGCCAGGTAAAAATATGACTATTGGGGGGTGAGTGAATTTATCAATTATGGCTCCTCTCAGTTTCTCTTTCTTGTTTTTATTTTCAAACTTAAAAGTCAGTTCTCCATATTTCCATATCAGTTTGCAGATTTGTTTTTAAGTCCTCATGAAATACAATTTTTTGCAAAGCAATTTTCCCTAATGTAATACATTTTTATGTTGTTTCCCCTAAAATGTGCATTTGTAGGGATTAGATACTGTTGTGTACATTACTTGGCTAGAGGACTACATTGCAAAATTTAGAGAAGTGCAAATTTCCAAGAGTAGCCGTATTTCAGTTCAGGCATTATCTTGGAAAGCGAGAATTAGGTGGGGTCACTTTTCAATGCGAACTGAATCAAATTGATACCCCATCCCTTGCAACACTCCATCTAAACGAAAGTGGTGTCGCCTCATTTGGCTGACGCATTTGTGTTGGTAGCATTCTGTCCATTTTTAGATTTAAGTTCTGTTGTTTCATTGTCTTAATATTGTCTCTGGGGTTATATGACCAAAGATGGGCAGTTTATAAGTAATTTAAATCAATAAAGTTAATAATAAAATGCCCTAACTTGGTATTATCAGGTCAGAATCATAAAAAAACATCCTTACACATCCTCCTTTCTGTGGTGGTGTTGCGGACGGAAGGCATCCTTAGTTGTTTTCTGCCCAAGTTTTAGAAAACAGAGGGTGATCTTCACAAAAGGACTGCTAGGATGTGAGATGTGAGGGGAAAGGAGGGCCAAAAACCCAAACATGAGATTGGTTGCTGTAAACCATGTCGATCCCAGCAGCCGGCAGAACAGATGGAATAATAAAAAGGAAGGTGGTAGGAGTGAGAGGAAACTATTTATCGTGAAGTGTTCTTTACACAATCGGTAAATGATTTGTTCTTGCGGTGCCTCTTCGGCATCCCTGTTGTGGGAGGCCGAAAGACCTTCTTCCCCTGCCCCGATCTTTACAAGATTAGGTGTGGCCTGGTGGCTTACTCTCACTTATTCAGCTGTTAAAGCAGCTTAAACGCTCATAAGAACATTAACATTTGGTGGCCAATACCAGATTGACCTTTATTCATAAAGTCTAAAAGGGTGGGAAGTCGAACAGATTGGTTGCCAGCCACGGCCTTTTATGCGCCGTTTAGGGGCTTTGATTTCTTCTTTCTTCCCTGCCTTTTCTTCCTTTAATCTGACATCACTGACTCGAATCTGTTTGAGCTCTAAGTCAACAGGCCTGAGCTAGGCTTTTCCTTTTGAAGAAGAGTTTGTGAGTATGTTTGGGGAGGTGGTGGAGGGGTTTGTGTGAAGAGATGGCTTTAAGGAGAGAGAGAGACGGACAGACAGAAAGAGAAGGATTTGCCTTTGGAATGAAACGCCTCGCGGATAGCTGGGAAGCAAGAGGCCCTGAATGGAGCTGTATATGCAGATCATCAAACTGAAGAAGGGCAAGAGACCCTTTATCTCAAGCCAGCGGGTGTTTACACAAACTAGGCCATTTACACAGAGAATAGGAATGTAAGGATTTCTATTAACTCCTCCTGAAAGTTTTACTTCATGACACACACAAAAGCGAATCTCCCAGCGAGGTGCTACAAACAAAGCCAACAGTTTAGAAAAATAAGGCATGTTGGGAAATCCCATTCCAGACACCTGACAACAATTGTGTTGGCTTAGCTCAGTTGGGCCATGGTCCTCCACAGTAAATAATTTGAGGATTCCAACCTGATGGGAAAGTAGCGTCTGAAGAAGCGTTTTCAACCAAATCTCGCCCCATCCCTGTGAAAGTGGGTGAGTGAATAAGTTGGAAGGAGTGCTGTGGATGATTTCAATCACAGCCGCAGCTCTTTCTTATTTAATGTTGAAACGCAATGGTTATGAACATTTGACTTTCCAAAAAGAAAACGAGCGCAGTGGATTTTGGAGCACCGCTTGTTGGGTTGGCTTGGTCAGGCATCAACTCTCAAATGCCACCGTCTGGAAGCAGTATAATATAATGGCTCTGTTCAAGAGTTTGTAAGTGGTATGAATGGACATGCAAGGGGAAGGGAGAGTAGACAGGAAAGCATCAGTCCCTCTCCCAATGCACAAGTTGGAGGGTAACTTGTAGAGGGGACTGCGCTGTTCATGTCTGATCGCCACATGTTTTAGAACCCTGATTTTCCCAGAGTTCTAAAATACTCAGTACACAAGCACAGGAGCCCCCGTCCCCATTTTAGACAACAACAACAACAATTTATTTCTACCCCGCTCATCTGGCTGGGTTTCCCCAGCCACTCTGGGCGGCTTCCAACAAAAGATTAACAATACATTAAAATATCAGTCATTAGAAACAGGGCTGCCTTCAGATGTCTTCTAAACATCAGATAGTTGTTTATTTCCCTGACATCTGATGGGATGGTGTTCCACAGGGCAGGCGCCACTACCAAGAAGGCCCTCTAACTGGTTCCCTGTAACTTCGCTTCTTGCAGTGAGGGAACCACCAGAAGGCCCTCGGTGCTGGATCTCAGTGTCTGGGTTGAGCGATGGGGCTGGTTGCTTAGAGCATAGTACTGATAATACCAATGCATATTCCTACATTACAGGGAGTTAAACTAGATAACCCCATGGTGTCCCTTCCAAGTCTACAATTATATGTTTCTAACACTGGTTAATTTATCACATATTATGTTTCAACTCATGGGGAGGGGATGGCAGAAGGGGGCAGAGCTAGCAGGGAGCAACTTGATTCAGTTGGCACTTAAATATGAACCCACCTAATTTGCAATTTCTGAAACAATATGCAAACCGAAACACAGCCGAATTTTGGTCCTCCAGCCAAGCAATGTGTACAAAGCAGCGTATTACTGGGGTAAGATGTGCATAAGAATACATGCAGTGGTGAAAGTAACCCAGTGCACAACCCTGGTGCATAGTATCATGGAATTGTAAAGTTCGCAGGGACCCCCCAAGGCCATCTAATCCATCCTCCTGCAAACACATACATAAAGGTACCGTAAAGGGACCCCTGACCATTAGGTCCAGTCGTGGCCGACTCTGGGGTTGCAGTGCTCATCTCGCTTTATTGGCCGAGGCAGCCGGCATACAGCTTCCGGGTCATGTGGCCAGCATGACTAATTCGCTTCTGGTGAACCAAAGCAGCGCACGGAAATGCCATTTACCTTCCCGCCGGAGTGGTACCTATTTATTTACTTGCACTTTGACGTGCTTTTGAACTGCTAGGTTGGGAGGAGCAGGGACTGAGCAACGGGAGCTCACCCCGTCGCAGGGATTCGAACCGCCGATCTTCTGATCGGCAAGCCCTAGGCTCTGAGGTTTAACCCACAGCACCACCCGTGTCCCCAACACATACATAGAGCTATCTTATTAGGGAAAGAGCCATAGCTCAGTGGTAGAGCATCTGCTTTGCATACAGAAGGTCCTAAGTTTGATCCCTCGCATCTCCAGGTAGGACTATGAGAGACTCCTGTCTGTAATCCTGGACAGACATGGCCAGTCAGTGCTGAGTTAGATCATAGCTGTCAACGTTTCCCCCTTTTTAAGGGAAATTCCCTTATTCCGAATAGGATTCCTCGCAAGAAAAGGGGAAAGTTGACAGCTATGAGTTAGATGCGCTAGTGGTCTGCCTCAGTATAAGGCAGCTTCTCAGGCATCTATCTGAGGCAAACCTCCTTTCTGCAAATCCATAGCAGGACCACTGCCAAAAACATTCATTCCACTAAAAGGGGTTTTTGAATCCAAACAGGAGTTATATCTATATTTCAGAAGACATGGTCTGAATGAACGTTTTGAGTTTTTTTACCTGTCACAGGCCATTAGCTGAATTGCTTAAAGCAAACCCCTGACAATCGTAATTGCCGGGTTAGTGTTACAGAGCTTTGAGATACTGCCCACAAGAAAAAGATTCTTTAACTAACCCCCACTTTTCCTGTTGAATAAAGTGATTTGTTCCAGTAACAGTGGTAATAAAATTGCTGGAATGAAACAGGATTGCTCAATGAGAACCTGAATCCAATTTGCTGTGCTAGTACAATTACACTTTTATCTCTGTGTTTACTCATTTGAAGGATTGCTGCAAGGGGCTTTTATATACAATTAATGGGATTAATGGCTCTCAGGACACCATCTGGGAGCACAACACCTTCGTTTTGCATTTCAATGGCATGTTGACCTCATGCAAAGTAACTTCCCTGAGTTCAAAGTGCAGGTCTCCTTCTGAGTCTCTACGTAAATCAGGAAAACAAAATCATGAAAAATTCATGAAAAATCTGAATGAAACTGAATTTTGAATTTATATTTCACCTTCTCATGAAGCCCTGACTGAAGTATTTAATATTTGATGTTTTGTTATGTTTTCAGATGTGTGGGAAGCCACCCAGAGTGGCTGGGGCAACCCAGCCAGATGGGCAGGGTATAAATGTTGTTCTTGTTGTTA
The DNA here is from genome assembly GCF_964252035.2 of Podarcis erhardii. NCBI lineage: Eukaryota > Metazoa > Chordata > Lepidosauria > Squamata > Lacertidae > Podarcis > Podarcis erhardii. The sequence continues at coordinate 66,835,367 of NC_138512.1, read as the reverse complement.
ATCCTTCTCATGGTGCTATGGGGTTAGAGCAGTCCAAAATATCTTATCAGCAGTGTCGTAGCGTGGGGGGTGCAGAGGGGGCCGGCCGCACCGGGCGCAACATCTGGGGGTTAGGGTTAGGGGGCGCAAATCCACGGGTTAGGGGGCGCAAATTACTTGCCTTGCCCCGGGTGCTGACAACCCATGCTACGCCACTGCTTATCAGCATTAATTCTGGCAACAGGCAAATACTTTTCTCTTTACTTTTAGCTATTTTCTAAAAATGCATTGGGAAACTATTTTCTCAGAAATTTAAACCAAGCTCCAGTATATCCTCTTCCTAGTTCCTACAGAATGGTTACATGAGCCATAGACAAGGACAATCAGAACTGCAGATGTACAGGATTAAATGTCTTCCCCTCTCTCCAGAGACCTCTGGGAACTATAGTCCCATGAGATTGGCTAGAGAACTCTGACCAAATCTTTTGCATGCTCGCCAAACTAGAATTCACAAGATGCTTCATAAGAAGAAGACTGGTGTAAAGCAAATATATGTTTCCAGTGTGGATATGTCCAACATCTGCCATTTCCATTGATTTCAAAGTTGGCTCCTCAGATGCAGCACTCAATAGACTGTTGTCCCAAAACTTAAGCTTGGGCAGCTTGGCAATGCTTCCATTTTCCATTGCATTTCTATCCTATTCTTCTACTGAAGAGTTCAAGTGATTGGGGAGGGACCAGATCTCAGTGATAGAGAAGAGGCTTTGCAGGTAAAAGGTTCCAGGTTCCATCTCAGGGATCTCTAGTTAAAGGGATCCAGGAGCAGATGATGGAAAGACTCTTGCCTGAGACTCTGAAGAGACACTGCTAGTCAGAGTTGATAAGACTGGGGAAGATGGACCAATATCTGACATATTTAGTATACAGTGTGAACATCCTCACTATGACTCTGTGGAGTGGGTTCGCCCAAGACGGGCCAGTGAGCTTCATAGCTATTCAGGATTGCAAACACCAACCCCCCCATGTCAAATGTTATTTCTATCTCCTCACCTTAGGAACTCACTGTATAATCTAGTCCAGAGGAGGAGAACCTGTGGCCCTGCAGATGTAGTTGGACAACCACTTCCATCAGCCCCAGCCAGCATGGCTAGTGATCAGGAATTGCAGCAGTTGTTATTCCACCAACAACTGGAGGGCCACAGATTCCCTTATCCCTGATCTAGTCAAACAATCCACCTATGAACCATGCTAATGCTGAAGCCTTAATTAGGAGGGCTTATTATAACTGAAAAAGCTGTTGATGAAGCATCAGGAAAGGGTGATTAAACCACATAGAATGGTTTCATTTTACAGCGTTATTTGCAGATTAAGTGTCTTAGACGTATTTATGGACAGGAAACTAGCAGGCCTTGGGCTGAGGTTTGCATTGCCTGGCCAAGCTCAGTTGAATAGCAAAAACTTGATCTGTTACCTTGATTGTGTTTCTGGCAGGTTTTCTAATTTTTAGCTAAGAAATGTGATGGCTAAAACACTTTATGTCAGGGCCTCTCCTCCTTTCTCTCTCTCTCTCTCTCTCTCTCTCTCTCTCTCTCTCTCTCTCTTTTTCCCTCCCTCCCTCCCTTTTTGGTCTTACTTTGTCAAACTCATCATCCACTGAAATATATCTATCTATATCTATCATCTATCTATCATCTATCTATCTATCATCTATCTATCTATCATCTATCATCTATCTATCTATCATCTATCTATCTATCTATCTATCTATCTAATCTATCTATCATCTATCTATCTATCTATCATCTATCTATCTATCATCTATCTATCTAAGAAGCTCACTGGAAGGACAGATCCTGAAGCTGAGGCTCCAATACTTTGGCCACCTGATGAGAAGAGAAGACTCCCTGGAAAAGACCCTGATGTTGGGAAAGATGGAGGGCACAAGGAGAAGGGGACGACAAAGGACGAGATGGTTGGACAGTGTTCTCAAAGCTACCAACATGAGTTTGACCAAACTGCGGGAGGCAGTGGAAGACAGCAGTGCATGACATGCTCTGGTCCATGGTCAGACATGACTAAACGACTAAACAACAACAACAATATCTGAGAAGCTTGTCGTCCCACACACACACACACCACTCCCCTGTGAAGTAGGCTCTAAGGTAGGGATATGTTTTAAGCCCAAAGGTCACATTCCCTTCTGTGGGATAATCAGCCTCATATAAACGACATCCTTAAGTCTAGTTAATACCATGGAGTAAGATGTCCTGCCAGGCTTAGCTACGTCCACTTCTCCTCACCTTGGAAGGAACTAGGTAATGAAGCCTTTGTCTCAGCGTCTGAAAAGCTCAGCATATGAAGAGGTTTGAGATGGTTGCTCCAGCTCAACCTTATGGCTCTCACAAGCCAAGATGTTGGGAGGAGCTGGGGGCAGAGCCGACCATAGTGGCCACGCAGCTTCAATGACAGGTGGCTCTTCCTCCACATCCTCAACCCTCCTTCCTCTCCACAGCAGGAGGAGGTGGAGAAGGAGCCAGCCACTGGAGTCACACTGCAGTCAGCTGCAAAGAAGGTTCTCCACTTGGGACGATGGGAGTTGTAGGCCAAAAACAGCTGAAGACCCAAGTTTGGGAAAAGTCGTAGATTACTCTGACTCTTAGCTGTGATGTCTTCAGTCATTTGGCGTTTTCACGAGAAGCTTTACACCGCCTGCCTCTTCGACATTTTTAGCGTTTTGACTAGGGAGCATTTCTGATTTATGGGAGCTAACTGCCAATATTTTTTCCTTTAGTGCTGCAGCACTGTCAGCTCTGAGTGCTGATATGATGGTGGCATGTTTGCCACTGTGTGCTCCTACAGCATTTCCCTCATTGACATTGAAATAAGGGCCATTTGATATTATGAATACCATGTGTCATTTATGCAGAGGCCGATCTGAGGCATAACGGATTCAACAGAATAAAATTCCAGATGACTACAGCAGATATCGGGGCGAGGTGATCTGTGCAAACCTATAAATGCTTCTTCAGAAGTAAGTCCCATTGAGTTCAATAAGGCTTACTTGTAAGGCTAGGGATGGATGAATCTGCATATATTAGTTTCTCTCGATTTTTCATTTTCCCAATCTTAAGTTCTTCCCATTGTCATTTCCCCCACACTTGCAAGCAAAAGGTCCACATGAAGTTTTGTACACATTTTCTAATAATATATGAATTTTCTCATGCACAGCTTTTGCTTAGTATAAACATTTTTGCAAGCATTTCCCCATCAACAGCATGCATTTTGGGGTTCATTATTTCCAGCAACACGTTTGTATGTGTTCTTCGATTGGAGAAAAACTGCAAAATTTGGAAATGTGCAAATTTCAAAGAGAGCATTGCATTACAGTCTGTGTATGGTTTGGGAAGCGTGAATTATGGGACCTCAAGTTTGCATTACAATGTGAATGAAACAGATTTCTCCCCCACTCCCATCTGGGCAAAGAGGTGCAGTCATGGCTCTACTAATTCTGTTCCACAACTACTGCCTCTACTGCACAGGAAGGTACTCATTGTAAAGGGCTTTGTTTTCTGGAGGAAAGTTTTTGTGAAGCACAATGCTTGAGCATCAGGCTTGCTCTGGATCCCTGTACAGGGCAGGTGAAATTTCATGCATTGCAGCAGGTTGGACTGATCATTGGTTCCATTCCAAATCTATGATTCTATGACTAGTCACATGCACTGCAAAATTCAGGTAAGCTCTATTTTAGAAGAATTGCCGTGTTTCGGTCCTCATATTGTTTCGAAAAGTGAAAATTAGGTAGATTTCCCTTTAAATGCAAACTGAATCGAATTTATCCCTATCCCTTACCCTACAGCAGATGCTAGAGGTGACCTTTAAGAGCACATTTCGCTATGTCAGTTTTGCCTGGTGTAGGAACAGTTAGACCAACATTCTGGTATAGTGTCTTATTTCCATTTTGATTCTGCATGCTCACTGTTTCTCTCTCCCTCGCCCTCTTTCTTTTTATACCTCACTTAAATAAACTGCTTAATTGGATTTCTGGGCTGCCCTGGTTTCTGGACACACTCAAAGGCTGGTTCCCCCACCCACTCACCCCTGAGAAGTTATGGAGACCTTGCTTAAGATGGGACAGCAAGATTCTCAAGGTCAAAGCCCAATCCTGCCTAATAACATGATGTCCTAAGCAAGCCGTGGTGGGTGGGGACGCTGTCAAGAATTAGCTCCATTTCTTCCATATAGTTTGTCACCGCACTGCTTATATCATTCCATCAAAGTTGTCAGGGCACCACAGGCAGATAATTAGATACTCAAAGGTTTCTGTTCTGAATGCCTATAAACAGTGGGAAGAAATAATGAAGAACAGCCCACTTCAGAACTCTGTATACCCTTGACAAACGCTGGCTGTCCCAAGATTGGGAATTCATAATAATAATAATAATAATAATAATAATAATAATAATTTATTTATACCCCGCCCACTCTGGGTTGACTCGTTTTCTGGATGAATAGCTGAACATTGGCAAGTTTCTGCACTTGTTTCCATTTTTGTCACCTTCCACTTTAGTAACTGAGGGTCACAGGGAGGTTATACAGACAAGAAAAGTGGGGTATAAACGCAGAAAAGAAAAAGAGCCTACAAATAAATGAAAAGTAAAACCGGTCTGCGGCCTCTATGAGTTTGCACTGCTTCTTGTTTGATGGAAGGCCAACCCTCTTTCATTGTAGAGCAGTTGCAGAAGTCTGGAGCTAGCCGCTTTTACCTAAAACAACGTGAGTGATTAAAGAAGGATCTTTTGTGTCTGTATGTGTGCATAAAATTGCAATTTCCCTGCATCCTAATTTACGCAGGCTTTGGGCCTTCTGTGGAGCTTCCAGCGACGCAAGGAAAGGGAGCAGGACGGGAACGCGTTACAGCTGGCATGTTATTCCATTAGTCATGTAGCTTTGTGGTGGATTCTACTTGAGAATCCATCAGAAGCAGAAGATTAAAAAGAATTAAAATTAAGAAAGAATGCAGTAGAAGCTGTCCGTGTGTGGAATGTGGATCAAGCCACTTACCTTCCCTGTTTGCTCTAGTCCCTTTCGGTATATTTTACAAAGACAATTTTAAGAGACCGCATTTGGGCCCTTCTAATAAGCAGCTGTAGGTGCTCTCAACATTCCCTGCTGTCCAGATTCTCCTCCTGAGCAAAGCAACAAGCTACCCTTGATGGCAAACCATGTTTATCACTTGGAGATGCAATAAAAATAACAAATGCCAGGAGTAAACCTAATTCACTGTGCTACTTAGTATTTGAAATACATAAATATGTCAAGCAAAAGACCTCTAATAGACCCTTTTATCCTGGTAATAGTGTACATATAATTTTCCTCTCATTAGTACAAAAACTGCCTTGGGAACCATTGGCCCATCCTTCATCCATTTAATCTGCATTAGTTTACTTTTTGCCTTGTGTTTAATCTGCTTCCCTTCAAGGTATTTTGAATAAATCAATAGGAATACATGATTGTTTAATGATTTTTTTAGAAGAGCTCCCTTCGACCAAGGCTGCATGATTTAGAATGACTAATTCCACTTTTTACAATTGATCCTGCCTAACCGTGGGACCATCCATTCCAGGTACGTTAAGGAGGAAAGGAAGCTGGAGTGAGTTGATTAATAATCCGTGAGACCTTAAAGGGACCAGCCAGGATATTTAAAGGACATACCACATTGGATGTCTTTCAGCAATTTGCTGTGACAATTCAACTCCAGGTAAACCACACAGGACTCCGCACGGATCTTCGGGAGACAAATTTCAGCACTGGAGAGCCAGTGTGGTGTAGTGGTTAATATTGGTAGACTCGTAATCTGGGGAACCGGGTTCGCGTCTCCGCTCCTCCACATGCAGCTGCTGGGTGACCTTGGGCCAGTCACACTTCTCAGAAGTCTCTCAGCCCCACTCACCTCACAGAGTGTTTGTTTGTTGAGGAAGGGAAAGGAGAATGTTAGCCGCTTTGAGACTCCTTCGGGTAATGATAAAGCGGGATATCAAATTCAAACTACTTCTTCTTCTTCTTCTTCTTCTTCTTCTTCTTCTTCTTCTTCTTCTTCTTCTTCTTCAGCAGATCTTCCCAATGGTGGGGTACTGTAGGTGGTGCTTTTCACATACAGATAACAACTCCTCTCTAACCTCTTCTTCTGCCTCTGGTTCTGGACTTCTCCCTTCCAAAGACTCTTCTTGCTCACTAAATTTAAGTTCATGGACGCGTAAGGCCCATGAATAACCATAGTTTAGAGGTCCCGGGCCCTAAGGAAGTCAGACTATCCTCCACCAGGGCCAGGGCCTTTTCAGTGATGGCTCCGACCTGGTGGAATGCTCTGTCCCATGAGACTAGGGCCCTTCAGGATTTAACCTCCTTCTGTCAGGCCTGTAAGACAGAGCTATTCCGCCTGGCCTTTAATTTGAATTAAGCCTGATCTTTTATTTCCCTTCTCTTCCCTCCCCCTCCCCTTTTTATGAAGATTACCCGCTCTGAGACCCCACAGCTAATTCTCCCCTGGCCTCCTCGCTGGCCCATGTAGGACCAATTCAACCAGCTAGTCCTGGTGATTATCTAATGCTTATTAGATGGATTTTCCCTAAATTAATTTCTGAACTTTGAATTTTATTGTTATTCATGTTTTTATACCGCATTTTATGCTGCTTTTACAATTAAGTGTTTTAAATTTGTTGTTAGTCGCCCTGAGCCTGGTTTTTGAACCGGAAGGGCAGGGTATAAATAAATTATTATTATTATTATTATTATTATTATTATTATTATTATTATTATTTAAACCCTGTTACCTCTTCAGCTTCTGACATCACCCCTCCCATTCTGCTTCCTCTTCTCCCTCTGACCACTCATTGATGTCCCACCACCAATCCCTTGGCTCTGAGTCCCCTTCCCTTGGGGGTTCCCCAGCTGGTGCCTCCTCTGCATGGAGCCAGTCCATGACAAAGCGCTATTCTCCTTCTTCTTTGTTGAAGAGCTATCCTGTCCCCCTCTTTCAGTATTTAAAAAGGTAAAGGTACCCCTGCCCGTACGGGCCAGTCGTGTCCGACTCTAGGGTTGTGCGTCCATCTCACTTAAGAGGCTGGGGGCCAGCGCTGTCCGGAGACACTTCTGGGTCACGTGGCCAGCGTGACGAAGCTGCTCTGGCGAGCCGGCACCAGCGCAGCACACAGAAACGCTGTTTACCTTCCCGCTATAAAGCGGTACCTATTTATCTACTTGCACTTGAACTGCTAGGTGGGCAGGAGCTGGGACCGAACGACAGGAGCTCACCCCACCACGGGGATTCGAACCGCCGACCATGTGATCAGCAAGCCCTAGGCGCTGAGGTTTTACCCACAGTGCCACCCGCGTCCCTTTCAGTATTTAGCTGCCCCCAATTACCCCCTCTGTGCACACCCATGAAAGCCAACCAGGTGGGCAAATGCCAACAGAATTGCAGCATTTGCTGTACCTGAAGTCAGCAAGCAAGCTAGTTGGCACAGCCTAAGCCTGGCCACGTAATACATGCACCGCCACTACACCTCAGCCATAGCACCTACTGCTTGAGGTGGTTGCTTCCTTCTGCCTAATGGCTGGGCCGGCCCCGATTGCACAGAGGTGTAGTGGGAGAGAGGCAGACCTCCATCGTTGTGCCCGGACACTGAGGTCCAGCGCCCAGTGAGCATCGTAAGTATTCGCTGCTGTTGTTGCTTTGAGTCTGCATACATACCTGTTTACATCCCTCACCTCATTTGCCTTGCATTTCCTTTGTATTGCAATGAATGGGTTGGATTAACACAACAGCAGCTTGATTTACATAATTCACTGTGCAATTTCACCACAGCGGACAGCAAGACAAATAGCAAGGTTTTGGTGGGAAACAAATTGCAGCAGAAAGGAAGCAGTGCTGCTTGTGGCTAAGAATGGGGAAATGGTGCCCTCCTACTTCCCCATCAGGTACTAGCAACAGAAGCAATCAAAGTACACTCGGTCCCAGCAAGTCAATAGCAAGGCTTCTCCGTCCCTCCCTTTCTCCTGCTCATTTCAGTGGTGGCTGGCTGGTGCTGCTGTTTGGTATGTGTTGAGTGGCAGCTGATCCCAGAAGGCTAGTGGAAGGGCTCTGATGAAGGGTCAGCTGAATAATTCCATGTGGCAGGTGTCACTGTACACTCAAACACGGGTGGTGCTGTGGTCTAAACCACTCAGCCGCTTGGGCTTACCAATCGGAAGGTTGGTGGTTCAAATCCCCGCAACAGGGTGAGCTCCCGTTGCTCTGTCCCAGCTCCTGCCAACCTAGCAGTTCAAAAGCACGCCAGTGCAAGTAGATAAATAGGTACCACTGCAGCAGGAAGGTAAACGGCATTTTCATGCACTCTGGTTTCCGTCATGGTGTCCCGTTGTGCCAGAAGAGGTTTAGTCATGCTGGCCACATGACCCAGAAAGCAGTCTGTGAACAAACGCCGGCTTCCTCAGCCTGAAAGCGAGATGAGCGCCACAACCCCATAGTCACCTTTGACTGGACTTAACCATCCAGGGGTCCTTTACCTTTTACCTTTACCTAAACACTCAAACGTCTCCTGTGCCATAGCTCCTGTTGTTGATTGGCTAATTTCCACCATGCCTTACAAATGAATAACAATAAAAACAAACGTTGCATGCACAAAATCGGCATAATTTGAATAACACTTAGCATTTATACTGCAGGAGTCACCAACCCAGCACCCTCCAATACTCCCTATGGCATGTGTAAAAGGTTTCAGTAAATGTTCCCTCAAAAATCCACAATTAGGGAGGGGGAGGTTATGGGGTTGCAAAACCATTTGTAGTCTCTTCCCCACCCACCCCCGCTCTTTTAGACCACACAAGTGGTTTTTTTTTATGCCACGTACATGCAGGGCAGCCATTTTGTGCTATGCCACACACTTTTGACAGCCATTTTGTGACTGGTGCCCATGGCCTAATGTGCCCACTGCCCCCCCCTAAAGGGTTGTAAGTAGGAAGACAGGAGGGTGAGGGACCTTGCTGAGGGCAGACTAAGGTTGGGGGGGGCAGTGCCCTGTTCAGCCTGATAGACCAGCCCCACTGCCCCTTTTCCACCCTCTAAACTAGGGCTGGCCCTCTGAATTGGATCTCCTTTCAGTCTCCTGATAGCACTACATTCACTCAGAAAAACGAAACTGACAAACCTTCAGCATAGCTTTATGGAGCGCTACACAAAGTGTCTCTCTTATGCATTGATTCTCTGGGATCTCAGGAAATTATTCAACAAGGCAAGTGTGACCTTATCAAAATCCTGCACAGTCTGAAGCAAACTGCTTTAAAAAGGAACGCGGGCAATCTGCTGACAGTCAAAGGGAACAAACAGCAACTAAAATACTCTGAATTACCTCACAAGCATTTGTGGAGCAACCCATCACCAACACCAATTTGTACATCTAGAGTTTTAGTCAAGTAGGCCCTGTTCTTGGGGGGGGGGGGGGAATCCTTGCCTATAGAGAATTGACTCCATTCACCACTGTTCTTTTCTCAGAGCTTTCCTGTTCACATACCTTTAGAAGATTACCGAGTTATTAAATAAACACTTTTGGAAATCGTTTTCTTAAGGGACTTGTTCGAACATTCCCTTAAAAATATATATATACCCCAGCATTTTCAGAACTATTGCATTTCACTGGAAACATATATTTCATTTCGATTTGTTGCTTTCAACAGTTTTATAGCTTTTCTATATTTGTTTGTTACATTTATTTGCCATTATTTCTGGACCCAAAACAGCTTCAGATGAAATTGGTGAAACTCAGTTGCTGTTTGTTTGTTTGTTTGCCCTGACAGGACACAAGGCAGCTTACGGATAAAAACAAGAACCAACAACAACATAGAAAAAGGAATAATAAAAAATACAAATGAACACTGATAGAATTACAACTATATACAGATATAAAATCTGTTTAAAACATACCAATAATTACAATAAAAACAGCATGACACCAGACCTTTCATGAAAAGCGGTCAATTCCCCAAAGCCCATTGGGGGAAAAAAGTCTTCAGCTGCTGGGGGAAGAACAGCAAGGAGGGAGTCTTAGAGAGGGAGTCTGGGGGCAGCCACCAAGAAGGCCCTCTTCCGCATTCCCACCAGGCCTTTCCTGAAGATTTCAAAACCTGGGCAGGTTCATATGAGGGACTGTGGTCTTTCAGATAGCTTGGACCTAAACCATGTAGTTAAGACCAAGAAAAGGAAAAGGGAAATCATTAAGCTAATATAGGAGGCAGGTGAAATAATTATATTAAAGTGCTTAGAACTGCTTTAAACTGCAGAAAAGCTGGTTTAATCCTTCTCATCTTATTGGGGATTGTTATAGTGGATTGTATTGTCTTTATTGACTGTGTTGTTTTGTTATTTAAATATTTCTGAATTGCCCAGCAAACATTAGCTATTAGAGCAGTATATGGGTGGTATCCAAAGATGCTCCTACTCAGAGTAAACCCACTGAAATGAATGGACATGATTAACTTTGGTCAATTAATTTTTAACGGATCTATTCTGAATATAACTTAGCTAAATACAACCAAATAATGTGAAATGGTGTATACCATCAGAGCAAAAACTCAATTCACCTGTTGAACAACTAGCTCCCACCTGTGATTTTGCAAATATCTATATTTAAAATAGTTTATTTTTATTTTTAAAAAGAAAGCACTGCTTAGTTAACCAGGGCCCCCTGTTTAACGGATCATAAGGTTTTTGATTGAGTAATCTGGGCAATTAGTCAGCTAAACATCATAGACTTATTCTAAGCAAGCACCAAAAGACAGTTCCTATTACAGTTGAATGCTCTGATGATCTATGTTGGAAAAGTTCTGAAGAGCTTGGCCATCTGTGGAGTGAAATTGCAGCAACTGTTGAGCCGAGTACAGCAGTGCCACTCAACCAGAAGTGGAGAGGCAGTAAAGAAGGATATCACATCATATCCAGTTAATGAATAATGCTTTGCACTGAGGTGGCAAAATAGACTATGCAAACATTGGCTTTAGAAAGTCAATCCCATTGACAGAGCGCAAGGGCAGAATTTATTAGCGATGGCCCATCTGCCCTTGGCTCAACTATAACCAGCTATTCCACACACATACACAAACGGAAATCATTCTTTTGAAAATTCAGTCACCATCATTAGGAAACAGGCCCAGCGTCCACTTGGTGGAGGCTGGTTCATGAGGGTGAAGGGTGCACTGCCCCGGTGTTATGTACTGAGTTGAATAGGATCCAAAATGCAGCAGTCTAATTGGTCCTAGAACAATGGTCCACAGGAGCTACCCAATCCAACTCCAGGTGGAAGTGAATCCACAACCTGATTGGCCTACAGGAGAATCCCAGAATTAGCCAATCATGTGGGGCCCATTGTGTAAATAATCTATATAAAGCAGACATTTCGGGGGAACTTCCATTCCTCACTACTATGAGCTGAATAAAGAGCATGAAATCCACACTTGACTCCGAGTATATTTCACCCACCAACCTCAGCCAGGCCCCCACCTGCCTACCATCTTGCTTTCAACCAGCCCATAGAGTGGCACTGCTTGTCACCTTCCTTGTCATCTCAGTGTTGCCTTTGTAGACCACATCAGGAAAGAGGCTGGGGACTAAACTAGGATCAGTTGACTCTCCCTGTCTTTGGCTCTGCAGTAATTTTTGAACTCTCTGCTGGGTCACAAGTATGTTGCGAGAGAAGTGCTGGCATACAAGGAGGGAGGGAGGGAGGGAGGGAGGGAGGGAGGGAGGAAGGAAGGAAGGAAGGAAGGAAGGAAGGTTCCTGTAAGCCCAAACTGTCCACCTCAAGAGAACTCTTTATGTTACTACTCTGTATGCTACTCTGGACTTGCTTGCTCCCAATCGATGAGCCTAACAACAACAACAACAACAACAACAACAACAACAACAACAACAACAATAATAATAATAATAATAATTTATTTATACCCCACCCATCTGGCTGGGCTTTCCCAGCCACTCTGAGCAGCTTCCAACAAAATATTAAAATACTGTGATGCATCAAACATGAAAAGCTTCCCTAAGCAAGGGCTGCCTTCAGATGTCTTCTAAAAGTCTGGTAGTTGTTTTTCTCTTTGACATCCGGTGGGAGGGCGTTCCACAGGGTGGGGGTGCCACAACCAAGAAGGCCCTCTTACTGGTTCCCTGTAACTTTGCTTCTCGCAGTGAGGGAACCGCCAGAAGGCCCTCGGCGCTGGACCTCAGTGTCCGGGTAGAATGATGGGGGTGGAGACACTCCTTTGATTTAGGAGAGTGGTGAGAGGGGAAAGTGTTTCTCAAACTTGGGTCCCCAGCCGTTGCTGGATCAGTGATCCGGGATGATGGGAATTGTAGTCCAACAACAGCTGGGGACCCCCATTTTAGAAACATTGCTGGGGAAATTGGTTTGGCTCCCTTGCCACCACTCCCATTCACAGTATTTTTTAAACAAGGGCAGAGGAATCTATCAATGGAGAGGCCATTTTCCTGCTTAACTTCCCCCACCCACCCAATTTTCATTCTTGTCTGCCTGCATCCTGACCAAGTTTGCAAACAGCCTAAAAACAAATGCTTCCCTTTGCAACTGATGCCAAAGACTATTTGAACCCTGAGTATTTTAGCCACACGGCCTTTGCTGTCTGTCTGGGGCCATTCACAGGTCACTGTGAGCAGCATTTCAGTTGATATTTGGGATTTGGATGTAGAAACTGCTTTGCAAAAGACACATGCACAGGTGAAATGGGCATCCATCCATATAACTAGCCAGGTCTCTCCCTAAAGTGTTCAGAAGGGGCAACCAGAAAAGATCTAGCCCTGATTCTGTGTAACTTAAAGAGGAAATGTTGCTGTTTTGAACCAAGATCTTCTGCAGGGGGTTTGTAGCTGACAACAGGAGAGTCACAGGTTCCTATCGTTGGATTAGGACCATGGTTTCTCACAACAGCCCAGTTCTCTGGCTACATATGATGGTGGCAAACTCATTCATTCAAAACAGGGTTGGGTAACTTGTGGGTCTCCAGGTGTTGTCGGACTCCAACTACTACTGACCCCAGCCACAAGGGCCTGTGGTCAGGGATGATAGGAGTTGGAGTCCATCAATATCTGGAAGGCCACAGGTTCTCCAGTTCCTATGCTAAAGGTAGGTAAGTGGAAAGTATGGAGACGGTTCAGCTTCCTTTCACCACACACCGCTTTTGGTCTAAAAATTAAAACCTGCCCTCATTTTCACCTCTTTGTACATTATGGAACAAGGCCCAAGTTTTTAGACAGACAGGTCTGCCATATAGCTTCAACCTCAGAAGCTCTGCTTCCTAGTTTCAAAATCAGGCATCATCCAATGATTGCACCTTCCTAAAATCTGTACTTGCTTTATACCTCAGCTGTAGCTTTTCTCGGACAATGGTGGCAGCTCTGACAGAAAATGTTGGCTAAGTGCACAACTTTTATAAATGTCCTCTTGTTTTAAGTTGGTTTCCAGCAGAATGGTTCTTTGTCAAAATTATTAGCACCTTCTCTTTTGGATACACCAGTTGCTTTTCTGGAACACAGAGTTAACATTTTAAAGCTTGTATGCAACCTGCATTGGTTTTTTTTTCATTTAAAAATCCTTTTTTAAAAACCACAAGAAACACCAACAGCCTAGCCTTTAGCAGAGAGTCACTCACAAAAATTAAGTTTGCTTGGCAGAGAACATGCTCAGCAAAACTTCCTTCTGAGTGTGTGCAATGTGGAGAAAGCTTCAGTTAATCTTTTTGTTCTTTTCATGGTCTATAGTGAAATATCTCTATGTCCAAATGGCCTGGATCCAGCTTTAAGTTTCTCTCTTTTTGTCTGCCAATGTTTCTTTCCTGGTTTTGTGGTCTGTTTTCTGCTCTAGCTGAATTTAAGAAACACTGCCCAAATGAGCTCCCCTCTCCCACTAAAACCATCTGAGAGGATACTACACTAACCCTTGTAATTTTGAGCAGCCATATTGCTGACTAAGAGCAGGACCTTACATCTGGTGGCACCCTCCTTGTGGAACTCTCCCAGAAAGGCCTTCCAAACCAATATAGTTTCCACCTGCAAGGTTGACCTGTTTTATAGGCATTGGGGTGTGTGAAGGGCTTTAACTGATAGCGGCCTCCTGATGGAGAGATTTTTGCTACCTACTGATGTCTATACAAAGGGACATGGGTGGCGCTGGGGTCTAAACCACAGAGCCTAGGGCTTGCCGATCAGAAGGTCGGTGGTTCGAAGCCCCGCAATGGGGTGAGCTCCCGTTGCTCGGTCCCTGCTCCTGCCAACCTCATTTCGAAAGCTCGTCAAAGTGCAAGTAGATAAATAGGTACCACTCCAGCGGGAAGGTGAACGGTGTTTCCGTGCACTGCTCTGGTTCGCCAGAAGCGGCATAGTCATGTTGGCCACATGACCCAGAAGCTGTATGCCGGCTCCCTCAGCCAGTAAAGCGAGATGAGCACCACAACCCCAGAGTCATCTGCGACTGGACCTAACAGTCAGGGGTCCCTTTACCTAATGTCTATACAGCAAGCCCCCAACTTATGCACATTTAACTTGTGCACATTCAGCTTTACACACATGGAAATAAAAAAATTAAAAAGGGGTGGGGTTCTGGGGAAATGACTTTGGCAATCTCACCCACCATTGAACTCAATGAGTTTTGACTATATGCATTTATAGCTTGCTCTTCAGCCAAAAAAAGAAGGCCCCTACAGATCAACAAAAACAAGAGAGTCCTTGCCTTCAAACTTACAATATAAAATGAAGTAGCTCAGAATCCAAGCGGACTGAGATGACCGAAGGGAACTCCTTAGATCCCTGCTCAATTTTGATAATAACATCCTGTCTCTTCTCAGAGTTCCTGGGCACCTGCAGATGGTCAGCATGGAGCAGAGAATACTGGAAACTTGATGATACGCTGTTTGTCCACAACTGAGGAGATGTTGAGGAGCTACAGAAGCAAGCACACAGGGGACAGTACCACAGCTACAGCTAGCAACAGTTGAATCCATCAGTGTTGGTCTCTCTCAGTTCTTTATCATTCAAACCTTAAGTTCAGTTCTCCACATTCCCACGCAAGTTTGCATTAAAAAAAATCCTCATGAAAATTCACCAGCGTTTTAGTGTGATTTTTTCCTAATACGCAGATTTTTTTTGCGGGGGAAAAAAAGCTAAATATACACACAATTGCAAAACAATTTCCCCCAATACAATGCATGTTTGCATGTTATTTTCAGGAATATGTGATTTTTAAAAATCCACACTCTGCCCCGTGTGTGAATTTTTGTACATGTTGCATGGCTAGGGAACTGCATTGCAAAATTCAGAGAAGTTCAAACTTAGAAGAGTGGTTGTGTTTTGGTTTGTGTATCTGTAATGGGATGTGGGGTTGCTTGTTCGTAAGCCGCAAACTGCTCCAAGCGGAGTAGTTTGGTCAAACTTTTCCCCGGCTGGACAGTATCATTTCAGAAACTTCAAATTGGGTAAGTTCACATTTAAATGCAAGGGAATCAAATTTCATCCCCATTCCTTGTCCCATTAACAGCCACACTCCTTAAACTTCTGCCAGCCAAGTCTTCAGCTTGGAGTTGCTCCTCTCGCGCGCTCGCTCTCTCTCTCTCTCTCTCTCTCCCTCCAGTTTCAAAACATCTTCTTTCTAGGGGTCTTTGTTCCTGACCCACATCCAGACTAGACAAAATGGTGAGCAGAACCTGTGGCTGGAAAATAACTTGCTCACAAAAATCCTCCTCAGAACCCTTTGCATTTGTATCAGATGTAGGGTTGCCAAAACCTTACAAGGCTGACCTGAAATCTCCTGGTTTACATTTGTCCCCTCCAGGTGGCAGGGAGAGGGCTGGAATCTCCAGGTGGGCAACAGAGCCTTTAAAAAAATGTGTTTGAAGACCATTCATGAAGCTTGCAAGCTTCAACCTGGCAGGAACCAGTTGCAAGTCATTGCATAACACACTCTGCCATCCTTGGCTCCCTTCTCCACATTAACTTCCGTCTCCAAGGCTCAGTGGTGGGAGGGAGCACAGATGAAGAATCACCAGGGCCCACCACCTGTGACATCACCAGGGACAGTCCTTAGGTCTCAGGTCTGGTCCATGAAATCTCAAGGTCTGTGATGTTCCTGACTTGGCAACCCTAGTAAGATGTTCACTGGATATTCAAACGTTCCGAATAAATCTATAGTGTCAGACTAATGTATGTGAATGCTGCTATCTGTCCCCACGCCCCGCTCCCCAAGAATGTTTATCACTAACCCACAGTGTTACCAGATGCAGAGGAGGGGATTACTACAGCAGGGGCTGTGTTGTTGTTGTTGTTTAGTCGTTTAGTCGTGTCCGACTCTTTGTGACCCCATGGACCAGAGCACGCCAGGCACTCCTGTCTTCCACTGCCTCCCGCAGTTTGGTCAAACTCATGCTTCGAGAACACTGTCCAAACATCTCGTCCTCTGTCATCCCCTTCTCCTTGTGCCCTCCATCTTTCCCAACATCAGGGTCTTTTCCAGGGTCTTCTCATGAGGTGGCCAAAGTATTGGAGCCTCAGCTTCACGATCTGTCCTTCTAGTGAGCACTCAGGGCTGATTTCCTTAAGAATGGATAGGTTTTATCTTCTTGCAGTCCATGGGACTCTCAAGAGTCTCCTCCAGCACCATAATTCAAAAGCATCCATTCTTCAGCGATCAGCCTTCTTTATGGTCCGGCTCTCACTTCCATACAGGGGCTGTATGTAGCCACCAATAGTAGCTACTTCCTGTTTCAGTATTATCACCCCACTGGTTCTTCATTTTTAGTGTTTAACTGGATCTGAGCCAACTCTTCGCTGCTTTCTTTCTAGGGGAAATTGCTTGAAATGGTTATATGGGAACCCAATACTATGGGTTCCCATAGGACTTTTGGAAGTTTGAGAAAGTATGGTGGGCAGTGCCACAAAATGACCAGTGGGGGTGTGTGGCCACTGCGCCTGAGCAAGAAATTTAATTTGTAATACCCCCCCCCTTGCCATGATTATTCAAAATGAAAGCCAGAAAAGAAATCTATAAATAAATAAATGCCAGTAAATAAATTGGTAACCAGCTGGAGAACTGACAGTGAGCATCGGATTGGATATTATCCTATTGCTTCCCCCCACATCTCAAAGGCTTGGGGCTACCATTTTGCTGTGTATCTACCTGCCTCGATAGTGCATCATAACTCAATGTACATGACCTGCTACGGATCCCATGCAGGAACACAAGTGTGTTCAGGGGGGTGGGAAGCAAAACACGGTAGGGGAGGAAGCAGAGGGAAGGGTAGAAGAGAATGTCAGAGTCATTAATTATTATTATCATTATTTTTTTGAAAAGAAGGTTGTCATAAACTCCTAAAGAAAAATGTATCCCCCACACAAAATGGCATCTTTGCTGATGAATGGGAGCTCTGGGTTATTAATCGCGGTGGTTGCAGTTATGCATGGCTTTCATTTGCCAGGGTGTGCAGAGACGGACATGGTGCCAAATTCATGGCTCCCCTTTCTGATGTACTTGTGGCCCCTTGCATGCGCAGCATGGCACGAGAAACGCAGGCGCATGCCTGCAAGAGAGGAGCTGTTCATCAGAGGAGCTCCTGTTGTTTGCCAGAGGTCTTAAGGGGGATCTTCTATTTCGTTCGGTGGTAATGCCCTTTTTGTTGACAAAAGTAAATTGATGGCAGTCAAGAGGGGAAGCGTTTGGTGGAAAAAATTCTGTTGACCCTTCTCAGATTGAATTTGACCACAGAGCAGGATACCAGCAGTTGCAGAAATGATAGATTATTGTAATGACCGGCAGAATGGCCTTTTGGCATGTTTAAATGGCAATAAATTTCACCAGGAAGAGGGCAATTTAACTAGTTTCAGGCAGCAAGGACCCTCTTTGTTTGAGGTGTAAATAAATTGCGGTTCATTAACAGCGCACACGAATTGCGCTTGTGGCACAAAGCTTAAGGCGGAAGGTGTTAATATTTAATTTAATTTCAGGAAACTCTTCCTTGCCTGGAAGAGTTGTTGATGTGCATACTGCAGGCTTTCTGGACTTCTGCCTGATCATTTGAATAACAAAGCTTAGCATTTATGCAGCGCTTTCGCACACTCAATGCACTTCTCACAGATGATCATGTTGCAGTCCTTATAGAAACTTTGCAAGAAATAATTATCCCCATATTACATGGTGGGGTGGGGATCAAATGCTCCCCAACAATTCACTAACAAAAGTTGGGCTATGCTTATAACACCCTGATCCTCATAGCAGAGATCACTGCATTACAATGAAACCACAAAATGTGACCAACACAACCCCATTATAAAAATACCAATCGCTTTAAAAGACAGGAGTTGCAGGAGAAACTTTGCAGCAAGAAATCACTTTAAAAACAGAAGGCAGAGGAAACCAATCCACAGAGCTAATATGTTATAAAAACCATAAAGTAATTTTAAAGGCTTGGGAACAGAAAGATGTATTTGAGTGCTGCAAGGAAATATTAAGGTAGGTGCCAAGTGGACTTCCCTGGAACAGGCATTCCACACATCTGAGGTGCCACTACTGAAAAGGCCCATTTGGGTTGAATTTGGGTGACCCTTGAAATGGTGCCAACAATGTGTGCCCAACCTCCCAGCATCCCTGCCCAACTGGGGCAAGAGCCAGCCCTGCTTATAGTGGCCATGCTGGAACTATACATTTACCTATAGATCTATGAAATCAACACATTTTATGGATTTTTGGGTAAGGGCATTACTTTCTGGGTAACATAAACAGACAGGCAGTCACTGTAAGAGGGAGGTTCACCTTTAAAAATGCCGCTGTTGACTACCACTGAAAAGCATCTGAGGATGTGGCAGGGAAGGCGTTGAATTCTTAGCCCAAAATCTTATACTCACTTGCCTGAGAATAATCCTCACTTAATTTACAGGTACTTACTTTTGAATTATTGTTGTTGTTGTTTAGTCGTGTCCGACTCTTCATGACCCCATAGACCAGAGCACGCCAGGCACTCCTCCTGCAGCTTGGTCAAACTCATGTTAGAACTCATTTGAGAACATTGTCCAACCATCTCGTCCTCTGTCGTCCCCTTCTCCTTGTGCTCTCCATCTTTCCCAACATCAGGGTCTTTTCCAGGGAGTCTTCCCTTCTCATGAGGTGGCCAAAGTATTGGAGCCTCAGCTTCAGGATCTGTCCTTCCAGTGAGCACACAATGGGATTGCACAATTATATAATATATAAATCTCTCTCTCTCTCTCTCTCTCTCTCTCTCTCTCTCTCTCTCTCTCTCTCTCAAAAGCAACTGTCTTGTAATCCCTAATATAGTAAATTAAATCATGTACATATTTAGGGTTGAAAGCATTAATCAACACAACTAACTGATTAATTCATTAATCACGCAAGTTTTTCTCCCTTTCTCATAATCCTAGAATTTGGGGGTGTCCAATGAAGCTGAATGGTGGACAAAATAAAGCAGATATTTCATAATTAAAGTTGGGATAGCCTCTCACAATAGACAGTCACAATGATGGCCCGCAGCTTAGATGGCTTTAGAAGAGGATTAGATCAATTCATGGAAGACCAGGCTATTGGTGGCTACTAGGCCTGATGGCAAAGACAGGAGTGCCTGGTGTGCTCTGGTCCATGGGGTCACGAAGAGTCGGACACGACTAAACGACTAAACAACAACAAGGCCTGATGGCTACATTCTGCTTCCACTCTCAGAGACAATATGCTTCTGAATGCTAGTTGCTGGAAGCCACAATAGCAAAGAAACCCATAGGCATGTGGTTGGCCACTCTGAGAACAAGGTAACCTGTGACGAGAGCATTCTAAATGTACAGTAATAATCAATATTTTCATGGTCCTTTCAAGCGTTCAAAATGTTTCGCATGCATTATCTAGCCAGTTGTCATTCTTACGACACCAAATTGTAAATCAGTATTCTCACCCTCCATACTTCCATGTGTTGGGGTGAGGAGAGGACGGAGAGAAAGAGATAGACAGGCAGACAGGTAGAGTTACTTGTCAGGTCCACTAACAGAGCAATCTTAACTATAGAAAGTAGACAATACTTACACTAGGCTAGTTACCCTTCTTCCAAACACCATTTGGGAAGGATTTGTAGGAATTTGACTTACACTACCCTGAGCACCATTTTTGCTAACTAAGTTCCACCAAGTTTGCTAGGTCATATGACTGGACTGAAAGGGGCTTATAATAGCTGGACTGAAAGGAGCTTATAATAGCTGTCACATACTGCCACACCTATGCCATCCTTGTGGGGCCATGGGGGCCTGGGCACCCACAAATTTCAATGAAGGGGCTGGGGAGGTCCAAAGTTCTATCCACACCACATGTTTGAAGCACTCTTGTCATGAAGAATCCTGGGAACTCTATTTGGGAGTTGTAGCTCTGTGAGGTCAGTGCCCGTAATAAGCTATAGTTCCCAGGATTCTTTGGGGGGAAGCCATGACTGTTAGAGAGGTGTAAGAGTGCTTTAAATGTATGATGTAGCTGTGATCTACAATAATATAATATGATTGATTGATTGATTGATTGATGGTATTTATATATCAACAGTGGTACAGTGGTACCTCTAGTTGTGGACACAATCAGTTCTGGGGTGCCGTTTGTACCCCGAAAAGTCTGCAACTAAAACTAAAACTAAAAGTCTGTGCATGTGTGAAGTGCACACACACACGGCGAAACCCAGAAGTATACACTTCCAGGTTTGCAGTGTTCGCAAGCCAAAAAGACACAACATGAACCTAACACAATATGAGGTATGATTGTACCTCAGTTTTGAAATGTAATCCGTTCTGGAAGACCGTTAGAGTTCTGAAACGTTCAAAAACCAAAAACTCAATACGGAAAACTCAATACAGAAGCCACGTGGCACGTTCGACTTCCGAGGTGTGTTCGGATTTAAGGCATTCAAAAACTGAAATGTTTGTCAACGGAGACGTTCGAAAACCGATGTACCACTGTACATAAAACAGACTTCAAATGGCATGTTCAAATGTATGCAGAATACGAATGTTTTATAAGGTTTTGTAGGGAGTGGGGCTGGATAAAGATCAGGAGGCCATAGCAAGTTTCCCCCATAATTGACAGCTGCAATCTGATTCATAGGATTTCCTACGCCCTTCCATCTTTGCAAGCTGATATGGAGGAAGCTGCCCATCTTCAAGCCAGTCCAGCTTTTAACACAGTGCCCCAGGGGATCACTGCATGGTCTCAGTGCAACTGATCCAAGAAAGGCAAAAGTTTCAAAGTGATCCACCATGAAGGCCTAGCGAAGGCCAGGGAAAATAAACCAGTGTACACATGCACCCCTTCAGGTGTGCAGTCACTACAACTCTGGCCACAAACGCTGAGAGCCAAATGCAAATGAATGGTCTAGGAAGCATCCAACCCTGGCAGAATGAGGCCCAGAGAGTGGGGGGAAGCTGAGGTGACAGGAGAATAAAAGGGAGACAACTGAGACAGTCCCTCCTTCGCGGATGTTTCCTTCTCCATCTTCCTCTCTGTCGGCTTTCTTTCCTCAGATGGCACTTTGACAGAAGATTAATTCAAGTCAGCTGCTGAAAATAATTATTGCATTATGGGAGCAGTAATCATTATTTAGAACATGATTAAATATGTCTGCATCTATTGACTCTGCCTATGATTTATGTATTTGTTTAGTCAATAGTCTAATGTAAATGATGTAATTAATTATAGATGGTGGTGTCAGGTCATTGGTAAAAACAATTTGATGGGAACATAGACTCTGGTTCTTCTTTTTAAAAAGGGGGGAGGGAAAATACCCCACATGCTCCCTCCCTTTCATGACAGATGCCAAGAGGGGGAGGGAGCGGGAGGGGAGGGCAGAGTTGAGGGAATTCCAAAGGGTGTTTTTTCATGTGTGAATGGCGCTCCCCAGCTCTCAATTTGCATGTTGTCTTTCTCTTGTTCGGCATTCGTTTTAGAAATTGAAATAACTTGTTAAGCAAAGGGGAAGGAAGCACATGATTGCGAAGAGGACACAGGGGACCAGTAAGGGTGAGCCGCTAAAGAGCCAGCTGCTCCCAAACACGAGGGAGCGTGCCACGATCATTTACCGCTTCATAAAATTAAATGTTTTCCAGATTAAATCACTAGGCAGCATGCAGGAGGCCTCCTATCTCTAATAACAATTTTTCAATCAATATCGGGAGGCCTGCTGGTATGAAAGCACAGAGATGAGGAGGTTTGAGGCAGTTTAAGGAGGGAGGGAAGGGGATGAGGGACGGACCAGGAACCGTGAGGAGAAAGAGTGACATTTTGAATGCTGCAGCTTTCAATCAAGCTCAAAGTTTATACATATATATATATATATATATATATATATATATATATATATATGCGCATGGTGTATTCTCCATCACTGTGAGTCTATTCCCCGTAGATTTTTCTCTTAACTGATAATTCGGTCAGTCACATTCCTCAGAGGGAGGTCACGGGTCACCCCAGCCCCTGTCAGGCCTCAGAGAAACCATTTCCATTTTAATGCCACAGCTATAATCTATCAAAGATGTGATGTACAAGATACAATGAATTTAAGTGGTCTTCATATATCACCGAGCTTTCATGCCTTCACCTGGGTAATAGTCTGAATTACTCTCCCTACCTCACAATCTGTCACCCCCAGTAAAATAACTGCCACACCAGTGTTAATGGCAGGTGTGCCCAAATTGCGGCCATGCGTGGTAGCCGGGGACATTATACATCATAAATGTTAGCATTTGGTGTTTAGACCGGAGGCTACGATGACAGGAAGTCCTTCTGCAGACAGTGGAATATTTCAGAGCCCTTCTGCTGCTGGTGGTGGTTTGTTTGCTTATATTTTGCAAGACACAAAACGGATGGGATAAAGAATAGCAAAGATGTCTTCCAGAAGCTGCCACTCCCAGCGGTCTTCTCATGCAACACGTAGTCTTGCCTCCACCCTGCACCACCCTATCCAGATAAGCAACAGTGACAGGAGGACACCTCTGTGGCCCTGCGCTGGCTGCTCCTGACAGGGGTACCAGGCCAGCGTCCATGATGTCAAAGGACCTCTCCCTCTGAGATGTTTTGGCTCCACCAAGAACCATGAGCTCTTTCCAATGCACTCTGACAAGATAGATATGCATATAAAGTTTCTACTGGCAAGACGACCCACTGAAAAGAGTCCAGAGATACAGTGGTAGCTTGGTTTATGAACTTAATCTGTTCCGGAAGTCCATTCTTAAACCAAAACCATTCCTAAACCAAGGCGCGCTTCCCCTAATGAGGCCTCCCACCACCGGTGCTCTTCCACCGTTCGAATTCCGTTCTTAGACCGAGGTAAAGTTTTCAAACCGGGACACTATTTCCGGTTTGGGGGAGTTTGTAAACCAAATTGTTCTTAAACCGGGCAGTTCTTAAACTGAGGTACCACTGTACTTAGGACTTATGAACAGTCATGTGGATGCTAGACATACATTGGTCAATGTAGCTCAATATTGTCTACACTAATAGGCAACTCCTCTCTGGATAGCTCTGTGTCAGGCTGGATAGCTCAGTAGATGAGAGCATGGTGTTGATAATGCCAAGGTTTGCAGGCTCGATTCCCCATATGGGACAGCTGTATATTCCTGCATTGCAGGGGTTTGGACTTAGATGATCCTCAGGTTCCCATCCAACTCTACAATTCTATGCTTCTATGGGTCATTTCCTGTCCTTATTGGAGATGCTGGAACCTTTCTCATGTCATGCATGTGCTCTTTGAGCTAAAGGTAAAGGTAAAGGGACCCCTGACCATTAGGTCCAGCTGTGACCGACTCGGGTTGCGGCGCTCATCTCGCTTTATTGGTTGAGGGAGCCGGCATACAGCTTCTGGGTCATGTGGCCAGCATGACAAAGCCGCTTCTGGCAAACCAGAGCAGTGCATGGAAATGCCATTTACCTTCCCGCTGGAGCGGTACCTATTTATCTACTTGCACTTTGACGTGCTTTTGAACTGCTAGGTTGACAGGAGCAGGGACCGAGCAACGGGAGCTCACCCCCGTTGTGGGATTCGAACCGCCGACCTTCTGATCGGCAAGTCCTAGGCTCTGTGGTTTAACCCACAGCACCACCCGCATCCCTTGCCTTTGAGCTACAGGCACCCCATTTAAATAATGGTTGCTGCTTGACCGTCGGCTGCTGTGGTCATGCAAATGATAGGGGTCACACCTACTGGTTTCATGTAGAGATGCTGACGGAATTAGCACCTTCACACTATTTCAACTGGCCCACAAGCCTGTTAGTTGTCTGGGTCTCGCCAACCCAGGAGATAACATGGGTGCCACCAAGTGTGTAAATCAGGCGTAAACTACAGATCACATCCGGGAGACCCCATTCTCCACAAACAATTCACACCATGTTCAGTGGGTATAGACACAGTTATTTGTCATGGCCATAGTGATAAGAATCTCACCATTGGAATTAGCCACCTAATCAGAGGCCAAGAGGTCAAGACTGGGTAACAAAGACTACTTATGGAGAAACAAACAGGGCTGTATTTTCTCAGGATAAACATACTCGAATACATTCACAAAGACAGCAGTATGTGCTGATAAAACATGGGCACCACTGCTTTCCAGACAAAGGCTTTTCCCCACCCCGTGGGAAAAACCTTACCTTGCAATAATAATAATAATAATAATAATGAATCAGGTGACCATGCTTCTTCCATGACCCCAATGTTTGCTCACTTTAGGAACCACAAAGCTTCCTCTCAGTCTCCCAGGACGTGCACAAAAGGATATTAGGTATGTTTCCTTACTATTTATCCCGTCGTTAGAAGAACCCATTTTCCTCTATTTGCCCACTTGGGTGATCAAAGCAAAGATTTGCTGTGGGATTCTCTGCCGTTTGCAGTGTCAAATTGCATCTTATCTGAGACGTTGCAAAATATGATCTTCTAATGTTAGGAGAACAGTGGGATTTTATGATGGTTATTTTTAAAATCCAAGGCTAATGCGTTTTAGATGCTAAAAATAAATCATCGCCAGACACATGCCGCTGAACTGGGGATTTTAAGGACTCTTCCAGAAAATCTATTTCATCATCTTTCATCCTGACTTGCTTGCACGGAGGTCAGACTACGGCCCGTGTTTATTGGGCAATTCTTCTGATTTGCTTGCAGGACAGTTATATGACAATGAGGAATAATCCTGAATTCATCCAAATTTGCTTGCCGGGTGTTTGTACATCTCTGTTCATTTTTATGAAACAAATATGCCCCACAGAGGACCTTACACTCCTTGAGGTCCTGAGCCTTAAGGAGATTAGACTGGCCTCCACCAGAGCCCTGCGGGATTTGACATCTTTCCGCAGGGCCTGCAAGATGGAGCTGTTCCGTCAGGCCTTTGGTTGGGATTCAGTCTCACTCAATCTCCCCTTTCATAAGAACTGCATGAAAATGGCCTCCCAATTTTTCTCACAGGCTCGTATAAGTTCAGCATTAAGGTCCCCAACCCTAATCTGCAGGTTGCCATCTGATTGGATTTTATTCTGATCCTGATCTGATTTTAGGGTGTAATTTAATTGATTTCCTGATTTTATGTTAATGTCTTATACATTTGATGTTAAAACAAAACAAATTCCTTCCAGTAGCACCTTAAAGACCAACTAAGTCAGTTCTTGGTATGAGCTTTCGTGTGCATGCACACTTCTTCAGATACACTGAAACAGAAGTTTCCAGACCCTTCTATATAGTGAGAAGGTGGGGAGGGGTATTACTCAGAAGGGTGGTGGGAATGGGTGATTGGCAGATAGCTGTGATGAGCCTGTTGACGACTCTTAACGACTGCAATAGGTCTTACAGGAAAAAGCAAGGGGTGAAAAGGTGAAAAATGGCTTTGTCATGTATAATGAGATAAGAATCCAAGGTCTTTGTTCAGACCAGGTCTCTCCATGGTTTTGAGTTTGGTGATAAGTTGTAATTCAGCAGCTTCTCTTTCCAGTCTATTTCTGAAATTCCTTTGTAGTAAAACAGCTACTTTGAGATCTTGTATAGAATGTCCTGGGAGATTGAAATGTTCTCCTACTGGTTTCTCTGTCTTGTGATTCCTGATGTCCGATTTATGTCCATTTATTCTTTGGCGTAAGGTCTGGCCTGTTTGTCCAATATAGAGAGCTGAAGGACACTGTTGGCATTTGATGGCATACACAATGTTAGACGATGAGCAATTAAATAGTCCCGATTGCAGTCATTAAGAGTCGTCAACAGGCTCATCACAGCTATCTGCCAATCACCCATTCCCACCACCCTTCTGAGTAATACCCCTCCCCACCTTCTCACTATATAGAAGGGTCTGGAAACTTCTGTTTCAGTGTATCTGAAGAAGTGTGCATGCACACGAAAGCTCATACCAAGAACTGACTTAGTTGGTCTTTAAGGTGCTACTGGAAGGAATTTGTTTTGTTTTGACTATGGCAGACCAACACGGCTACCTATCTGTAACTGGAACATTTGATGTTAGCCGCTCTGAGTCCGGTTTTGGCTGGGGAGGGCGGGGTATAAATAAATAATTCTTCTTCTTCTTCTTCTTCTTCTTCTTCTTCTTCTTCTTCTTCTTCGCATTCCTCCTAGAAATTAGTGACAGTCTTGATGGACCTTAATTCTATTGATTTCCTTTGGTTTCTGGGTCATGGCTGGTGTGCTGTGACATGACACCTTAGGCTCTTTTGAGAGGAAGGATGGGATATAAAGTTTAGTGATGATGATGATGATGTTCTCATCCATGAAAATACACCAAGAAGATTGAGGGAGGAGGGCACCACTGGGCTTTGCTACCCAGCAGGAACTGGGAGAACAATTCCCTTATTTTTAAGGCAATCGTATATGCCTCCAAGAATGAGATAGAGGTGAATTGTTAACAACACCATCAATATTGAACTTCTGTTTAACCATGAAAAGAGATCTGTCATACATGAACGGATTTGTTAATCAGGTCTGTTAATTGCAAAATGGAATCACTTACGCTAAATAGAAGAGTTTTCTTTTCTATTTCCTGAATCAATCCCCCCCCCCCCATATTATATACTTGCGAATGTTGCGTATTATTTATTTCCAATAAATTGGACTTTCCTCTTGCTTGACATATTACACTGATCTATTGCTTTACTCTCATTTTGTCCTGTTAACTAGAAACCTACTTTATCATGAAATATGTTTCTCATATTTTCTCCTACATACTGAGTGAAACACATTGATAACCGTCGTAAATTTCAAAAGGCTTTCGCTCAAAGCACCATGCTCACGGGCAGCTGGAGAGGAACAGTGAGTCAATCCCCGTTGCATTATCAGGAAATACACAGCCCCAGTTCATGTATTCGTTGGAGGCGACAAGCAATGAAAGAGGAGCAGCACGAGGCCAGCTTTCAGAATGAAGTGCCCCCGTTGAAATTATTCTAAACCTGCACAGAGGACCAATCTGTTCAGTTTTTGGCGTTCAGAAGGGAACTATGTTGTTTAAGATGCCACTGCTAAAGAACACAATGTGCATGCAATTGTTCCATCCCTGACCCTTCCTCAAGCAGGCATGGGGGAACTCATGCCTGGGAGCTGAATGTGGCCCTCCAAGCCTCTCTATCTGGCCCTTGGGACTTTACCTCCAGGCCTCCAGCTGCAAGTCTCATTAGTATGGCCAATAATAATAATAATTTATTACAGTTGTACCTCGGGTTAAGTACTTAATTTGTTCCAGAGATCTGTTCTTAACCTGAAACTGTTCTTAACCTGAAGCACCACTTTAGCTAATGGAGCCTCCCACTGCCACCGCGCCGCTGGAGCACAATTTCTGTTCACATCCTGAAGCAAAGTTCTTAACCCGAGGTACTATTTCTGGGTACTATTTCTGTAACCTGAAGCGTCTGTAACCTGAAGCGTATGTAACCCAAGGTACCACTGTATTTATACCCCACCCATCTGGCTGGGTTTCCCCAGCCACTCTGGGCGACTTCCAACACAATATTAAAATACAGTAATTCCATCAAACATTAAAAGCTCCCCTAAACAGGGCTGCCTTCAGATGTCATCTAAAAGTCTGGTAGTTGTTGTTCTCTTTGACATCTGGTGGGAGAGCGTTCCACAGGGAGGGTGCCACTACCAGGAAGGCCCTCTGCCTGGTTTCCTGTAACTTGGCTTCTCGCAGCGAGGGAACTGCCAGAAGGCCCTCGGTGCTGGACCTCAGTGTCCGGGTAGAACGATAGGGGTGGAGACCAAATTCATGGACACATGGACTTACCTAATCTTGTGGGTGCAGGCCATGACATGTCCCATATTTCTCAGATTTGGGGGCAACCCAGATTGCCCAAAGCCATAAAAAGGAAACACATCACTGCTGTGGAGACAGACACGAAAGAAACTAAAGAAGTCTTTCTTGCAGAGTAATCCTCATTGTTTTCAGAAAGGAACATAAATCTTCCCTACACCAAAGAAACAAGCAGCGGGTGGAGGGGTAGAATGTGGCCTGCATTGACTTGTCATGTTAGTTAATTGTGTCTGTATTGGCTGGGAAAGCAGAAGAAACATTCCTCTCTGCCACTCTCCACTTTTTGTACAAGCAGCTATATTGTACCATTATGTTGGTATCTTTATGAACAGTGTTTCCCCTACACACGCACACAAACCCTGTAGATGTTGATTACTGTCACATAGGGACATAAGAATGCAGAAATTTTCATACCAACCTGTCTTTGTCACCAACAGCACTGTTTCCGTTTTACTGCAGTCCAGTTTCCACCAAATACTGCATTATGTACCTCGCTGTCCACTACTTACCGTTTTTGTTCGAGTCTAATGCACCATTGAATCTAATGAGCACCTCAATTTTCAGAACCAAAAAAAGGATTTGCTGGTGAATGTGCCATTGAATCTAATGTGTACCTTCATTTCTACAACATAATTTGGCCAAAAAAGATGAGCATTAGATTCAAATAAATACAGTATCATAAGTTGTGTAACTTATGTTACTGCTTATGTAACTGACATTCATTTCAATGTAAAAAAAAAATCAATATTACGAGAAGAATTGTTTGCAGGCTTAAACAAAACAAAAACACAATGATGTGAGTGAATACCAATTGTATTTGCTTAACTGATTTCCATTCTTGACCACAGAAGAAGCATATAAGCTGCAGCAATTTTCACTTCCATTTTCATTTCAATTGGTATTCTCTGACAATCCTGCTGTCAAGTATTTCCCCTGACCAAAGTGAGAGATGCTTCCTTTGGCTTATATCTGGACCACATCTTGTAGAGCATCCTTGGTAAAGATTGGCTGCCAAACTAGAAGGACAGGTGGAGAAATCAGTCCATCCCAGTCAGCTTCACATGTGTTCAGCCACAAATCTGTTCCACTTCCACATGATTTTGTATATGAAATAAAAATTTAATCTGCATGTAGATTTGCTTTATTCATCACATATGAATTGCCATACACCAGAGATGGAGAACTTGTGGACTTCCAGATGTTGTGGAACTCCATCTCCAGCTAGCTCCAGCTAACATGACCAATGGTCAGCAATTATGGGAGTTGTAGTCCAACAACATCTGGAGGGAACCAGGTTGGAAAAGGCCAAGAAGAATGGCTTGTGGGACTGCTGCTTTCCCCCACATATTTATAGGAAGCTTGCTGCATCCCAAGTCAAGAATTACAGGCTTAATTTGCAGTATTGATCCACACCAGCCCTTTGGGGACAGTGAATTTCCATTTTTAAACAAATAGTAAAATGTTCATTCTAATGCATACGGTTCACGGTGCATGAAACCAGAGGATATTAACCTGATGTTATTGGCATGAGTTAGGATCCTCAGCTCTGTTGAGTGCCTGACTCTGCACATTCATTTCCCATCTGTACACGAAGGTCAACAATAAAGGAGAGCAGAAAGAGCAACCTAGCACCAAAGGCGGGTGCGAAGAATGGCTGAGTCCATGGAAAAGGGATCGTGGAACTCAAGGCAGCTTGCAAGCCACATTCTTAATGAAGAAACTCCACCCACTCATTCCAAATTATTATTACAGATAGGTAGCCGTGTTGGTCTGCCATAGTCAAAACAAAACAAATTCCTTCCAGTAGCACCTTAAAGACCAACTAAGTCAGTTCTTGGTATGAGCTTTCGTGTGCATGCACACTTCTTCAGATACACAGTGTATACGTGTATCTGAAGAAGTGTGCATGCACACGAAAGATCATACCAAGAACTGACTTAGTTGGTCTTTAAGGTGCTACTGGAAGGAATTTGTTTTGTTCAAATTATTATTATTATTATTATTATTATTATTATTATTATTTACTAAACTTATTACACACAGCAGCTCAAGCTGCTTTCTTGCCATGGCAGCTCAAAGCAACTTGCAATATCTTAAGCAAAAAACAAACAAGCACATGCATACATTACAACAAGCATTTTTTTTTTTTTTTTTTTTGGCTGATGAGGACTTTTATTTATTTATTTTTTTAATGATATTTTATTGGATTTTAACAAGAAAAAAAAAGATTACAAAGACAACAACAGAAATTAAACACAAAAAATTACAGAAAACTTACAAAAAACCAAGAGTTCAACTCAAAAACAAGACAAAAAGAAAAAATAAAGAATAAAAGAAAAAATAAAATCCCTCCTTTCAGATTTTTCGACATTCTTTCACTTCTTTTCCTGACTTCCTCCCACCTCCCTCTTTGTATTCCATTTAAAAAAATTGTTCAGCAAATTCTCCCTTATTACTCAGACCTCTTCATTTTTTATATTAATCTCATTAATTTTTATCTTGTCCTCTTAATCTTGAAAATTATTAAGTTTACACCATATTTAACTTTTTGCTAAAGCCAATTATTCCTTTCCAGCATCTCTTGATATTTCATTAGTATTACACTAATTCCATAAATATAGGTTTATTACAAAAAGCATTTCTCATTCTAAGTTTTTCCAACGTCCCTTTTTCTGGTTCCGGATAATGTCAGTCCTTATATCATTTTGTCATCCTCAATCCGGTGTTCTAATGTCTGAGGCCCTCAGGTCACTTCTAAGCCCCCTCTGCGGGTTTTCTTGCTTCTGTTTGTGGTTACATACATCCTTATTCCCCGTTGGGTTCTTTCGCATTTTCTTCTCTTTCTCTTTGGGAAGCCAATCTCTGGGGAGTTCCGTGCAGTAATATTCTTCATCTCCTTTCATCCAATTGTCCCATTCCCCGGTGATGTACTCCCCATCATTTAGTTTGTAATCCAGAAGGCAGTTATTCCAGAAATGATCTTCCACCTGTTTCACAGTCCCACCAGAGATAGAACTTTTCTTAAATCCAAAATTTAGCCAGTGTCCTCCAAGTTCCATTTCCCAATGTTGCAACTTTTGGTCATGTAGGACTTGAAGTCTCTTTATCTTTTGCGGTGCATTCACAGCCTCTTCCATTTTTCTCTGCCTTTGCACTTGCTCTGTTAGGCCAGCTTCCTGAGTGAATTGTTGTGCAGTTTCTGTGGCTACATTTCCTTTTTATATATATATAAAATATTTATTAAAATTTTGCATAATAAAACAAATCACAATCAGACAGAAAATTCAGGTGTTCAAACAAGTTTCCCTAAAAATAATTTTTTAAAAATCTAAATAAAAGCAGCAGTTTAAAAAATACGCATTATAAAATAAAATTCCAATGCATGTAAACTTTACATATCTGGTCAGGCTTGCCTAAACACAAAGGTACAGTGAAGGTTTACCTCTCTAATGTCAATAAGCAGAGAGTTCTAGAGTATAGTTGCTGCCATGCTGAAAGACTGATTCCATGCACTCCATTGTCTCCCTCTTCAACATGCTGATTTTTAGTCTTTAAAACCCTAAATGACATGGGACTTTGGTATCTGAAGGAATGCCTCTACTCCTATGAACCTAACTGCACTACTACGGTCTTCAGAGGAAGACTTAGATTGCCTCCAGACTGCTTGCAAGGTCTTGATCTTTTCTGAGTGCTACCTGGGAATTTGGAACATTCCCAGAGGATCAACCTTTTTATAAGAATTAACACTGGGGTGCTTCTACACTCCTATAGAAAGGGGGTACCACTCTGCTAGGACGCGAGTGGTGCTGTGGGTTAAACCACAGAGCCTAGGGCTTGCTGATCAGAAGGTCGGCGGTTCAAATCCCCATGATGGGGTGAGCTCCCATTGCTCAGTCCCTGCTCCTGCCAACCTAGCAGTTTGAAAGCACGTCAAAGTGCAAGTAGATAAATAGGTACCACTCTGGTGGGAAGGTAAACGGCATTTCCGTGCACTGCTCTGGTTCACCAGAAGCGGCTTAGTCATGCTGGTCACATGACCCGGAAGCTGTACACCGGCTCCCTCAGCCAATAAAGCGAGATGAGCACCCCAGAGTCGTCAGCGACTAGACCCAATGGTCAGGGGTCCCTTTACCTTTACCTTTACCACTCTGCTGGAATTTGGTGGTCTCAAGCTCAAAATCCTTGCAAACTCCCAGCAGCTTAATATAGACGTTAAACTACATGGGGAACAAGATGAATCCCTCCAATGCCTCGTCTAAAGTCAATTCATAGGATCTACAGCAGCATTTAAGGGACGCGGATGGCGCTGTGGGTTAAACCACAGAGCCTAGGACTTGCCGATCAGAAGGTCGGTGGTTTGAATCCCTGCAACGGGATGAGCTCCTGTTGCTCGGTCCCAGCTTCTGCCAACCTAGCAGTTCAAAAGTGAAAGTAGATAAATAGGTACCGCTCCGGCGGGAAGGTAAACAGCGTTTCCGTGCACTGCTCTGGTTCGCCAGAAGCGGCGTAGTCATGCTGGCCACATGACCTGGAAGCTGTATGCCAGGTCCCTCGGCCAATAAAGCGAGATGAGCACCGCAACCCCAGAGTCGTCCGCGACTGGATCTAATGGTCGGGGTCCCTTTACCTTTACCACTCTACTGGAATTTGATGATCTCAAGCTCAAAATCTTTGCAAACTCCCAGCAGCTTAATATAGATGTTAAACTACATGGAGAAAAAGATGGAACCCTCCAATGCCTCATCTAAAGTTAATTCATAGATTTACAGCAGCATTTACCAAGTGTCAGCTTCTGAAGCAATGGATTCATTCTAAAGTGGTGATCCTTGCTCCCAAACCAGCTGGACACTCTTGAATAAAAAGGTTGGGTACTTGTGGCTATCCGTATGCTGCTGATATCTGACTCCCACCAAACCCAGCTAGCATGTTGTGTCATAACACTTGAATCCAACAGCAATCCAGACACACAGTCAGAGGTTGCAGAGAGACAAGCTTAGGAGCCGGACCAGCATGCTCAGGAGACCACCATGCCTGATGCTGTCAAATGGGAGCTCCCAGGAGAATTTCCTATGTCATCAGAACCAGGACCCTGATAGGTGCCTTCTCTTAAGCCTAAGGAACCAAATGCCTCACCCAGAGCACACAACAGGCAGAAGGCTATCAAACAGATGAGGGGTACCTGTCTTCTGGCCCCAGGACTGAGCTTTTAATAATCTGAATGGTCAACAAGAGGGTGAATCCTAGAAGAAATCTGGAGGCAGAGGCTTAAGAGTTTTCAGTCCACCCTTAACCTCTGTCAGAGCAAGTTGCCTTCTCCTTGGGATCCAGAAATGACCAAAACATGACATGACCAAGGGTCAGGGATGATTGGAATTGAAGGAAAGCAATATTTGGAGAGTCACTGGCTTTGTGCCCCTAGTATATGTTATTCATAGATGCCAAGAAGGACATTGCCAATGGGCCTGTGAAGGTTGTCCAGCTGGTGGGGCAAACAAAAGTTCAGGTTGGTTGCCCTCATGCCCTTTTGACTGTCAGAAACAGCCAGTGGAGGTTGGCCCATTAGGTCAACGTGGCACTGCCCCACCAACCTCACCTGCCTAACTTCTTCAGTATAGAAGGTGCCCTCACGGACACCTTCCTTCTCCTTAGTCCCAGGGTTGCCCTTGCAGAATTCATCAGTAAGAAGGATGGGGACAAAACTGGAATTCTTTGGCTCTGCCTGTCATTGGCTCTGGCTTCACCTATTCTTGCTCATGCCTTTTGCCCAAAGGACACTAGACACCGCTGGAGACTGGGTGCCATTTTGAATGGGTCCTTGGCCTGGACCAGCAAAGCTCTTAATACAGCAGTTCTTGACTGTAGGTCCCCAGATGTTGTTGGACTACAACTCCCATCATCCCTGAGCTCTGGCCTTGCTAGCTAGGGGTGATGGGAGCTGTAGTTCAACAACATCTGGGGACCCACAGGTTGAGAAAGGCTGTCTTAATATGTTCTTATGGCAGTACTCATGGAAGACAGCAAATGTACCCATTAAAAAAAAGCATGGGTGCCTCATTTCTAATGAAACAAGCTCAATTTTTTTCCATTATCAGTCTAATATTTCAGTCTAATATACAGCAATAGGCTATCCCCCTTCCTTCCCCAGAATATCACCCCTGGTTCAAAGGAGACTTTGTCTATTAAATACCAGCAATGTTCATCTTTTACTAGGAACATTTAATGAAATACTTAGGTAATTAATTACCAACTCCATGGAGGGAAACCATTATTGCTTTTATTTCAAATAGGCAAAAAGCTGGGTAAGTTGTGGATGAGAACAGCATAATGCCCTACTGAAACTAGGTCCTCAAGAAGCAGGGCAGGGCAGAGGTGCTATGTAAGCTTTGGTGGTGACATGAATAACATGGCACAAAAATAGCAACATCATCTAGCTCAGCATTGTCTGGAAGAAGGTATCCAAGGTTTTACATTAGGAATCTCTCCCAGCCCTACCTGGAGATGACTGGAATTGAACATGGAACCTTTTGCATGCATAGGAGATGGTCTGCCTCTGAGCTATGGCTTTTCCACCACAGCCAGACCATTGCTGACCAGATGTGGCTGCAGCCAGCAAACTTGCAATAGCCGGTGAAAGGCACTTGGTGCCACAGGAAGCATCTTAGCAAACTTGCTCTCTCCTCAGAAAGGCAAACCTTTTCATAATAGTGTTACACATCTGTGGTAACAGAGTTCGGGGGTACAAGGGCACCCAAAACTGCTAGAGTCAGGGAGGGTTAGGGATTAATACATTTAGATAATATCTGGAGTATTGAAGGGAAGGTGCCAGTTGTTAAAATTTAAAATGCAAGCTGCTTCTGCTGCTTCTTTGGTGATCACTCGTAGCTGAGTAAGATTGTCTTCCATCTGCACAGTTTTAACAGTGAGTCCATAAGTGACTATGGAGGTCAATTCTGGATCCACACGTCCTTCCACAGTGGGGACATAGGTTTCTGGGCAGGAGTTGATCATGGTGAGGGTTTGCCAAGCATGCCCTCCTCTTAGTGCATTTCTCCCTTTTGTCCTGAGTTTGAGCATCTTCAAAACCCATGACGCCTTTGGTAAAGGCTGTTCTGCAATTGGAGTGCTCGCAAGCCAGTGTTTCCCAGTTGTCGGTGTTTATACTACATTTTTTAAAAATTTGCCTTGAGAGAGTCTTTGAAACTCTTTTGTTGACCACCAGCATTATGCTTTCAATTTTGGAATTCAAGTTTGGAATAGAGTAGTTGCTTTGGAAGACGATCATCAGGAATCTGCACATGACCAGTCCAGTGTTGAAGAATCATTGCTTTGACACTGGTGATCTTTGCTTCTTCCAGCGAAACCATTGCTGAAGGCATCATGCGGGGAACTGTTAGGTAGGGAGTGTGTGCTTGTGGGCTTCCCATAAGCATCTGGATTGGCATTGTGAGAACAGGATGATGTGCAGTCCAAGACAACCTGGTTTCTGGAAGAGACTGAAAAATGGATATCACTCTACATTTAACTATAGTTCATAATAGTGACCAGCACTCCTGAACTGAGAAAGCCAAACCATGCATGCAATGAAATGCAGCGATGTGGATAGTTCCCCCTTCACGCACTTCAACCTGTCAGGAGCTCAGCCTACACTTGAGTAGGACCCTGGTAGAGACACATGCCCGACTGGCATGTTCTCTTCCTCCTGGTCGTTTGTTCGGGAGCTTCAAAAGCTTTCTAGAGCCTGAACATCACAGCGACCGATGCCAACAGACACCGGCACACTTAGGGATCCGCAGAGTCTTCGCAGCTTGCGTAACAGACCTCAGCATTTTGGCTAATCTGCTTTATTTACATATAACCACACATGGAGCACTTCAACATGGCTCCCTCTCTCTCTAGCATCAGACAGCAAAGAGAAAAAGAACAAAGGGCAATAGTCCCACTTCACGGAACACAGTAACACAAACATCCTGTCTCCGTCACTTCCCACTCTGTGGAGTCAAAACATATACCGTCATGTGATAGACAACAATCCCATGACTGCAATCATGGAGCAGGAATTCTAACACAACCAGCCTAGAATGTAGGAGGAGCAGGGGCAGGTGGTAAAAGTAGTCTGAAAATGGAACAAGCCACAGATCCACAACCAACTGGAGAAGCGTAGGAAACATTTCCCCTTGCACAGCCTTATTAATCCCCAGATAGAGGGAGATTTTCCGATGGCAGTGAGGGATGCATATGGGGAAAGGCCATAGCTCAGGATAGAGATAGAGCACTGATTTAGTCCTGGGCATCTCCAAGCAGGGCTAGGAATGCCGCCTGTTCATTTCGTCTCTACCTAGATGTAATATAGGAAGCAACCATAGCTAAGTAATCCGCATAGTGTGCAAGAGGTTTGTTCTCTGGCATTTCCAGGTGTGGCTGGTGAAAACATCTGTCTGATGCCCTAGAGATCTACCATCAAGTAGGCCATATTAAACTAGAATGATCTGGTAGAAGGAAACTTCCTAGTCCCTGCATTTCTAGTTCTCTGTGTTTAATCGTAATAACAGAACCAGCATGTCTACTCAGAATGCCAGTGATCTAGAAAATCCGTTTCCCCCTCTTCTTCTTCTGACAGTAATGGAACAGTGTTACTTTAAATGTTGTTGTTTTTCCCTGTGTTTTGTGTTAATGCCCGAGAAAATGGGATAGTCACAGACTCGTGGATTTAAACAAACTTTATTTGGGCGCTTGACTGACTGGCAATTGTGGGCAATCATTTTAGCTGTCAGCAGGCCTGCGGCAATGTGTGAGTGCTCTTCCATGAAATGTTTATATTTCATAAACAAAATGATGTGCTTAACAGTCGGAGCGATGGGAGGGTTCCAGCTAATGCATTTTCCAATGTGTGAGGTAGATTATTAATGCGCTCCAGTAGCTGTTAATTTCAGTTTGCCGGAATGATTTATGGGGAGGTAAAAGAGAGAGACATAATCTAATTGAGATCAGAATCACTGGTCTAGGAGACGAGCACCAGCAAGGACCCCGTGCCGCAACAGAATGATTAATATCTAATAAGCAAATAACCCGTTAAATTGTTATAAACATTACTTTTGACAACTCTTTTGTCAGCAAATGAAGGAACAAACAAAACAATATATGCTCCTCCCTGGAAGGATCCTGTAGACTTTTTTTTTTTTAATATCCCAATAAAATATGCACGGATAAGTATTTTCGCAAAAGGTTATCCTATTGGCAAGGAATCATCTACCCTGATCAAATTTAAGTTAGCAGTGGAGGCATCTTTATTGTATTGTTGAACAACAATTGAACTACCAGAGCAAAATCAATCTTGAGATGCAAAGGGGGGGAGAGAGAGAGAGACTGTCTATGTTTTCAGGAGACTACATGGCTGAGTTCTCTCTGGTCATTATGGCTCTAGTTAGTATGTCAGTCCCTTATCTCTATTTTGTCTTTTTGTCTTAGAGATGAAGGAGAGAGTACTTACTCCTTGATGTCTGCATCTCCTTGAAGGGCGCTAATAGGAATTATTATCTTGGAGCATGACTAGGGATGGGATTTTCTAAATATCTCAATGCTGAGATAGTCCACACAGATTTATTTATTTTAATCCTTTCCACCTCGCTCCTGAATCTTGATAAGAGTGTGAAAAAACATTGCATATTTTACACAAAATATGCATATTATATACATATACACTCTAGGTTTCCTAAAACAACCAGCAGGTAAAAATGTATGTACAATATAAGAATATAAAACTACTTATGTAATACTGTTATTATATCATGTTCGGCTCTTTATATTTAAAAAGGTCTCCAAACTACTTAACAAGATAAAATGCAAACAGGTAAAATTAATTAAAAGCCAAGAAAGAAAGCAAAAGCAAAACAATGTACAACTCAAAATTCTTTAAATGATCATCCTACAGTATAATAAGAAGGACCGGTCCTACCCCACCCCATTAAAAGATGAGCAACACAATTTGATTGTTAACAATGTTAACCATCAAAATATTGGGTAAATAAAAATGTCTTAGCCTGGTGCCCCAAACTCACAACGATGGTGTCGTGTGCCTTTCTCTACAGCATATTCTAAAAGTTTGCATCTACTTTGTTAATAGTTCCACTTCATTCTGCATTGGTCAGACTGAATCTGGAGAACTGTGCAAGTACAGTTACTGTGGCCCGTGTTTTATCACAAGACCTTTTAAGAGACTGCCCCAAACCTGTTAAACTCCCAAAAGAGATCTCCCCTTTCCTTCGACAGCCTTGGGAGAATAAGCCAAAGTAGGAGCAACATCAACGCACACAACTACAGCAGCATTGAAAAGGTACCAAATTTCAGTTTTGAAATAGGAGCTTTGAGTCCTGGCCTAGCACTGGAACAGCTGCTGAAAATCTATTTTCCTCTTGTTTAATTTAGTCCCTAGCCCAGTGCATGACTCATTCTAATATTAACTATGAGAAACTTGGTGGGTTGTTGTTGTTTTTTTATCAAAATAAAAAGATCTTGTGGAATTTGTGTTTATTGTTGCCTTTGGCTAAGTAGAACCTAATTGTACCCTTGCAGATGTCAAGATGCAGAAAAGTCCTTTTAAAATCATTTAATACGTTCTCTCCTGCTGGTGATGTGGAATTCTTCCAAACAAAGTAAGGAGGGGCATTTTGTCCTGTCCTGTTTCACCCCAGAGCTTCAGACCCCAAACCCCTTGGGCTGAATCAGTCCCTTTGGCCTCAAAGAATTCAGCTAAAGCAAACATTCACTTCTGATGCTGGCTTATGTCACATGTTCACAATATTCACAGCAATCCCAAACCACTTCTCATGCAGAGGTGAAGCAAGCTGATTGGACACCTGGGGCTACCCGCCCACGGGGGTGGGGCCAGCCGGAGAAGGACGCTCCACAGGGCCTCTGAGGAGTTTGCCTGCCTCCTCCCACTCAGCCGCCCCACAGCTGAGGGGGAGGCGGTGGGCGGACCATTTGGGGCAGCACGGAGCCTGCAGGTGCCCAAACCACTGCATCACTCCCAGGAAAGACACATGGCTCAGGCGTGCTGCAGGCCCCACGGTGAGTGCCGCCCAGCGTTTTGTCACCCCCCTCAGTGGGGACACCTGGGGCAGCCCGCCCCCTCCGCACCCCCCTTCCTCTGCCCCTGTTCTCATGTAGCAATTCCTCATGACAGTTTGGGTGGGAGAATGCAGAATCCACTCTTGGACAAATTCCAGAGATTCTCAGGTTTTATTTCTGGGGGAAAGTTGGTTGCTAGTTCTTAGGGTTGAGTTGTTGTTGTTTAGTCGTTTAGTCGTGTCTTTGTGACCCCATGGACCAGAGCATGCCAGGCACTCCTGTCTTCCACTGCCTCCCGCAGTTTGGTCAAACTCATGCTGGTAGCTTCAAGAACACTGTCCAACCATCTTGTCCTCTGTCGTCCCCTTCTCCTTGTGCCCTCCATCTTTCCCAACATCAGGGTTGAGAAGATGTGCTTAAAAGTAAGTGTGCAATTGTGGGTGAAATCTCACAAACTAAGAAATTAAATACCCAGTGCTTGGTGGGTGGACCTTCATTGTTGTGTATTGCGCCTTCCCATGACTAAGAGAAGCAGAATAAATTGGGCAGATCTGTCTTGCAAATTTACTTCTTTTGTATATTTTATACAGTCATACCTCAGGTTAGAATAGAATAGAATAGAATAGAATAGAATAGAATAGAATAGAATAGAATAGAATAGAATAGAATAGAATCATAGAGTTGGAAGAGACCACAAGGGCCATCGAGTCCAACCCCCTGCCAAGCAGGAAACACCATCAGAGCACTCCTGACATATGGTTGTCAAGCCTCTGCTTAAAGACCTCCAAAGAAGGAGACTCCACCACACTCCTTGGCAGCAAATTCCACTGTCGAACAGCTTTTACTGTCAGGAAGTTCTTCCTAATGTTTAGGTGGAATCTTCTTTCTTGTAGTTTGGATCCATTGCTCCGTGTCCGCTTCTCTGGAGCAGCAGAAAACAACCTTTCTCCCTCCTCTATGTGACATCCTTTTATATATTTGAACATGGCTATCATATCACCTTCGGGTTAAATCTTTTCAGGTTGCGTCCCACGGTGACCCAGAAGTAACGGAACGGGTTACTTCCATGTTTTGCCACTCGTGCATGCGCAGATGCTCAAAATGATGTCACGTGTATGCGCAGACGCGGGTTGCATTCCTCTCAGGTTGCAAACAGGGCTCCGGAACGGATCCTGTTCGCAACCAGAGGTACCACCGTATAGGTCACGGAATCCAGCTTTTCTTGGCACAGAATTTGAGCTGCCTTGGTGAACGAATCACTATTTCCCCTGCCTTTTGAGCACAGTAGATACACATGCCTTCCCATAATATCACTCTGGGTGTGGCTTGTTTGCCTCCGTTCCTGAAATAGAACCATGTGAAGAAAAATACCCATGGAGTTATCTTTACCTCCGATGGTATTTGGGGCCATCTATATAGGCCCTTATCATCTGTGGAACAAAGAAAGGGATTCTTCCATTCCTTCTTAGATACACCACACATTGTGCAGACGCATCAGGAACCAGCACGCTGCCTTCTCCTGAGTTAGAGCAATGGCCCATCTAGCTTCATATTGCCAACCCTGGCTGATAGCAGCTCTCCATGGTTTCAGACTGGGAATTTTTTCCTAGCCCTATCTGGAGATGCTGGGTATTAAACTAGGGCTGTCTGAGTGCAAAATAGACACTCCACATTTGAGCTATGGCCCTTCCGGAATATTGACATCAATGGGTATTTTACCATTGGCTTCAATGGGGTAAAGTTTGTTGCTATAAGCTCCTCTGCTGCCTCCTTCACTTCCTCTCCCTCATTTAGTCAGACTAGCCTTGGGGAACCTGTGACCCTTGAGATGTTGTTGGACAACAGTGATCAATATGTTCTTGAACTGCAGTGCATGGTCAATGGCCAGGGATGATGGGAGCCGTAGTTCAAATGCATCTGAAGTACCACAAGTTCCCATCCCTACATTAGGCCAATAAATTGCCAAGATTTCTCAAGTAGCACACCTCATTCTAAGCAGTATATAAACCGGGTGGGCTAGGCCTATGAAGCAAATTCTCCACATTAATTACAGGCTTCAAAAATAATGAAAGTTGGATGTGACCTTTAAAACACTAAAAATACAGTCCCTACTAATACGGGTCCTTTTATGCCTAAACTGAGCCGTCCCCCCACTGTAAATTACGAGGCTAACAGCTGGCTGCCAATGAAGCCAACTATTAATTGTGCGCTCACCACACAGCCTCGTGTAAATCAATATGAGCAATGAGCACTGTTGCCTTCTCCTATACAGAGGTGATATAGATACCCAACCCACAATGTGAAGTAATTTAAGGCCGGCTGTCAGATCTCTTGGGCTAGCCATCATCGGTTGCTTTGTTGCCATAAACAGAGGGAAAGGGAGAGGATGAAGGGAAACGCCGGCTCCTTTTTAAGCAAGTTAGTCCAACTACAGCCATGGCAACACAAAAATGGCCGGGGTGTGTGCCAAAAAGTGCAGCAAAATCAAGTGCTTCAAGGCTGGGGCTCCTTTCTTCAGCCTGAGGGCCTTATTACTACATCGGCAACCAGGGATGGATGAGGCCAGAGTAAAAAGCAAGAGGAGCAATGCTTGTTATGCTCGGTGCAATGTGTTATATTCCAGCATGCAAAAGTCAAGAGATTACTACAGCCAAAGTCACTTGAGGAGTGCTGTGGCCTGGTGATAGAGTCAGCTACATTAGTCAAAAAACAGTGCTTTGAATGCATTATAAACATGCAACACCAGATGGCGCTGTAGAGCACAAAACTTTTCTATGCAATTTTACATAGTGGTTTTTTCCTCTCTCTCTTGTTATAATGATTTAATTTATGACGTATTTATACTGGGGGGTTTTCCCCCTGTGTGTAGATTTACCCATAGTCTCAAAGGCCCAACATAGAGGGTTCATTCAACACCCAAGCATGAGATTCCCCACCCCGATTTACTTATTCAACTAGTCGAGGGACAGGGAACATTAACAGCCAGAGAGCCGCATTGCCTTCTGGACAACCTTCCAGAGATCATGTGTCAGTGGTGGGTGGGGCCAGAGGCCAAAGTGGGTGGAGCAACACATGTAAATTTTACCTTGGTACATACAATAAGCTACTTTGTGTCACACAAACATCCTCTCTGCCTCCATCCAGTCAAGCAAAGGGTATTATCAGAATTCAAGGACATGTTTAAGCCTGGCAAAGAAAACCTTAGAGGATGTGAAGCTGGGATGCTGAAAGGTCTAGCAGGGGAGAAGAAGGAAGAGAAGAAGAGTTTGGACTTGATATCCCGCCTTTCATTCCCCTTAAGGAGTCTCAAACGTCACTCAGCAGCTTCATGTGGAGGAGCGGGGAAGCAAACCCGGTTCACCAGATTATGAGTCCACTGCTCTTAACCACTACACCATGC
The DNA here is from genome assembly GCF_964252035.2 of Podarcis erhardii. Classification (NCBI taxonomy): domain Eukaryota; kingdom Metazoa; phylum Chordata; class Lepidosauria; order Squamata; family Lacertidae; genus Podarcis; species Podarcis erhardii. Next base: position 66,792,564 of record NC_138512.1, on the reverse strand, counting down.
TGGAGGCAGTGTGGCTTGGGATAGTCTCCTAAGGAACAGGCAGATAGGCCTGGGAGGCCTTCTGAGAGTCCTGAGGACCAGATAGAGAGGGTTAGGAGGGCTGCATTTGGCCACCAGACCTCAGATTCTCCACCTGTGAAGGAGTCATATATATGTGCTCTGATGAATGACATTATTGACCAGCATTTTCCCTCATCCTTGATTCCCATGCCTGCTGCTTCTCTGCTGTAAAATGTCCCCCGCTCATTTTTTTGTACCATGACTAACCTTCTCCTTGCCGATACTTCCCCACCCTCAAAAAAAGTGTTTAAAGAAACCCAGATCTCCTGGCTTAGGGAGCACTTTGCTGATCGAAAGGTATGGTGTTGCTGTGAAATCTAAATGCAAATTCCATTCATCTACCGGTATTTCCATTTATATCCCGTCCCATCCAGTAGCAGTCTTTGTGCAGCTTACACTAAATCTTTCTCTGTTTAGCACTTTCTTTCTTTCTTTCTTTCTTTCTTTCTTTCTTTCTTTCTTTCTTTCTTTTTTTCAGGAAACAAAATCTAAGCCAGCTAAGTGCAATAGATATGAATCAGAAAACAAAGCAGACTTAGCAAACCGTCCACAAAGTCATTCTGAAGTCCAGGTCAGATCCCCAGATTCTGATTCAACACAGTTGACTTTTAGATGGGACTATTCCAGGACTATTGTGGATTGTTTGAGCCCCAGAGTGCCATTACATTTCAGGATGAAAACCTTTGGATTGATAAAGTCAATGCACTTGTTTCCATCCTCAAAGATTCTGACTCGTCTAGGATGGTGGTGGTTGGTGTGTTTTTTTCCCTTTCCCCCAGTTCAAGGAGAAACACAAAAAATGAGAAAACTACCAAGCTGAAAAAGAGTCATTGTGATGTAGCAGAGCATCGCTCCACAAACCGTGTTTCTGGCAGTAGATTGGATTACTTGTATATTGTACAATAAATGGGTTAGAAATCCAAGCAGCCGCTCCACTTGTTTTTGTGTGTGCGCGCATGGGGCAAAATTCATATGTCAAGAAGCCTTTGACAAACGTTATTTCCATACTTAAATTGAGCAATGAATTGAAACTGGCAAAAAGGAAAGAGAGGGGGAGAGCGAACGTATGCCACAATGGCGCCTTTTAAAAATTGCTTTATCTATTGATGGTTTTGTCCCACACTCAAAGCAATTTCAAGACTTTCCAGAATGTGAAACCTGGAAGGAAACTGAGTTCTAATTAAATCAGCAAAGGTTCCTTTATTTCCCGCGAACAATGAGAGTCAAAAGTGATCTTTTCCACAAGGAAAAATTAAATTAAGCTTGATGTGAGACGTCTGCTATTCCCAATGCATTTCCACATCAAATGTTTATAACAGCTTTTGTTCTCTTCATAATGGTGTCAATGCAAGAGGGAGAATCTCCCCAAATATAGAATTCCAAAATCTTCATTTTGCATTAGAATAAATTCTTCTGTAAGGCTGGAGCGCAGAAAAGGCCATTCACTTCTAGTGTGGCTTCAGTTAAGTGATCTGCTAAGTTAATAAATCCCCTTATTTTCATATTTAATTACAGGAGTGCAATCTAAAGCAAATGCACAAAGACCGCCTTCTTAGGGCTTGTCAGTGGTGGATAATTGTGGTATAGCAGGATGCGTTAATTTTAACAATGATATTCATGACTTAACACAAAGGTTCATTAGCTCGGGGAATTAACTAACAGAACATTGCATTTGTTCACATCTATCTGTCTAGGCTTCAATCTTTTTTATTGTTATTGCCCATGCCCACTGGGGATGGGCCACATTCGAGTACAGTAGGTTGTAGGCACCCACCGGTTTACAGGCTTTCTAATACAAAAAGTATCACACACACACACACACACACACAGAGAGAGAGAGAGAGAGAGAGAGAGAGAGAGAGAGAGAGAGATTAAAAAGCCATAGATAGTTCAATTAGCCAAAGGTCTGGGAGAAGAGGAATGTTTTTGCCGGGCAACTAAAGATATGTAGAGAACGCACCAGACGAGCCTCCATAGGGAGAGCATTCCACAAGCAGGGAGCCACCATCGAAAAGGTCTATTCTTGTATTGCTTTATGTATCAAAACTAGCACTTTGAACTGGGCCCCAAAACTAATTGGCAGCCTGTACAGGTGGCGCTGTGGGTTAAACCACAGAGCCTAGGACTTGCCGATCAGAAGGTCGGCGTTTCGAATCCCTGCGACGGAGTGAGCTCCCGTTGCTCAGTCCCTGCTCCTGCCAACCTAGCCGTTCTAAAGCACGTCAAAGTGCAAGTAGATAAATAGGTACTGCTCCAGCGGGAAGGTAAATGGCGTTTCCATGTGCTGCTCTGGTTCTCCAGAAGCGGCTTAGTCATGCTGGCCACATGACCCAGAAGCTGTACGCCGGATCCCTTGGCCAGTAAAGCGAGATGAGTGCCGCAACCCGAGAGTTGGACACGACTGGACCTAATGGTCAGGGGTCCCATTACCTTTACCTTTACAGTTGCACCAGGATTGGTGTCATATGCCCCAGTAACCAGCCTGGCCACAAAATTCTGCACCAGTTGAAGTTTCCAAACCATCTTCAGAGGCAGCCCTACTTATAACGTCTTGAAATCATCTAACCTAGAGGTTAGCAGAGCATAGATGACAGAGATTAGGCTCTCCCTGTCCAGACAGGGGCACAGCTGGGCCACCAGCTGAAGCTGATGGAAGGCACTCGAGTGAGAGCAAAGGGTCCAGGAAAAACCCCAAGTGACATGCCTGCTCCTTCAGAGGGAGTGTAACCCCTTCAACAGCAATCTGCCATCCGTCTGGTCTAGGGAAGCACCCACTAACAGAGCCTCAGTCCTATCCGGATTGAGCTTCAGTTTGTTGGCTCTCATCCAGTCCATTACTGAGGCAAGGCAAGGGTCCAGCACATTCACTGCCTGGGCTGCAGATGTAAAGGAGAAGTAGAGTTGTGTGTCTTCAGCATATTGCTGACAACATACTCCCAAATGCCAGATGACCCTACTCAGTGGTTTCATGCAGGGTGGGTGGGTAAAGTCAAACCCTGAGGAACCCCACATTGAAGGCTCCATGGGGCTGAAGAACACTCCCTAAGTATTGCCCTCTGGAAGAGACCATTCAAGTCGGACAGGAACCATCACAAAGTAGTGCTACCCACTCCTAACTTGGCGCGCCGCTCCAGAAAGAGACCATGGTTGATGATATCAAAAGCTGCTACAAGGCTAAGGAGAATTAACAAGGACACATTTCCTCTGTCTCACTCCCAACAGAGGTCATCATACAGGGTGGCATGCTGGCTGTGGACAATAGGATTTGGAGTCCAACATCTACAGAACATCACATTGTTACTCTTGGTCTGGAGCAGCCTTTCTCAACCTGTGGGTCCCCAGATGTTGTTGAGCTACAACTCCCATCACCCCTAGCTAGCAAGGGATTATGGGAATTGTAGTCTGACAACATCTGGGGACCCACAGGTTGAGAACCGCTGGTCTAGAGGAAGCACTTTCAAAACGGAAGGCAACTGTACATACTAAACTCGCACTGCCTTGAAGGATTCTTCTCCATCACAAGAAAGCAAAGAAGGACTCGTGGAGGTAGGTATGGCTTGGCTGAAATGCAGGGCCAATATCTGCTGCTTCTTAAGGGATGCTGCAGAGGCTTTCCTGTTGGATATTTTGGAAAGAGAAGCTGTTGAGCATGTACTTCTGCTTCTCAGTGGGCGAAACAAAGAAGGTAGCCTGAGAAGCAAAACACCTCTTTAAAAAGAAGTGTGGACAGTTGTTGTGAAAAGTGGAAGGTCCTGCTTCTTCCCCACTTCTCCACCAGCATTCACTGACTGGAAGAAGGTGAGGACCAGAGAGGAGTTACTACCTGTAGAAGCTACCTCTGTATGAAGGCCCACCTCACTCAGTGAAAACCAGGGTGCTAGAGTGCACTTAGCGCACACAGAGCAGCATAAGGGAAAAAGGGGGAAGTGCCAATAACATTTAAGAGCACCATGGAACACCCCAAAATGGTGGATTTGTGATTTCACAAGCTTAGGGGTCAGACAGCTAGCAGGGGAAGAACAGGGAGCTTACAATTCACAAACCAATTTGTGTTGTTTTTGCAACACTGCAAAAGTGCAACTCATGCATATGTTAATGAAATTGCAAAGAAAGCTTTGGCTCCATTTCATCCGTGCTACTAGATTAGAGAGGAACAACGCAGTGAGTTTACGTGTCTTTAGAAAACACCCAAGTGCAAGGGGGGGAGGGGGATTTGCACTATTTAGCATTCAAAATAAAATTGCACCAGCATGAGCAAAGAGTAAGGATTCGGGGAGGGGGAGTTAAGAACCTGTGATTAAGATCATAAGCCAGGCCATAAGATATGTCATGTTATCTAATAGTTTGCAAGATAGACTAATTATTTTCTTTAAAAAAAGAGGTCCTGGGATTGGAATACCCTGGCCTCCAATATTTATGGGGGCAAATTTGGCTATTCGGTGGTTAACGAAAATCAACTCTGCATGTGCTTAGAGATACTCTCATCCTTACTGCTTCCCATTTCATAGGCCTTATCATTGGCATTCAAAGACGATTCAAGAGGCACTTCTGACCTGTGTATAGAGCGAAGCTGAAATTTCTCAGATCCTCCTGCCCCTCAAAAAACAAAACAAAACAAAATCACGGAGTATTCTTTTTCTAAGGCTGAATCCTAAACTCAGCTGGGATTAAGACCCAGAAGTATCTCAGTGGGACCTACCTTTGAGTAAGCATAGGACACAGATGGAATTTGTTTTGTACATTGATTGATGCTTGCTGCTCTAAAGTTAAAATTTGGGGTGTGTAGTCCTTACCTCTGTCATTGTCCTCTCATTGTCATTGTATGGTCATTGTCCTTGTCCTCTCCCTCCTCTGCTGCCTTCCTGTGTCAGATGTTTGACTGTAAGCTCCTACAAGAAGGGAGCTGTTGCTTTCTAATCTCGCTCTTTAAAGTACCAAGTACAAAAGCATAGCATAACAAAATTACAACAGCAGCAACAGCAACAACAGCCAGTGCAGAAATGTTGTTCCACTCAAAAATGAATCTCAAAACAAGAACACAAGCCTCATCTTCAGACTCACGTTGATTCAAAGGCAAAATAATTCTACTAATTCTGTGCAAATATAAATATGTGCCTAATATTTATGGATTGGTTTTCTTGTTAGGAGGGGCAGTTAAAAGTGATAGAGGACAAAACTGCCTGAGCTCATTAAGGCATAGCTAAGTGTACTCTATTCTTGTTTTAATGCAGTGATCTAATTAACCTTTTGGCAGAATTAAAATGACCTTGAGTTGGCCCAGTGACCTCAAATGCTTCATGTTGTTAACTTTAAACAAGCTTTTGGAGATGGCCATGTACAACATCTGTTAAATCCGGCAAAAGGTCAAATCCATTAAAAATAGCCAGCCCAGGCATTGCTGATGGTGGCAAAAGGGAAGAAGGAAGGAAGGAAGGAAGGAAGGAAGGAAGGAAGGAAGGAAGGAAGGAAGGAAGGAACTATACTATTTACCACATCCACACATAATGGTAAGCCAGGGTTCTAGGCTTAATCAATCATGCTGTGCGCATGATGCAAACTCATGCATACAGCCTGATCATTCCTACTTTGTTGCTCCCTTGGGGAAGCGCCATAGCTGAGCATCTGATTTTTTCAATCCTCACCATGTCCAGTTATGGCTGGGAGAAAAACCATTTGCAACAATGTAAAAAAATAAATTTTAAAAAATTATAAATATCACATAAATGTAATAAAAACAGATTTAACAATAACAACATCATTATCGCCACTGCCCAAAAGCCCCCATGAACATAGAATTGTAGAACTGTAGAGTTGGAAGGGACCCCAAGTTTCATCTAGTCCAGCCCCCTTGTAATGCAAGTACAGCTGCCATGGCAAGTGGCCACCCAACCTCTGCTTCAAACCCTCCAATGAACAAGAGTGTCAGATGGCAATGGTGGTTGCTCGTGAGTAACCAGGCAGGACTCTGACCTGTCTTTTACAGGTTTTATTTAGGTGCAAAACAATTTACAGTGCAGAGCCACAAGTTCATGTCTGCCTCAGTCACTAGCAGAATCCGGGAGTGGTCATTTCTGGGTCCTCCCCCAACATAAGAGCTTAGTCACTCCTAGCCTTTTCCTTCCTTCTTTGCGTTTTACACCTCTGCACAAGGTGGGTGACAGAAGAGGTGTGCTTCGCCAGGAACGGTGCTGAGGCTCCTAGCAGCATCCTCTAGCCCTTTCCCCTCCTTTACCTGGGAGGTGTGGCTTTCCCCACCCTCAGACTGACGAGGTGTGGTGCTGAGGCTCCCAGCAGCATCTTCTGGTCCCTTCCCCTCTTCCCCCCACTGGGGGTGTGGCTTCCCCCACCACAGGAAGAGGAACTGCTTCGCAAGATTTTCAGAGGTTCCCTGTAACCCAACTGCCCCTCTACCTCCCTTCCCTGCTCCGATGGCCGGTCCCCTGACAAAGAGTCAACCACCTTCTGAGGAAGTCCGTTCCACTGTTGAGCAGCTCTTACTGCCAGAAAGTTCTTCCTGATCTTTAGTCGGAATCTCCTTTCTTGCAACTAGAAGCCATCGGTTCTAGTCCAACCCTCCGGAGCGGGTGAAAACAAGCTTGCTCCATCTTTCTGTTTCTTTTTTTAAAAAAAGTTTTTTTATTAACAATTTCAGTGTAACTAAATATGAAGACATATCATATTCATTATTTTTTCCCTTTCCCCCCCCACCTCCCCTCACCTCAAACCCTGCCTCCTCCCCCCCCCCGAGACCTCCCTCAGCTCCTCTCTCTGATTTATCAACACATATTATTCTCTGCATACTGTTAAATTGTATAAATCCTTATTTTATCTGTCTACTGTGTTAACAATCAATAAATTTGTGTATGTTTATTCAAAAGCTTCTAAGGAGTCCAATTCATTTTGTTGTAAGTAATTTGTAAAAAGTTCCTATTCTTCTTTGAAGTCACAGTTGTCCTTATCTCGCAGTTTGTGTGTCAATTTAGCCAGTTCTGCATAGTTCATCCATTTCTCTTGCCACTGTTCTTGTGTCGGGGTTTCCTCATTCTTCCATCCTTGTGCTATCATGACTCTTCCCGCTGTTGTTGCATACATAAATAAGTTCTTTGTTTTCCTTCGCAAGTCTTGTCCTACAATCCCTAACAAAAATGCTTCTGGTTTTAAACATTTTCTTCAATTTGTTATATTTCATTTGCTCCATCTTTCAACGTGACAGCCCTTGAGATATTTGTATGGAGATGCATTGGTGGAAAAGCCATCATGTGTCGGATTTCTGCCTGTCATGAAGTCGTTACGTAAAAAAAATAAACAGAAGACAGAGAGTATGAAACCTAATGAAACCTGAGCACCCTTAGAAGATGGCTCAGGGCACAATTTTAAATCAGCTTTGTTGGTCAGTAAGAAAAGCAAAATTTTATCTTCAAAAATTACCTACACTGGTATAGTGTATAAAGGCTGAAGCGCATTATAGCTTCCCATGTGCATCTTCTTGGTCACTGTGGACTAGAGAAGCAGAATATTGATCTACTGTAGATAAGCCTTTGAACTGATCCAGCAGGTTGATCTATAATGAAATTAAGAAAGTCCTTAAATGGACATTTACTAAGAAACCAGAGGCTTTTCTCCTGGGCATGGTTGGCCAATTGGTGCCAAAGAAGGATAGGACTTTCTTTATGTATGCTACTACTGCAGCAAGAATTCTTCTGGCAAAGTATTGGAAGATGCAAGAACTACCTACTCTTGAAGAATGGCAGACAAAGGTGATTGACTACATGGGACTGGCAGAGATGACCGGCAGAATTCGTGACCAGGGGAAAGAGGCAGTGGAAGAAGACTGGAAGAAATTTAAAATATATCTTAAAAACTGTTGTAAAATTGAGGAGTGTTAAGATGTCAAGGGGTAAGAAGCAGAGAACTACAGCTGTAATTAACAAATTTATGGGAATTTAATGAAGGGAACTAAATGGATAAATTGACTAAAGGGTTGCTAAAAAATTTTAAAATAAGGATGCAGCGAAAGGGAGGTAAGGGGAAGTCGATTGAAAGAAGTTACAAGAAAATAAGATTATGAATTTATTTATGTTTGAGTTGTTTATGTTTGTTTGTATTTTGTGATGTTTTTGTTTTTTAATTATGTGTTTTAAAAATTGAATAAAAATTATTATAAAAAAAAAAATGAACTGATCCAGCAGGGCTCTTCTTCAATTCTTGTCCTGATTCTAATCTAATTGGCTCAAAGCAAGAAGGTTAATTGTGTTACGGAAATTACGGGGGGGGGCACATCTTTAAAGTTAAATATTACAAATATTATGCCTGAATGTATCCTTTCAACTTGACAGCTCAGGGGAGTTACCTAGCTTTAAAAATAATATAAAATCATCTCCTTTCCCAGTTTCCTCCATTCCAAAGCTATTTTCCCCTTGAAAAGGGACTCCAGGAAGTTCCCAGAGGTGACAGTTGCTGGGCTCATTGTTAGCCAAAGGAAGCCAAATCTCATCACCTGACTCGCCTCAGGCTCCAGACATGCAAAGGAACCTCTATTGTACTTTCAGGTGGTGGGTACTTAAGACATATTTGTCTATGCTAATCTTATACCTGAGTTTTGCCCTGCCATGTCTGCTTATGCTAATCTTGTACCAAGGACTTGTCTGGACATGTTTGCCAAGGTTAACCCCTCCCCTTTTGTGACATATCAGTGATGTAGCAATGATGCTGTACGAACTGTATTCTGGGATATGGCGGGAAAGTTTTAAAATTCTTTGTCACCCCATCCTGGGGGTTCAAATTTGCTCTTTGAACCAATTGCACAATAAACTTTGGTCTACAGCTATTTGTTCCGGTTGGTGGCTGGAATCCTTCCTTTATTCCACAGGGACCCCCGGTGCTCTGCCCGACGAGCTGGGTGACTGAGCAGCCTCACACCTAGATTTTTTCCTTAACAATTGGCTGAAATGTCTTTACACAAATGGAGATTGGTGCCTTCTGTGAGATTTTAGCTCACCCCTTTCAAATCCTGTGGCAACAGGGGTCTCTCACCCTATCCTTTGGCCATAGAGGTGGTCCTTGAGATCACTCACCAGCCAAGAGAGGGTCCTGTTACAGCTGCATCGACTCACTATTAAAAACCAAAGGTTTAAGCACAAGGCTTCCTTAGCGAGTGAATCATGTGACGCCAAGTCCTTGAAACTGATATTTATTCCCCCTGGTTTGCATCTCTGTGTTTCTGCAGCAAGTCTGAAACGCTGCAAACACAGCCTTAATTTTGGAAAAACCAAATTGTTGCCTTTACAGTTCCTGAATCATAAATGTACTCTGTTAAAGTGGCCGTCATTGTCTGATTGAAGTTCAATTCCTGAGTACAGGAGACCGATAAACAGGTCTTCCTGACAGGCACAAGGGTTAGCGGGCTGATCTCTGCGACTGTTAGGAGTCAGGATAGTCACCGTCCATCGTTACACTACTAGCTTTAACGAAAGCAACCCTTTCGCTGGCAGTACCTGCTGATAAGATATGTACCTAGACTTCCCTTCTCTCTCTTTTTTATCATGCACTACTGAGTGCATATTTGGCTCTTAGGGCGTTTTCAGTCGCATCATTCAAGATCCCTTAATGCACCCCACGAACGGCGCATGGGTCATCAGTGTGCTGATTTTAGCTGAACTGTTTACATCTGTCTCACTATTAGCTTCATTTGGCTTAATCATTTATATCAGTTATGATGAACTCAGCAGGCTGAATGTTCCCTTTTCCTTTCTTCATGCAGTGCCAAAGGCACTTTTCTTTCATGAACTGCTCATATAGCCCCGCTCTGTGCTGTTTTGCCTTCCAGAAAAAGGAAAAAACAACAACAATTCTAATGTACTACATTAACCCAGTGCATTCACATTGGTAATGTGGTAATTATTTTGCATAATCAATACCATCAAGTCCCTTTTCTTGGGACCCCCTTGGTGGTTATTTACATTTATGCCAGAGATGTCAGATTCCATCAGGAGCAAAACCAATTTTCTTGCCCTACATGCGCTCTCCAGACAACCTCTAATTCCCCCCTAAATCTATTTGTGCTCTTTTTAGCCCCCCAGTTTGTTCTGCTGCTGTAAGCATTGGGGTCTTGGGTGTGTAAAACAAGCCTTTAGCGCACCAAGGCGTGAAAGAACAGGCACGGCCTTATATTAATTGCTGTTAACGCCGATGATTATTTATGATAATTATTTATTTTCCAAGCCGTTTCTGTTTATGATGTGATGCATTTGAGCCCTGAGCACATTAGGTGCATTATTCATTGGGTACATTTGTCAGAACATGCATGTGTATAAAGAACTAATGATCCATATTAAATTAATGACGCTATAAAAGAGAAAAATGCGCCCCTATACCACGCAGCTCAGGAAGGCGACTCCAGCCTTAGAGAAGCCGCAGGAAGGGGTGGGGTGGGGCGGGGGGGGGGAAACCTAATCAGATGAAGCATTGGACTCTCCTGCTTCCCAAATTTCATTTCTCGAAATGCGCTTGTACACAATGTTGGTTTTTATTAAAACAAATTAATTCAGTCATTAAGGAATCATACGGCAAGTGTCTCATAAGTCAGGACCTTCAGTGTAACAAATTGATTAAATGACTGTGTAATAGTCTCTTTAAACAAATCTAGTGTAACAAGTTAATAGATCTGCTCAATTACCATGCTGGTGTGGTGAAGATGTGGGCAACACAGTCATTAAACCTGGGAGATTGTTGTAGAGTGTTTTCTGTGTGTAGGTGCCTCATATATATATATCACACACACACACACACACACACACACACACACACCCCTCTGGAAATTGATTGCTAGCCTGGCAATTAATTAAAAAACACAGATTTGATGGTGGCAAGTTGTCAGCGTAGAACACTTACATATTAAAAGAGGGAAGGGAGGGAGGAAGAAACTTTGTGATGGATCTATAATGAAAATAATTCCAAGTTAATAATTACTAAAAAGGAAGGGGGGTATTATCGGCAGAGTTGCTATGTGAATGAATTCTTTACTTGTACCTGTTTGGTCTCTAACTTGATACAGAATAGGGAGTAGTTGTTTAGAGATTGGGGAGGATATTTTTCAGTTCGTATTTTAATGCAAAGCTACATAAGATCCACCCTTTCCTGGTCTCTGAAGTTTGCACATCTCTGAATTTTGTGATACATTGCTCCAACTTTTAAAAAAAAAAAAGTGTGCTCCAAAAAGAGTATATCATGGGGGAGGGTCACACAAATGTGTACATTAGTGAAAATTGTGTTTTAAAATGCATTATATTGGGGGGGGGGTTTGCTCGCAAATTCCATCTGTAAAGAGAAATATGAACAAAATTGCCTGTGATGCTTCATGAGTGCTTTTTAATATAAAGATAATAAAGTTTACAAACTGATGTGAAAATGGGGAATTCTTGTTTGACTTAATATATTACATAGTCCTCAAATGTGGTTCCTCAGCTGGGGAAGCCCTTCGGGGCAATATTATTTATTTATTTATTTATTTATTTATTTATTTATTTATACATACCCCGCCCATCTGGCTGGATTTCCCCAGTCACTCTGGGAGGCTTCCAACCGAATATTAAAAACAATACAGCGAAAACTTCCCCAAACAGGGCCACCTTCAGCTGTCTTTTAAAAGTAAAATAGTTGTTTATTGCCTTGACATCTGATGGGAGGGCGTTCCACAGGGCAGGCGCCACTACCGAGAAGGCCCTCTGCCTGGTTGCCTGTAACCTCACTTCTTGCAGCAAGTAAACTGCCTGAAGGCCCTCTGTGCTGGACCTCAGTGTCCAGGCTGAATGATGGGGGTGGAGACGCTCCTTCAGGTATACAGGACCAAAGCCGTTTAGGGCTTTAAAGGTCAGCACCAACAAGGAAATATCCGGAAACCTTGTTCCACCCAACCCAGCTGCCTGAACCAGCCTTCCTGTGTCGGCTACCTATGCTAGCCAACCTCATCAGCTGTATTGTCCGTGACATTCCGGGATACTTAACCACATTTGAGGACTGTGTAATATATGAACTCAAGCAAGAATGTACTAAGAAAGGAAGAAATATATCTGCATTGGATTTAATTAAATAGGTTATATACCTTGCTTAAGGATTGTATATGGTGTACATCCTAGACTTGACTTGTATGTTAGGAAGTAACCAGTAAAGAAATTTGTTACAAACATTACCATTCAGCCTGTTGCGCTCTGTATGTTTGAACTATTGCATCTTCTGCATAACAAGGTACAGTATTGTACTTGTTTTAGCTGAAATCCCTGTATAGATGAGCCTTGGGTCCCTTCCAGCTCTAAGATTCTATTATTCTATTATTCTAAGATGTATAGTTCATTTCGCTACAATAGACTAACATGCATCCATTCTGAAAAATAAGGGTGAACAGTGAGAGAGAGAGAGAGAGAGAGAGAGAGAGAGAGAGAGAGAGAGAGAGAATGAATTTGCATAGTGCTTTAGAACAGTAATCTTCATCCTTTTACCTTTTTCAAACCTGGAACCTGCTTTCAACCCAACCATACACATTTGGGGACCAATTTCTTATTTTTTTGCCATATATTAGTATGATGATAAGATTGTGGTTGTGACCCAGGTTAGACCAGTGGTCAACCCCAATCCACCAGCTGAAGACTCAACTTGAGTAATCAAAAGCACTTTCGGTAGAAAGCTCTAAACAAGAACATAGAGTGGTTTGATACAAAGATGCATATTTGATGCATATACAACCTTTGTTGGTTGTATATAAAAGGGCATTTTTGCAGGTCTCCTACATCTTTAATAGTTTTTGGTGAATCTCCTGTACCTTTAACATTTGTATCTTGTCATGCATGCTTGCAAAAATGTGAATATTCAATTGGGACGCTTGCGCACTAAAATGCAACTGGAATACGAAAATGCTAGCGTTATTTGATTTGATTTTTTTAATGCAAACTCTATAGAACTGGACAAATTCCTTCCAGTAGCACCTTCCAGTAGCATTTGTTTTGTTTTGTTTTGACTATTCCTTCCAGTAGCATTTGTTTTGTTTTGTTTTGACTATGGCAGACCAACACGGCTACCTATCTGTAACTGGATCTATAGAACTGGGGAGGACTTAAAACTGAAAAACTAAAACATGAGAGGAAACAGATTTGTCCATCCTTATGTGCAATCAGTGGTGCAGTCCAGAATTCCACCACCTCTTTTTGCTCTCACGGCTTACTACTACAAAATAAGAAAGGGCACATCAGAGAAAACTCAAAAGGAGCACAGGAATCGTGTAGCAGGCTGTTCCATCTGCCCATCCGGCCTCTCTCCTCTTGACTTCCTGGGTTTTCCCTCTCCCTTAAGGATGCGGAAGGAAAGCCACAATCTCCTGCCCCCACCCCAGCCTGCACAATGCTATTTTGTTAAGTGTTTGATCTCTCCGATGACCCTGCCACTTTATCTGTTGGCTTTTATTTTTCAGGAGCCTGTTGCCCATACTTTACTCTAATAGTTGCTATAATTCTTGAGCAATGGAGCTCACTTTTGGCTGTGCTGAATTAAAAAGAAGGCACTTTAATACTGGCCCCCGGCAATACGCTAATGGTTTGACAGTGATGGATTTGCATAAAGATGAATGAGACGGGCTTGCTTGACATGACTTTTAATAAATGATTGAGAAGGAAGGCAGACGTTGTGTGCTTTGGGTGGTGGGAGGGAGAGCAAGGAAGATGTGTTATGAAGAGACATGAGCTCTTGTGCCACCTCAGCTTCATACACTCCTATTACATAAGCACTCATTCTCCATTGGATAACACATGTGGTAATTTAGGAAGCCTCCAGAAATATGGGCCTAAAGCCCTTGTTCTTGGAATGGGGATGGCACATGGTTGCTGGGAATCAGCTCCCGCTTGCAAGTTTCCCAGAGATGTCTAGTTGGCCACTGCGAAAACGGAATGTTGGTCTGCTGTTACGTTCTTATGATGATAAATTTATTTCCCACTCCACAAGAACCTAGGACCTGCCGATCAGAAGGTTGGCAGTTCGAATCCCCGCGACGGGGTGAGCTCCCGTTGCTCGGTCCCTGCTCCTGCCAACCTAGCAGTTTGAAAGCATGTCAAAATGCAAGTAGATAAATAGGTACCGCTCCGGCAGGAAGGCAAACGGCGTTTCCATGCGCTGCTCTGGTTCGCCAGAAGCGGCTTAGTCATGCTGGCCACATGACCCGGAAGCTGTACGCCAGCTCCCTCAGCCAATAAAGCGAGATGAGCACTGCAACCCCAGAGCCGGTCACGACTGGACCTAATGGTCAGGGGTCCCTTTACCTTTACCTTTACCACAAGATGGCAATCTACATTTTTCACAAACCCCACCATGGATTGCAACCCAAGGCAAGAAATTCCACACTCTGGCCCACTCTGGATTTTAAGAGAGACCACCAGCTTGGGTCTCCTGTTCAATGAGTGGCCAGGGACCATGCCATGCATTAAAAATGTTATCAGGCGGTTCTAGGGTCTAGGCAAGCAAACTGGACAAACAAAGCAAACCAACCAGGCACTGTGGATATCAAGGGAAACAATCCCGTAAATCTGAATGATTTCTGAACCAGAACTGATGGGGTTCACCTATCCCTACTGAAAATCAATGCAGCAGATGAGCAGCTGATGTAACCAGCTGTATTGTGCATTGAGCTGGCCACATAGCTCATGTCAATTTTCAATCATGGGGTTGACCTTAAATAAGAGTGGATTCGGAGGGCCATTTTGTCATCACTGGGTGATTTCTAGGCAGTGAACTTTAGCTGAAGAGCCATGTGAAACTAAGGCTTATCTAGGTGGCAATCCTAGACTTGCTTGGGGTAAGTAAAACCCACAGTGATATTTATTTCCAAGTAAACATACATACAATTGGCTTCTTAGCACCCATCTTCTTCCACTTATAGCTAACATGCTAAGAGATAATGTCCATTGAGGACACAAGGAGAAGGGGATGACAGAAGACGAGATGGTGGGACAGTGTTCTCGAAGCTACTAACATGAGCTTGACCAAACTGCGGGAGGCAGTGGAAGACAGGAGTACCTGGCGTGCTCTGGTCCATGGGGTCACAAAGAGTCGGACACGACTAAACGAGTACAACAAATTCCATCTAACTCAATATTCACTAGCCTGACTGGCCCTAGGGATTCAGATGGGGGACATTCCTATTTCTACCTGGAGATGCTGAAGATGGAATCTGAGACCCTCTGCATGTAAAGCAGACGTTCTATGACGGACCTATGGCCCATTCCATGTATATTCAGAAGTAAATCTCACAGACAGAAGTCACTAGCAGGTTGGAGAATCACTGGTTTCTATATCAGCCCATCAACCACCACTGCTAATATTTTCTGCTTCTTATTGCATTTGGATTTGACTCCGTTCAAGATCTGTTTGAAACAGTGGGGCAGATGGAACATGGCGCACGAGTTAAGGCAACCTGGATTCAAATCCCTGCTAAAGATTAGGGATGGGGTGTGAGGAATGCTTGCATTTTAAGAAGAAGCTACCTAATTCACACTTCACGTACAGTGGTACCTCAGGTTACATACGTTTCAGGTTATAGACTCCGCTAACCCAGAAATAGTGCTTCAGGTTAAGAATTTTGCTTCAGGATGAGAACAGAAATTGTGCTCCGGCGGCACGGCGGCATCAGGAGGCCCCATTAGCTAAAGTGGTGATTCAGGTTAAGAACAGTTTCAGGTTAAGTACGGACCTCCGGAACGAATTAAGTACTTAACCTGAGGTACCACTGTACTATTATGCAAAACGAAACATAGTTATCCTTCAAAATTCACACTTCTCAAATTTTGTGATATGCTTCTCCAACGATAAAGTATGTACATAAAATGAGTCAGATGAAGATCTGGGAGACCACAGTTCAAATACCTACTCAGCTATGAGGTCCCCGGTTCCTTGAACACATCACTGTCTCTTAGCCTGACCTACTTCTCAGGGTTGTTGTGGGAATTAAATGAGGAGGTGGAGAACCATGTACAGCCTCCTCAGAGAAAATCATGAGATATAAATGCAACATACCAGGAGAAAGTGTGCAAAAATGCATATATTAGTGAAAAAAATGCATCACATTATGGGGAAATGGCCTGTGAAATGTGTATGTTAATCAAAACTGCCAACAAAAATGTATTCGTTAGGAGAAATTCACATTAAACTGCTGCCAAAATGACATGAGGGGTTTTTTGTTGTTGTTCTAAGATCATGCACACACAAATTGCTGAGGGAATGTAGAGCACTGAGTTTAAGTCTGGGGGGAAATAGAAACTGAGAGCAGTGCCGGATTTACATATAAGCTAAACAAGTTATAGCTTAGGGCCCCACTCTCTCTTGTTGTTGTTTAGTCATTTAGTCGTGTCCGGCTCTTCGTGACCCCATGGACCAGAGCACGCCAGGCACTCCTGTCTTTCACTGCCTCCCGCAGTTTGGTCAAACTCATGCTGGCAGCTTCGAGAACACTATCCAACCATCTCATCCTCTGTCGTCCCCTTCTCCTTGTGCCCTCCATCTTTCCCAACATCAGGGTCTTTTCCAGGGAGTCTTCTCTTCTCATGAGGTGGCCAAAGTATTGGAGCCTCAGCTTCAGGATCTGTCCTTCCAGTGAGCACTCAGGGCTGATTTCCTTCAGAATGAATAGGTTTGTTCTTCTTGCAGGCCATGGGACTCTCAAGAGTCTCCTCCAGCACCAGAATTCAAAAGCATCCATTCTTCAGCGTTTTTACTTGTTACTAACACTGTAATCTGATGGGCGGTGGGGAGGGAGACATACCACACATCTAATGCTACCATTTCTCCCTTGGACTCCAAATTCAAACCTTTCCCTTGAAGCAACCTCCCCACACATCTCATTTCATTTCAGCCTTGCAATTGGTGAGAAATACTTCAGAGACCAGCCAGCCCCTTGGGGAGCCAGTTTATGGGATAATTCCGCAGAGCTGCTTGTCACGGCGATCTGATGGGCAAGATCAGCTCCAGCATTTCAATGTTTGTCAACGAAAGTTAATTCAGGAAGGAGAGGTGGTTGAGGTAAGATTATAGAGTATTTTAAAAAGCAATTGAATGTTGAGGCAGCCGGTCTCACAGATGTCAGATCACATTGACCTCAGTGCAGCCTGCTGTTGAGGGATGAGAGACACAGTATTATTCTTATATGATAAACAGGGCGTTTGATACTATTCCGGCCCCTCCACTCAGCCTCAAGAGTGACTTGGAGCCAATCTTTGAATGCCGCAAAGTCACATGATCCAGCTTTCCCTGGGCTGTAGCACATCATATTGCAGGATGCGTCCCACATGTTTGAACATCCCTCCATTAATATAAAACGCTCTGGATACAGAAAAACAGGAGAAGGTTAGGAGCAGCTGCAGAACACTTACCCTTACATATTAATTTTCTACAGTGGTACCTCGCAAGACGAATGCCTCATAAGACGAAAAACGTGCAAGACGAAAGGATTTTCATTTTTTGAGTTGCTTCGCAAGACGATTTTCCCTATGGGCTTGCTTCGCAAGGCGAAAACGTCTTGCGAGTTTGTTTCCTTTTTCTTACAACCGTTAATACCCAGGGAATCCGCGCTCCGCAAGACGAAAAAATCGCAAGACGAAACAACTCACGGAACGAATTAATTTCGTCTTGCGAGGCACCACTGTATTTGCAAAAAAGAAAAAAAAAACATTCCTCCTTGTGATGGCATTCAAATACACACACCACTTGTAATTTGAATGGTAATAATCCAGTATCAATTATATGCCAGGTGTAAATCAGCTATCAGTATAGGAAGGGGACAGAGTAATTAGGCATAGCACTTGCCATATGGACATGGGATAGGAAGAATAGAAATCCTTCTGTACTGTTTTTAAAAAAACCCACCAGCTTATGAAATAAGCTGTTCAAGGACACTGTGAAACTTTTGTGTGATTTTTCTTCTTACTTTTCACAAGCATATTGGTAGAACATTTATCAAGCAGCAGGAGAGGGGAAGACTGGACCATGCTTGCTGTTCCAAATGAATCATTATACAATGTCTTGATCTAGGGTGATGATCCTCAGCGCAGCATCCCTGAGGCAGATCCACACCACATGTTTAAAGCACATCCAACAGGCTTTTAAATCAGACGACTTCCCCCAAAGAATCCTGGGATCCCCCCTCACAAAACTACAATTCCCAGCACCCTTAACAAACTACAGTTCCCAGAATTCTTTGGGAGAAGACATGCTCTTTAACTGTATGGCCTGTGTGCAGAGTCTTATTTCTCTGTTTACGGTACCGTTTTAATGTCTGCAGTTTCATACACTGCTTGGAGACTTGAAATATTAGACCACTTCGAAACGCTTTTAGATAAATAATAAAGAAACATCTTGCTTCCTTCCATACACCCAGTTTCAAACTGCCCCAGTGTTTCCTTCCCTCCCCCTTTCCTCCCTCTCTCTCCCTGTCTCTCCACTGAGCCACTTGCTACTGAGAAGAGCAAGCCATTTCTGAAATAAGGGTTTGGACTCCTGTCACCTTCAGTTTAACCAAATGGCTACAATTTTATTAACTCCACTTGAGCATTAACTGAGTAGTTATCCTGCCCAAGCTTAAGGTCAGACAGTGATGGCCCATTACTTAAATGGAGTAGCTCCTCTACACAAGCAGTCCCTGAAAATAAGGTGGTGCCGCTAGCAAAGGAGTCGACTATATCCCAAGCTGGGTAGTGTGAATTAGAGCCACCATCTCAAGGTGCATTTTTAAGGAGCAGGTTATCATTCTCAGTGCAATACTCATGTGGCCCCCAAGCCATCATAAGCAGTGGGAAAAGGTAAGAACACAATAAGAGCCTTCTGGATCAGGCCAGTGTGGCAGATGTCCAGTTTGATGAGGCTCTGCCACCGATCCTCAATCAAATAATAATGTTATTATTTTTACCCAGCCATGCTGGGTGGCTTCCAACACATATAAAAACATAATGTAACATCAAACATTAAAAACTTTCTGATACAGGGTCGCCTTCAGTTGTCTTCTAAAAGTCAAAGAGTTATTTATTGCCTTGACATCTGATGGGAGGGTGTTCCACAGGGAGGGCGCCACTACCAAGAAGGCCTTCTGCCTGGTTCCTTGTACAGTGGTACCTCGGGTTACAGAAGCTTCAGGTTACAGACTCCGCTAACCCAGAAATAGTACCTCAGGTTAAGAACTTTGATTCAGGATGAGAACAGAAATCGCACGGCGGTGGCGCAGCAGTGACGGGAGGCCCCATTAGCTAAAGTGGTACCTCAAGTTAAGAACAGTTTCAGGTTCAGAACAGACCTCCAAAACGAATTAAGTTCTTAACCCGAGGTACCATTGTAGCTTCACTTCTTGCAGGGAGGGAACCACCAGAAGACCCTCGGAGCTGGACCTCAGTGCAGACCCTCCAAGTTTCCCTGTTTTCCAGGAACATCTCTGGTTTAGAGAAGTCATCTTGGTTTTTTATTTGATCCCAGAATTTGATTCTTAGGTTGTTCCTATTTTCATTGGAGAAATGTTGGAGGGTATAGAGTTATCCGACCCCCGAGCCGTCTGAAGGCAATCCTGTATAAGGATTTTTTTTTTAATGTTTAATGTTTTGTGATGTTTTTATATATGTTGGAAGCTGTGCAGAGTGGCTGGGGCAACCCAGTCAGATGTGAGGGGTATAAATAGTAAAACTATCACTATGGAATGGGACATCCCTATTTTCAATGGAGAAAAGTTGGAGGGCATATCAGTGTCTGAGCTGAATGACGGGGGTGGAGACACTCCTTCAGGTATGATACAAATTTTCACAGACTGTTCTGGAATAGGAGTAGTCCTCAAAATATGGTGACCCACGTTCTCTCTCCCCCTTCAAACACAGCTCACAAACTACCACTAAGGCCTGGCAGATGGCCTTGGCCTTGAGACTCTCTCCAGGCCACCTACCCCACCAACCTTGCCTCACACTGTCCTTGAGTGTTTTTGCCTGTCTGGAATATGCCCTTGATTTCTGATTGTGGCTCTTGCTTGCTTTCATGGAGAGTAGAGTATGCGAATGTGTGAATTACAAAATTCCTTGCCATCTTAAAAACGTCCCAGAGAATCAGTCCTAGCGAAAATCTGCAACATTCTCAACAACTCCGGGGGGGGGGGACGGACATCACAACCTAATAGCCTGAGTGTAACTATAACAGGGCTTTCTTGGTGATGGTCCCTTATTTGTGGAGTATCCTCCTTGTCAAAATGCATCAGTCTCCCTCCATTATTGGCTTACAGGAGGAATTTTAAAGCATTCCTGTTAAGCCATGCATATAAAGGCTGAAGGATACCATTACTGGCAACCATGAAAGTTTTAACGTTGAGAGTTTGTGGTTGTTTTTAGATGTTTTCAGATGATTTTTATGTGTTTAGTTTTGTTTATAAGTTACTGTGTCTTTTATTTATTTTTAATTTTTAATTTTTTATTTCTGATGTGTTTGTCACCTGAGGATCAACAATAACTACTGCTGCTACTCAGATGTTAAATCCCACAGAGTTCATTGGGGCTTACTCCCAGGCAAGTGTAAACATGTTTAGGATCAGGATGCAAGCATCCCCAATACATCCAAACCACAGTGACTTTTAAATTATCATTGTAAAGTTCTGAAGCCAATTATCCTAGCTTGAACTTTCCCGCTGTGTCGTATTTCCCCGAAATGCATCGTAGAGAGCACTTGAAAAAGTCTCAAATATCAGCATGTGAACTCCCAACCTTATAAAAATCACTGACATTTTATCACTCCGTCGGTTTTTCTAAAGCCGGGGATGGAGACATTATTTATGAGCTTTCTTGATAAAAGCTTTATTATGGTTAGTCTATGTGAAAGATGCCTAAACTGAATTTGAGGTTGAACTCTCTTTCTCTCTCTCTCTCTCTCTCTCTCTCTCACACACACACACACACACACACATACGAGAAAAGCCTGGGACACGAAGTGAAGATACTGGAATAAAGAAACAAGAAAAGCTTTGCCTTTCTCAAACACCCTAAACAAAATCAAATGAATCAAGAGATCTGAGCTCAACTCCCCACCCCCCACTGTAACTCTACTTTTACAGAGCCAACTCCAACCTGTGACCAGCTGGACCTCTGTGCAGAAATAAATTAACTGGAAAGTCAAAACTCAGCTTTTGCAGTCAACTGGAAGAAAAGAGGACGAAGGTGTGACCCCTTTCCTCCTCTTTAAAAACAACTTTGTGAAGAAGCTTTTTTGTGAAGAAATAAAAGTAGTATTTACTTACATACATAATCCAGGTCTTGAAGCAGCAATTACAGTAACAAAATGGATACTCATCGCAAAAAACTGGAAAACTCAAGATCTGGAAGAGTGGCAGATGCAGCTGATGGACTATATGCAACTGGCCGAGATGACCGGCAGAATCCGAGACCTGGGAGAAGAGAAGATTGAGGAAGACTGGAAGAAATTTAAGATGTATCTACAAAAACATTGTAATTTGGTTGAATGTTAAGAAGGATGCTAGATTATAAAAAATTGGCCACCACTAAATTAGATTTATTTGAGGATAAGTGAGACTAAAGAAAATATAAAATTTTTTGGAAGAATTGCTAGATTATATTTGAATGAGTGGACACGAGATTGTAAACAAGTTGATAATTTGTTTGGAAAAACCTTTTAACGATGTAAATGGGAGCGGGAGATGCGAGGGAGTCCAAAGAAGTGGTGAAACTATGTTTGTGACAGAAGTAAGATTGTTTATTATTTGTGCATTCATATTCAAAAACTTTAATAAATATTTATTAAAAAAAAAATTACAGTAACAAAATGAAGACAGGTTTATAACTATTTAAGTTAGAAAAGGACAAAACGGAAGGTCAAAAATGATGTCTGAGCTGCAGAACGCATACATGCACATGTGGTCAACTTGAAAGCATGATGGAAAAAAGAGAGGAGTTTGCCCAGGTAGGAAGGATGTAGTGTTGCCACTTCCTGCCGAGGCAGACAAAGGAAGTGATTTCACAGAGTTCTCTCTAGCAGATTTTGCAAGAAAGCTCTGAGTCCCAGCCCCTTCATGTGCCCATCTGGCAAAACATGAATTGCTGGTTTGACTGCAATAATTTTCCACACTAGGAGCCACTGGTGAAAGCTGAGTTCAGGGTGAGGACCAAAGGTGGACAAAGTATCGCAGAACGGCCATGACATGTTCCCCACCAGAGGTTCTACCCCTCCTCTAACACTCTGAAAGCAAACCACCTCAGTCAAATCAAGTTTGCCAACCTAAGGGACACACACTTCATCGTTTCACAAGCAAAAACAAGGGGAGACATGTTACACATCAGAATTATCGCACCAAGAGTCCTTCCCCATTTTTTATAAAATTTATATATCACTTCTCCTTCAAAAAGCTCCAGGTGGTATACATAACTCCTCCCTTCCACTTTATCCTCACAACAAGCCTGTGAGGTAGGCTAGGTACCACCAGAGGCTGTAAGTATTGAAGTTTTCAAAGCTTGCTTTTCTTTTTTTACTGTGTCTTCCCAGATCGTAGTGAAGGGATGTTGGGGGGATATGTTTACATTTATGTCTTTGTTTGAAAAGGCAAGTGCCATGTTCAGGTGTACACTTCTAGGCCTAACCCTCATGGCTAACCACACTCCTGATGAAGGTGGGCGAAGAAGAAGAAGAAGAAGAAGAAGAAGAAGAAGAAGAAGAAGAAGAAGAAGGGTCTTTTTTGGAGTTGCCCCGTGGATGTATTCTTACAGGACACAACTTACTTTATCTCCCTTTTAAGCATTCCAGGCAAGCATAAGCTGGCCAGTGTTCTTCGTGCTTATCATCTTTTGTGGCTTTTACTACCATGGTTCACTAGTGATTTTATGTATTTTTTACACACACACACACAAAGCCAGTGTTATTTGGTCTAAGCATTGTTGGGCTGGTTCTGAAGTCTGTTTGGAATCATTGTGCCACAGCAAATATTAGAGAGGGTGTTAACAGACATTCAAAATAAGCTCTTTCTCTTTTGTGCATGTTAAGCAGATATTAGCTTGCACAAAGACCTTCTGGAAGGGATAAATGCATAATGGTAGATTCAGTCTGCACTGGGCTCTTCTTGTCCTAAAGTCACACCCCACCCAAAAAAAACCCACCCACCAATATTTGTTGCATTTCTCCAAGCTTTGGGTTCCCCCAGACCTGTTGGTTCCTCACACATGGGTGTTGCCAATTTGACTAGATAACTAACAGCATTCAAGTCAGAGCACTGGAAATAGATGGAATGATTTATAGCATCTGGGACATCCATGGCAGTACACAACTTGGGATTCTTTTGAGGAGATTGGGGCAACACTTCTAGTAAATACAAAAGCTGCAAAAGCTATAAAATGTGCATCAACACAGACCAGCTGTTGTTGTATCAGACAACCAAAAAGTGACTGGGAATGTGGAAAACGTTAGATTTTATTTTTTTTTTTTTAAATATTTTTATTAATTTTACAGAATAAAAAAGAACAAAGAATAAAATACAAAAGTTTCATAAATCATATTTCTTTTACAGAATCTTTTGGACTTCCCCACATCTTCCCGAATCTGCATTATTTATAATGCCAATTTCAGCATTTTGTTATCTTATTTCATCACTTATTGTATCTTTCATTTTGTCATGTTACCCTTTTCAATATATTTATAACCCAATGTTCATAATACAAAGTCTTCAGCTATTTATTATCTTATTTCATTACTTATTGTATCTTTCAGTTCATTATTGTATCTTTCAATTTCATGTTACCAAAGTCAAAGTTATTGTGACCATGATCTTATATATTGTGATTAAAACGTAATGCAATAAAGATTTTTCTTAATTTCACCTCTCTTTTCTTGTGCCTTAATTTTAATTTCACCTAATTACCATTGCTGGGGCTAATATTTCCTAAAAAGTGCATTTTCTTAACATTCATACAGCTTATAATATTTTTGTAAATAGTCCTTAAATTTTTTCCAGTCCTCTTCCATTTTTTCTTCTCCCAAGTCTCGGATTCTGCCAGTCATTTCCGCCAGTTCCATATAGTCCATCAACTGCGTCTGCCATTCCTCCAGTGTGGGTAAATCTTGTGTCTTCCAACACTTTGCGATGAGAATTCTTGCTGCTGTTGTAGCATACATAAAAAAGGTTCTATCCTTCTTTAACACATTCTGGTCTACAATGCCCAGAAGGAAGGCCTCCGGTTTCTTAGGCAAGGTATATCTAAATACCTTTTTTAACTCATTATAGATCATTTCCCAAAAGGCCTTCACTTTCGGACATGTCCACCAGAGATGAAAGAACGTCCCTTCCGCCTCTTTACACTTCCAGCATTTATTATCAGACAAGTGATATATCTTAGCAAGCTTGACTGGGGTCATGTACCACCGGTATATCATTTTCATAATATTTTCTTTCAGGGCACTACATGCCGTGAATTTCAATCCGGTGGTCCATAACCTTTCCCAGTCCTCAAACATAATGTTATGTCCAATATCCTGTGCCCACTTTATCATGGCGGATTTGACTGTCTCATCCTGTGTATTCCATTTAAGCAGCAAGTTATACATTCTTGAAAGTAATTTGTCTTTAGGTTCTAACAATTCTGTCTCTAATTTCGATTTTTCCACCTGGAACCCAACCTTTTTGTCTGTTTTGAAAATTTCCCGAATTTGGGCATAATGCAACCAGTCTCGCACCTTACTTTTTACATTTTCAAAACTCTGCAGCTTCCAATTGTCACCATCTTTTTCTATTAATTCCCAATATTTTGGCCAGTAGGCCTCCATGTTAAGTCTCTTGCGTGCCTTGGCCTCTGCCGGTGAAAGCCACCTTGGTGTTTTACTCTCCAATAAGTCTTTATATTTTGTCCAGACCATAAAAATTGCTCTTCTAACAATATGGTTTTTGAACATTTTATGAACTTTAACCTTGTCATACCACAAATACGCATGCCACCCAAAAGCGTTATCAAACCCTTCCAGATCTAGGACATCGGTGTTCTCTAACAAAAACCAGTTTTTCAACCAGCAGAAGGCTGCAGATTCATAATATAACCTCAAGTCTGGCAGGGCAAATCCCCCCCTTTCTTTCGCATCTGTTAGTATTTTAAACTTAATTCGGGGCTTTTTGCCCTGCCAAACAAACTTAGAAATATCCCTCTGCCACTTTCCAAAGCATACCACTTTGTCCACAATCTGCAGGGTCTGAAACAAAAATAACATTTTCGGCAAAACATTCATCTTTATAGCTGCTATTCGGCCTAACAAGGAAAGTTTTAGTCTTGTCCAAGTTTCCAAATCCCTTTTGATTTCTGACCAACATTTCTCATAGTTGTCCTTAAACAAATTCAAGTTTTTAGAAGTCAAGAACACCCCTAAATATTTTACCTTTTTAACCACATTTAATCCTGTCTCTTTCAAAAACTCATCTGTTTCTGTAGACGTTAGGTTCTTAGCTAAGACCTTAGTCTTTTGCTTGTTCAACTTAAATCCCGCCACCCGACCATAATCAGATATTAAATCCAAAACTCTTTTTGTGCTAGAAACTGGCTCCTGTAATGTTAGTACCAAATCATCTGCAAATGCTTTCAGTTTATATTGTTTCACTCCGACCTCAATGCCCCGAACTGACCGGTCCCTTCTAATCATATTCAAAAGCACCTCCAGGACCGAGATAAACAATAATGGGGATAGAGGGCACCCTTGTCGTGTCCCTTTTTCAATATTGAATTCCTCCGTCACCACATTGTTTACTATCAATTTAGCTTTTTGGTCTGAATATATTGCTTCTATACCATTTTCAAACCCCCGTCCCACTCCCATCCCTTCCAAATTTTTCTTCATGAACATCCAAGAAATGTTGTCAAAGGCTTTCTCCGCATCAATAAAAATTAACGCCGCTCTAGTGTTAATATTTGTTTGTAAGAGTTCCAAAATGTCAATAATGTTTCTCGTATTGTCAAACAAATGCCTACCCGGGAGAAAGCCTGCTTGGTCCTTGTGAATCACTTCATTCAATACCTTTTTAAATCTATTTGCCAAAATGTCTGCAAAAATTTTGTAATCCACGTTTAGGAGTGAGATGGGACGGTAGTTCTTAAGTTGAGTCTTTTCAGTTTCTGTTTTAGGAATCAATGTGATGAAAGCTTCTTTCCACGTTTCTGGTGCCTTCTTACCCTCCATAATCTGGTTACATACCTCCATCAAGGGTTGTATCAAATAGTCCTTCAAAACCTTATAATATTTGGAGGTAAGTCCATCAGGGCCTGGAGATTTGCCTAATTGGAGGTTCTGTATGGCACTCTCGATTTCCTGCTGTGTAACTTTAACATTCAGGGTTGTTCTCATTTCCTGAGGAATTTTTTGTAATCCGTTAGTTTTAATAAATTGATCTATCTCAGATTCTTTCTGCGGCCCTTGTGCATAGAGATCTTTGAAATATCTCTGGAAACATTTCCTAATTTCTTCAGGCTTCTGAACCATTCTTCCTTCAATCTCTAGATTTGTAACTGTATTTAATTTTTGTCTTTTTTTCAACTGCCATGCTAGCAGTTTCCCACATTTATTTGCTGAATCAAAAGATCTTTGTCTCATTTGTTTAATTTTCCACTCCACTTCTTGGTTTATCAGTTTCATATATTGGGCCTGGAAAAATTTCACTTCTCTCAGCACTTCCTTAGACTTGGGCCTAGATCTTAATTTCCTTTCACCCTCACTTATTCTCTCCAATATCTTCTGCTTCTTTTCATTCCAGAGTCTTTTCTTTACAGTGTTTTGTTGTATTAGAAACCCTCTCATCACCGCTTTACTTGCGTCCCAGATTGTTCTTTTTTCCACCGTAGTGTTCAGATTTATCTCAAAGTAGTCTTTCAAAGTTTTTTGGGCCTTCTTCACAATCTCCTGATCTCTGAATAAAGTGTCATTCATTTTCCATCTGAAGGATCCGGTTATGTTTAGTCTCAATTCCATTTTCAAAGCATTATGGTCGGAGCAAGTTTTTGGGCAGATTTCCACTTTTCTAGTTTTAGGTGCCAGTCCTTTAGTTATCCATATTTGGTCGATTCGTGTCCATGACAAATGAGCTTCAGAAAAGAAAGTTCCTTCTTTTCCTAGGGGGTTCTTGACTCTCCATATATCAATCAAATCCATATTGTCTGTCATTTCAAAAAAAGTTTTAGGTAGTCTGCCTTCTTTTGTTATATTTACACTCTGCGACTTATCCATATTTACAGAGACAACCCCATTCATATCTCCCAACATAATAATGTTGTTATAATCCAGATAGTCCAGTAAAGTCTCATGCAGCTTCTTAAAAAATTCCGATTTTCCATCATTTGGCGCATAAATTCCTAATATCAAAAATTTTTCACCATGTGTGTAAATTTCAATAGCCAAAATTCTGCCTTGTTCATCTTTAAATAGAAATTTCGGTGACAGGCTCTCCTTTGCGTAGATCACTACTCCTCTTTTCTTAACTCTGTCCGAAGAAATAAATTCTTGGCCTAGCCTTTTATTGATTAGCACTTTCCGATGAAGCCTTGTCACATGTGTTTCTTGCAGACAAATAATGTCCAATTGCTCTTTCTTCAATATATGGAATACTTTCCTTCTTTTTTCTGGAGAATTTCCGCCATTTATATTCCAACTAAGAAGTTGCAGAGACATCCTGAGTCAATTTGTAGACCTTACAATGGGGTGTCTAGATCTCCCGTTCCCGGCGGTGGCAGTGATGGTCCAGCTCCAGGCTGTTTAGTTCCTGGTGGTGGAGGTGGCCAAGACGCAACTGCTCCTTTCTGGAGGTCTTCCCCGTTGTCGTGAAGAAACTTCTGCTGGTCCTCTGGTGTTCTGATTCTTGTTTTCCTTCCTTTATAACTAAATGATAGTCCTTGTGGGAACTCCCACCTATAAGGGATTGTGTTGTTTCTCAACAACTTTGCCAGTTCTAAGTATGAGGCTCTAAGATCCAATAACAATTTGGGTATATCTCTGTAAATTTCAGCCTTTTTACCTTCTATCTCTAGAGATTTTTTGAAATGTAGGCCTAGTATCTTGTCTCTTTCCTCTCTTGATTTCAGAATAACCAAACAATCTCTGGACTTGTCTTTCTTCACCGATCTGCCCAGTCTAAATGCAGTCACAATTTTAAAGTCTTTATCCTCTTCTATTCCCCAAAATTTGGAGAATAAAAGTGTCAAAAATCCCTCCAAGTTGCCTTCCTCCAATTCTGGGACAGCTCTCAACCTGAGGTTATTCTCCTTGTTTCTCAATTCCACCATCGACAGGTAGGCCTGTTGTTCCCCTACCTGTCTTTGCAGAGGCTTGATTTCGCCTTTAATCTCATCAACTTTTTTACTTGCTTGCTCCGCTTTTTGATAGGCTTCCACAGCTAATTTATGATTTTCAGCTGTAGCTCCTTGTAGATTCTCAATTGCCTGTGTGTTCTGAGAGACCTTTTCAGAAAGTACGCCAATAGTAGTTAGAAAACGTTAGATTTTAAATTTCGTGTATTTAGATCTTATCTGGCTCTGTTCTTCGTTTTCCTGTTTTTATTGTTAATTATAATTCATTGTTATTGTTACTCATCTTGGAAGTCCTTGAGAAGGCCAAAAGGCAGGATAAAATTTTATTCATATAAATAAATTTGCTTTATGTGAACATTCCCCTTTGTCTGTAAAAACAGAGAATTGGAAAGATGAAGGCAAAAGCAGCCAAAAGTTGGATGTTGAATCCCCAGTGCCTATTATTTCCCCCTATGCTCTAGAGTTAGTTTCCCACTCCTCCTCTCTGGTGCAGAAATCTAGGGGGTCAGAAACTGCAGGTGAGAAATTGCTGGTCAAAACTGCAATTTAGAACCAGGTCAAGTGGGAAGGGACGGGCTCCGTGCAGAATTTGGGGGTAGAAAGGATTCCAAATCATAGAATCATAGAATCATAGAATCATAGAATCATAGAACTGTAGAGTTGGAAGGGACCCTGAGGATCATCTAGTCCAACCCCCTGCAATGCAGGAATATGCAGCTGGTCCATACAGGGATCGAACCTGCAACCTTGGCGTTATCAGCACCATGGTCTAACCAACTGGCTCTTTTTGAACCAGAATAAACGCTTGACAAGAGATGTGCAGCATTTAGGAATTCAATTGGCTCTCCTGGAACTCACATCCAAGTATGGGTACAATCTTTTACTCGCTTACCTAGGAGTAAGCCCCATTGTTTATTTATTCTGTTGTTTTATCGTTACATTAATAGCCCACCTTTCCTGCAGAGAACTAGGCGAGCGTGGTTCTCATCAGGTTATGCTGAGCAACTAGCTGAGCCCAGGGTCACCCGGTAAATTTCATGGCTGATCAATGAAGGCTCCTTGCCCTTGCACCGGCGTAAAAATGGTTGCTGCTTTTTAAAGTGCCGGGTCTGTCACTTTCCTCATTGTTATGTACTGTTTATATGGTGTTGGTTTGTATGTGTTTTGTTTTTTAATTATGTTGTAAGCAACCCTGGGTGGTGTATTTACCCTAGAAGGGCAGAACATTGACGCTCAAAGAAATATGCAGAGGGATCGAACCAAACGTCTGCCCTCATTATTCAAACTTTCCTTTTTCTGGTTCAAAGAAAAGCTACCCCTGTAGTGTTATTTGAGGACAAGGGTTCCTAACTCGTGGTTAAAATTTGGGATGTTTTGATGTCATAATGATGATGACCATTATTCATTGTTGCTTTGTTGTTGCTGCTCTTTTTGTGTTAAAAGTCCGTGGTTCTTTGCTGTGATGATAACGTTGCTAAAAACTATCATTTTCGCTTATTATGATTATAGCTGGTATTGAGATCATATGACACGCTCTGCACCTGCGTCGAGCTGAGCAGGGTCTGGTATGGTTTCAAATTTGATGGGGGGGCGGCCGCCTGTTGAGATCCCTGAATTGGGGGCGGGGGGGCGGGTTGGACTAGATGACCCTCGGGGTCCCTTCCAACTCTACAATTCTATGATTCTTCTAGGAAGCCACTTTCAGGAGGGAAAAGCCCTGATTTCGATTTCCAGCATTTTAAAATGCGACTCTGGAGCGGAAAGCGTGGAGTGCGTTTCGTTTCTTCCAAGCAAGCTTCCCTCGCTCGCCAGCATCCAGCGCTCCAACTCTCATCTAAAGGAAGCATCTTCCTTACTCGCGAGGAATGCCCCCCGCGCGTGGCTTGCCCGGAAGGATCGTCACCAGGTTTCGGTGCAGAGAAACGCACGTGTTCAGCGCAGCTCTCTCCAAAGCTTCAGAGAAATGCGCTTTGCTACCTCGAGACGCCGCGAATTGAACCTGGCACCGTCTGCGCGCAAAGCAAATGCGCTTCCACTGAGCCAAGGCTCTATATCATCCCGTCCCGTCGGACTGTCATTGATCAGAAAGAAGTCTAGCTCTCCCGGGGGTCCACCAGCAGAATGAGCAGCAGCACCCCGCTCCAGCAAGGCTGACTTGATCCAGAGTTTGGAGAAAGTGAAGTATTCACCGAGGCCCCAGCATTTAAAATTAGCTACCTGCGGCCCTGATCCCTCTGGTCGTTTGCCTCCGTCTAAACCATCCCTTGTGGGAATCTTAAGCTAGGGGCTCATCCACACAACACGTGGGACAGGTGGGAACGCGGAGATCTGCTCTTTCCGCTAAACCCATCACTCTCCCGTCTCAATTTGTCGTGTTGGTTCTGAGATTTAAAATCGTAATAAAAGGCTTACATCACAAACTCTCCTTTCCTCTGTCGTGGACCCAAAGAGGTCTCTTTCACCCAAGCACTGACCTAGACTAAGACCTGCTTGTCTCCAGCAAGGTGGTAAGCTAAGCTAAGGTAAGGCAAGGTGGTAACCACGGAGAATCGTAAGAGTTGAAAGGGACCCACAAGGGCCATCTAGTCAAACCCTAAATGATCCTTGACAGATGGCCCAGCCAACCCTCCAACGAAGGAGACTGCCCACCACCTTTCGAGGAAGTCTTCTCCTACTCTGGGGCTGGGTACCAAGAGGTACAGGGGCGCAGGTGGCGCTGTGGTCTAACCCACTGAGCCTCTTGGGCTTGCTGATTGGAAGGTCTGCGGTTCCAATCCGCACGACGGTGGTGAGTTCCCGTTGCTGTGCCCCAGCTCCTGCCAACCTAGCAGTTCGAAAGCAGGCCTGTGCAGGTAGATAAATAGGTACCGCTCCCGCGGGAAGGTAAAGGGCGTTTCCGTGCGCTCTGGCTTCCGTCCCGGTTAGTTTCTGGTTAGTGTGTTTGCTAGGCTTTGGGGACATCTTGCTCCTTCACACTTAGGTTCTTGGACGCTTAACTAGATGTGGGTGCTGTGTAATACCTGTCCAAAGGTGGAGAACTTGCAGCCTGCCATATGTTGCGGGACTACAACTCCCACCAGCCCCTAGGAGGCTGATGAAAAACTTTCTGACAATTAAATTGGTTTGATAGTGGAACAGTCTCCCTCCAGAGGTGGTGGACTCTACTTCCGTGGAGGTTTCTAAGGTTGGACGTCCATCTGCCGTGGATGCTTTAGCTGAGATTGCAGGGGGTTGGACTAGATGACCCTTAGATCCCTTCCAATTTTGTGATTCTATAAACATATAGCAGGCCGCATATGTTTCCCATCCTTCTTGTAAGTCCTTCTCTAATTCGTTTTGGGACGGGAGTGGGCACAAACTTTGAAATCGTATTGATCAGAAATAAGGAGCTGGTGTTATAGATTCAGTAGGAAATTCTATCTTTCTAAATAGATACAGTATAGGAAATATCTAACAGTAGCAAATTATTTCTCTCTTCTCCTGTATCATTGCAACATTTACTCTTTCCCGCACTCCACGTGGGAATTACGCGATATCCTTCTTTCATCCAACTGAAAAATGCCCAGCGATGTTTTGGTTTACAAACGACCTAGCAGCGAATAAATACGGAAACTTCGAAACTTTTCCTTCCCCAGGAAGTTACATATTGCAACCACTTCTTCCAATATGCATTTCATGATCAAGTTCTCTCTTTTAAAGGATGCTTGGCTTCTTTTTTTAATTGCTTTTGCAAAGTGTAGAAAGCCACAAAAATAATTGATCAGATTCTGCACGACCGATTTTATTATTTAATCTCAGACGAGATCGCATTATATTCACACACCCCTTCCCCCACTCTTTCTTCCAGGCAAGAGACGTCTTGTTTTGTCGCTGATTTTAATTGTTTTATCTTTAAAAAAAAAAAAAAAACAAAGTGCAATGGCATTGAACTGGTTTTGCAAAGGATGTTGTTACTGCTGTTCTCTTTACAAACCGAACTGTTTTCATATAAATTAATAAAAGGTTAAGATGCTAATACAATGTTATCATTAGCTTTTAAAAGAAAAAGGGGGGATGGACAGTCTACAGTGTTCGTTATTATACAAAAGGGGGAGACCAATATTGTACTCCACATTTTTTCAAAGTCAATTACAGTAACTAAAACGAATGGGGGAATTTCTTTTTGAGCAGGAAGAAGTTGGAACATAACTCCACAGCAAATTTAATACGCTTTTTTTCTGGGAACAGGTAAGGTCAACCATTTAAAAATACTCATTTCTCCCAGGCCTGCTTCCAAAAAAGAAAAGAAAAGAAAACCAAACAAAAAAATTAAATTTAAATTAAATCAGATGCTAGTAATTAAATAGCCTTATTGGCATCTGGCATAAGGAACATTTTATGCTTGGCAAACAGCAAAAGAGATCATTAGCTTCATTTTCTAGGACTCAATTAAAACTGAGGGGAAATAAAGGAAAATTTGTAGCCATTCACTTGGAAGAATATCTAGATGAATTCAAAGGATCTCGCTTCCAAGGAAGTGTGCAGGGGAGCAGAGCGACTAAATTCAAATCTGAGGCTGTAGCCAACTGTGCAAATGCCAACATTACACAAAATTCTGCTTCTGTCTGATGAAGACTCCTGTGTGACCCTCAAACTTGCCTAATCTTACACTGACAGAAGACGATTCGCTGAAACGAAACTGGTTATATTTCCTTCCGTCTCCCTTTTCGGAGCCCCAACTCTGGCACCGATTAGACATATTGCGCAGCCAGCGAAGGAGAGGGACAGGAGAACAATTATGAGCTATTTCAGAAAATAAATCCCTACCTGCTTTCATATGCCACAAATCTCACTACGAGAAGGACTTTTAGAAGCGAGCTTTCCCCCAATAAAGCCACACGGAGGAGTAAAGGAAATGCAAACAGCCAACGCACTCTTTCTAGGCGCGCGCGCACACACACATACACTCAAACGAACAAGAAACCAAAGTATTGTACACGTTAAATATTCACAGTCAAAGAAGTCCGCTCGCTTCCCCCCCCCCCCCATTACGGTATTTACAGAGTCGCCCACGGACGTAGTTCTGAGTCTGGCCAGCAGGGGGCAGAGAGGGGAGAACGAAGTTGGCCGTCGAGCGGCGCCGATCCCCTTTGCGGAATCAGGGAGGGAAGCGGGGGCCGCACAGCCGGCCCGCCGACAGTCATTCCCCACCACCACCACCAGCAGCAGCAAACAAAACTGAAACACGTCGGGGAACCTCTTCTCCTTCTTCTCTGGGTAGAAAAATAGATCTGTACATCTGTCTGGAGGGGGTGCAGGGTCGTGGAAGAAGCAGCCGTCGGGGATGGATGGATGATGAGATCGGGGCTCCTCGCTCTCCTTCTACCGGGCGGGATCTAGGCGGGATCTCTGCCGTCTAGGAGGATCCCTCGTTCTCCGAGGTGTGAAGGAGGAGGCTGGCGCTGGCGCCCCCGGTCTTGTGCTTCTTCAGCAACTGCGTGATCTTCTCGTCGTCCGAATTGGGGTCCAGGGGCTTGTTGTAGTCGTCGTCGTCTTCCTCGTTCTCCGAGGCGCCCTTCAGCCGCTCCGTCTCGGAGTCTTGCTTCTTCTTGGCCGTAGCCATCTCAGCCGCGTGCTTCTTCCGCCACTTGGTCCTCCGGTTCTGGAACCAAACCTGCACAAGGGCGCGGAGAGAGCAAGAGAAACGAGGTAAAGCAAGAGACCCAGTTTCACCCCCCTCGCAAGGCCACCCGAGTTCCGTTTAGGCGCAGTTTTTCATTCGACCCGGATTAACGAATCCGGAGCGATCGGCTAGATGGCTCTATCATCCGCTGATGCGAATTTAAACCTGCTTCTCACGTTCTCAAGCAGGCAGGAAGGAGGGGATCTGGCCTCACCAAAGACTCCGGCATATGCACTCTTAATCCGGATTAATCCATTAATCCGGGGTGACTCGCAACTCTGAGTTCTGTGCTCACCTGTCAACAGGTTAAAGTGGTAATACCTAAATTCCTGGGAACAAGCCCCATTCAACTCAGTGGAACTTAATTCGAATAGGCTTGAGAAAGGAAGGGTGAGTGTGAAAGTTGTCTGGCGTCTCCCTAAACCACACACAACACCTCACTTTAGAAATTCCTGACGGAGCATCATCTGCATAAAACTGCAGCCTCTAATTATGGAACGGCTAATTCAACTAGTTCGTATCACTGGTGCAGTTAGGCAAGTTGACACTTTGAACTTGATGGTCTCACCGGGACCTATTTAGATGGTAAAATAGAATTATAGCATTGTAGAGTTGGAAGGGACCTTGAGGGCCATCTAGTCCAACCCCCTGCAATGCCCAATGTGGGGCTCAAACCACAACCCTGAGATTAAGTCTCAAACTCTACCGACTGAGCTGTCCAGTCTGCATTACTTCGAAATCTGGCAAGTCAATTGTGTAGACGTACTCATCCCGAGTGGCACCCTGAACTTCTGCCCCGAAGTCCTGCCCTAATGTTGGCCACCCTGCCTTTCTCCCAATGGAAGTTCAAGACGGCTTACACAGGGCTCCCTCCAGCTCCTTAGCTGCAGCAAGACCATATTGCCTTCAGACGATCGTGATAATATTGCTTTCAGTCGTTTGCCACCTGCGACCTTGTTAATTAATCCAAATAATTTAAGATTCCATGCTAAAAACCACCAGTGCATACGAGTATCCCCATTGAACTAAAGAAGCACATGTGCAAAAAACCCCAGCATACGTCTCCTGATTAAAGGAAATTAAGTACCAACATTTATATGCAAAGTGAAGAAGTGTATGCTCCCCTGGTTTTGTATGTAATGGACACTGAGATTAGAATTCTATTTCATCTAGATTCTACAGGAACACCCTGCCTGTACCTGGCAAACTGGTAAAAGGGTTTAAATAACGGGTTGTGCCCATAGTTCTGTGCTTCCCTCAAATATACCTCCTTCTTCAAATTATTTTGTATTAGTTTTAATAATTCCATAGTCCCACAACGGCTGGAGGGCATTGTACTAGCTACCCTATAGCACAGGCAACAGCTGCTTCTACAAACTATTAGCTTCCGAACGACCGGTATCTCAGTAAAGACCATGTGCTTAGATCTGAAGCTGATTTGGTTAAAAATTAATAATCATCATCTGTGGGGACAATAACCAACCTAGTTAAAAGAAAGCAAGGCAACCCTCCACACCAGGATCATAAATCCACTTCTTTGGAAGTCAGTGCTAATGAAAGTGATAGGGTTTACTCTTGAGTTTGTTGCTTGCAGTCATAAGTGATCCCTGCCCAAGAGTCTAAGCCACTAGAACAGGGGTCAGCAAACTTTTTCAGCAGGGGGCCGGTCCACTGTCCCTCAGACCTTGTGGGGGGGCGGACTATATTTTTTGGGGGGAAATGAATGGATTCCTATGCCCCACAAATAACCCAGAGATGCATTTTAAATAAAAGCACACATTCTACTCATGTAAAAACACCAGGCAGGCCCCACAAATAACCCAGAGGTGCATTTTAAATAAAAGCACACATTCTACTCATGTAAAAACACGCTGATTCCCAGACCGTTCATGGCCCAGATTTAGAAGACGATTAGGCCGGATCCGGCCCCCGGGCCTTAGGTTGCCTACCCATGCACTAGAAGTTCTCCTGTGTGAGCCTTGCTGAAATGAATGGGAGCTGTGAAGAGCAGAGCCCTTGCCTAGTTCTCATTCATTCCCATGCACCATGGAATTTGTGCAGAAGGACTTCAGGGGGGGGGGGAATCTCCCTTTTGCAGAGGCATACCGAGGCTGCCTTGGGACGCGGGTGGCGCTATGGGTAAAACCTCAGTGCCTAGGACTTGCCGATTGTATGGTCGGCGGTTCGAATCCCTGCGGCGGGGTGAGCTCCCGTCTTTCGGTCCCAGCTCCTGCCCACCTAGCAGTTCGAAAGCACCTCTAAGTGCAAGTAGATAAATAGGTACCGCTTTATAGTGGGAAGGTAAATGGCGTTTTCGTGTGCTACACTGGTGCTGGCTCACCAGAGTAGCTTTGTCACGCTGGCCACGTGACCCGGAAGTGTCTCCGGACAGCACTGGCTCCCGGCCAGTGAGATCAGCGCACAACCCTAGGGTCGGACACGACTGGCCCGTACGGGCAGGGGTACCTTTACCTTTACCTAGGCTGCCTTGTGCCCTTGGCTGTATCAGTGACCCCTACCCCATCTCTTGAGTGCCTCTGCCAAGGTGCTCAGAGAAGCCTGTATGCCTTGCCAACTCAGAACAACAGAGGAATATTCCAGGCAGCAGGTGGGTGGGTGGGCAGGTTCCTAACCACTCTGAATCAAAGTGGAGGGGCAGCATTTTTGCACCCCCTGGGCCTGTGCCCTGGTGGGTGCCAACCTAGTCAACCACTAGGGATGACCCTGCCCCTTTGAACAAATCAACTTAAACTGGGGAGTTGTAGAGGCCATGTTCTACATATACAAGGTCCCATGTTCAATGCCCAGTGTCTTCAGGGAGGACTGGGAAATACTTGATGCCTGAAACACTGGAGAGATGTTCTACTCATTGTAGACAGCCCTGAGTTATAAAGCCCAGTGGCCTGACTTGTTATAAGGCACCTTCTTATGTGGTAACCCAAAGTTGCTTTTGCTGTTGTTTAATTGTGCAATCTTTCATCATAAAGGTATGATGAAAAGTTAGCACCATTTTGCCTATTGATCATATAAAGACCGCCAATTTCAATTGCTTATGGTGCACTTGATTAAATTCATTTGTCTATGTTTTTGTTCTGAATATATTTTTTATTAAATATTCTTCTTGGGTAACAATAGTACAAATAAAGTCTCTTTTTTCAAGTCTGTTAAATTCCCTTGGTCGGTTTAAAAGAAAGGAGATTTTTAAAAAATGATTGTCAAAACAAATATTACAGAAACCGTGTGTAGCATGTGTGATACTAGGGGAGGCCTTCTCCATCCTTTCACACACAAACACACATTTGAAGGAAACTGCTCTTCTAAGTTGTTACCGGCTACAACATTTGCAAGCATTCTTTAAAGCGATTGAGTCAGGTCTTAATATATCTCTTTGCTGGAGATGCTACATTTAGCTCTCACTTCCAGATGATTTGGACATGATCCACTCACACCTGCTTCTCTGGAAGACCCTGTAAAAATGAATGGGAGGGCAGTGAATGGCATCTTCCATTGGAGGTGGCATCTGGGCAGGGCTTGAGGGGCAGTCATGCAGGTTGGACATACAACATGTTGTAGTAAGTTGACTATGATGCCTCTAGTGGTGAATACTTGGCAATGAATTTAGGCAGCCGAAATGGGACACTTGTGAATGATGTGCAGTTTCCAGAACTGGAGAACTTCCAGAACTCTAAAACTTGATGACCAACTATGAATTGGCTACATTACCCTTATGACAATAATTTGTTGAGAGATCCCTGAGAGATCTGCATTGGCTCCCAGTACGTTTCCGAGCACAATTCAAAGTGTTGGTGCTGACCTTTAAAGCCCTAAATGGCCTCGGTCCAGTATACCTGAAGGAGCGTCTCCACCTCCATCGTTCAGCTCGGACACTGAGATCCAGCGCCGAGGGCCTTCTGGTGGTTCCCTCATTGTGAGAAGTGAGGTTACAGGGAACCAAACAGAGGGCCTTTGGTAGTGGCGCCCGCCCTGTGGAACACCCTCCTACCAGATGTCAAAGAGATAAACAACTACTTGACATTTAGAAGACATCTGAAGGCAGCCTTGTTTAGGGAAGTTTTTAATATTTAATGCTGTATTGTTTTTAACACTCGATTGGAAGTGCCCAGAGTGGCTGGGGAAACTCAGCCAGATGGGTAGGGTATAAATAAATTATTATTATTATTATTATTATTATTATTATTATTATTATTATTAAGCATTTTTTAAAAAACAAAACAAAACACCCAAGCAGTTCTTGGTCATGTTCATGAACTTCCTATTAACTTATCTGTTATTTTAAGATCATCTGCAAACTTACTGCAGTAGATAAGGATACAAATACGGTAACAAGCCCAGAGCCCAACTTAGGAGATGGAGCCAGAAAGTCAAACATGCAGATGGTCTGAATTATCACATTTTTAAAATAAATGGAAAAACACACGTCATCATCTAAACCTTAGATTCTCAGGAGCCCATCCACTCCCCGCCCAATAAGACAATTCAGTCCAGAGTCTAGCATTACCTTCCCAATTGCACTACTGCCTCCCATTCATTTCAGCGAGGTTTGCCCAAGGGAGTTTGCCAGTAGACAGGACTGTGCCCCTTCTCCTGCCAGTTGTAAGTGGCACTGTGAACTAACACTACCAAGCAACCGCTGTTAGGTCTCACCCAGTGTCATGATTGCATGGCTAGTATCGTTAGAGCAGCAATCCTGCAGTCTAAATGCACTTCCTCCATCCAACAAGGCAGATCCGTTTGCAGAAGGATTCTTAGGCATGCATGAGCAATACAGAGCAGATGTGCCTCTGCATGGCTATCCTCATGTGCATCACAGTGTGAATTCACTGGATGTCTTCTGATATGTGTGTGGGTCCCCATTCAAAGCTACTAACTCTGGGTAGTCCTGGGAGTCCCGTTGGAATCAATGGAACTTCCCAAGTAAATGAGGTCAGGATGCCACCGGGCATCCCAATTTTATCGCTGCCAAGAGTGATATTTTGGACTAATATTCCAAATTGACTTTTCATATCCATATCACATTGTGCACTGGTATTTTAGCATTCTTTAATTATTGGTGTTCATACTGCTGCAAATAAATCCCCTATTAAAAACACAAATGAATAATAGTAATTTTGATAGCTGCAGCAGTTGCTTTCACTGCCAGCTTTTAAAACTATCAGCATATGATTCCCATCAGTGTTAACAATTATATCAATAATTGCTATCCGTTCCATGATTATTGTGACCACCACAAAGCTATTGTAATTGCTGCCATGGAAATTATAACATTCGCCTACTTACTCACTTAGCAATCAGGACAGACATATTCATTTATTGTTGCTGTTCTGCATAAGAACAATTGCTTCTTCAAAGACCAAGAAGCTTTCGCAAGATAGAGTTATTATTAGGAAGGCAAATATTAGCATAATGTGATCGCCAATGCCGTTATAGCAGAAGTCATGTTGATGTGTTGGAGTGATTTATTGCATAAAACGGTGTGAGTGCTTAATATAAGTATTTCTCAGTGCTTTCATTGTGGTTATGTTAGGGTGGCCAGATTAACCTCCTAGTTTTTGTACCCTTCTGCAATCCTGCAGTCCTACGCATTACTACTATGACTATGATTTACTTCTGAGTAAACAGTAAGTCACGCTACATTCTTTCCTTATTTTGCCTCTCCCATTCCTTCCATTCCTTTCACCCCACACCACCCTCCTGGCAAAATTTAAACTGTAGGCTTCTCGGGGCAGAGAACCACACTGCAATTTTTCTTTGGCCTACTTGTCCCGTAAAGTGTCCTGGGCATTGGTTGTGCTGTATGTAAATTGTGACAACAACCATTAACATAATCTAGCTGACATTCTGCGTACCTTTAAATGTCATTGATTTGTATAGCAGAGGTGAGGATTTGCTTGACTCTCTTCTATTCAAATCAATGGCATGCAAAAGTATTTAACCGTGGCTGGATGGTGCCCAGAAATAGCATGTTTATGTCTGGAGCTAAGGAGCTTTTCCCCACCCTGATGCACTAACATCTTAATTAAAATTTCTGTTCCCTATACCTTTGTTTCACTCTTTGACATTTTGTCCAAAGGAGCACCC
The DNA here is from genome assembly GCF_964252035.2 of Podarcis erhardii. Classification (NCBI taxonomy): domain Eukaryota; kingdom Metazoa; phylum Chordata; class Lepidosauria; order Squamata; family Lacertidae; genus Podarcis; species Podarcis erhardii. The sequence goes on along the minus strand of NC_138512.1, from coordinate 66,752,421 downwards.
AGAGCTGGGCTGACTCCCTGCACAAATGATGCTTAACTCCTGTTGAAGACAGCGGGAGTTAAGCAGCACAGCTGCGGGCAGGATTGTCATAAACAAGCAAATGTTGATCTGTGCACTAAAACAAGCTTTTGCATAATAATATGTGGACTGTCTCTCATTTTTGCACTTTTTATTTTCTGCTAAAGTCTTTACATCCACACACCACTTCTTCTTTCTTCTCCCTTATTTGTTTTACTACTGTCTCTCTATCTTTTTGCTTATTTGCTTTCCCTCCCCTCCAGACTAAAATAAAAATATACCAAGCTGCACTGCACTCCCCTCTCCCCAATCTGTCACACCAAAATATGCGCATCCTCATTTGTTATTGCTTTTCTTAAGGGTAATTCAAAGGGAAAGCTCTCCTCCTTCTTAGGTCTATAAATCCCTGGCACCGGGTGGTTTGAAAGAAGGGTACTCAAGTAGACTGTGCTAAAAGTAACCATTGCAACTCCCCCTGCCACCCCCGCTCCACTATTAATATCTTTACACTCCCCCCCCCCAAAAAAGGCAGGACTGTTGTTCTTTTAGATCTAACTACATTTGTACAAATCACCATGTCTTAAGGGAACTTCTGTGGATTGAACTCAATGAGGCTGCCTCCGTTTCCAGTCCAGAAAGAATTGCTCACACTATGTTGTGAAGGGTTACTTGGGAGTAAAGCTTACAATCCTATGCACATATGTTGTGTACATGAACTCAGAAGTAAGCCCAGCTGATTGCAATGGAACCTGTTTCCAGGTGAAAATGCATAAGATGATAGCCTTACTTGGGAGCAAGCCTCATTAGACCTAATATTATCTCCTTCGGATTAGATGTGTATAGGATTGGGATCCACGTCTCCCTGAAATCAGTGGGACACTTTTATCTAGTCCAGGAGATTATAAACACAAAAAGTTAGTGCTGCTCAACTTCTGTTCGAATCAATGAGATTTAAATGAGTCCTGCAGGTTTTTCTCTGGGAAGAATGGGTCCATAAGAGCTTTGGTGTGCAACAAATACATTCCATCACCTCTAATAATACATCGCTCTAATAATACATCTATCTGCTCAGAAAATTAGGAAAGTAGCCTTAAGAAAGATACATGGCAAGGGAAAATATTTTTGTATGTAATAATAATAATAATTATTATTATTATTATTATTATTATTATTATTATTATTATTCCCCATAACTGCACGGTCATGTTCACAATACACATTTGATGCACAATACACTTTTCCCCCTCCCCAAACTCACTGCAATAAGTAGCTGGGGCTTCTGCTCCAAGTATATACAAGTACTTCAGTAATTTATTCACGTTCTTTCCCATATATTTACAGTGACAAATGAGGGTCTCTAGATGACTTCAGGAAGAAGAGACAATCTATAAAGGAACACACACACACACACACACACACACACACTTTGAACACAAACACACGCGCGCGCACCCCAGTCTGTTAAACTACATTTGTTCCAAACGTTGTCTGGAGAATTTTCCCTTTGGAAAAAGGGGTGGCAAGAGTTGAGGGGTAGTGGAACCCTACAGATACACTGTACTCGCATTACGGCCCCCATCTGCGACAAGGCATCTCTTCGTTTTCCCTTGATATAACCACAATCAAGGGAGCGGTGGAGGGAAGCCTTCGTGGGCTCTCAATCTACTTTTTATGCCTGCTAATTCTGCTAATTCAAAGGAATGGATCTCTATGGCTCAAACGAAGGGCTCTGGGGTTCCAGACACGTGCTAAAAATAATTCTAAAAATCCAAATCAGGGAAAGAAGCCACAGGCAAGCAAACTTTGCAACCATTACAGTGCGGCCCTACACGTGTCTACTCAGAAGTAAGCCCCACCCAGTTCAACGGACTATAGGATTGTAGCTTTAATAGTCCTCCAGTAAAATCCTATAAATGTTTACTAGGAAATAAATCCCTATGAGGGTTCATCCGAAAATACAGGGTTGTCATTTTACTGGAGCACTCATTTCATTTTCCTGTTCCTTTTATGCAGCTACATAGAATGCTACGTATAAATGCATAATTATGTATAAAATACAGGCTTTTGAATGCTGTCTCAGGATCACTTTTTTTCTATAAGAACCACAACCCAATCACTCAGCATTTAAATCTGTTGCCTTACAGCTGAATACTAGATGTTGCTGGTACTTTAATATAGTTTTGTGGCTCCAAATAGACCGTTGGGGGGGAGGGACTTCTGGCCCACGGACCTAATTAATCTAATAATATAGAATAACCCATTTATTATGGCATCAGTTTGGGGTTTCTGGAGTCCATCTATGCATCTGATTGAAGTGGACTTTGGTCCAGGAAAGCATATCCTATAATAAAGCCCAAGGCGTCCCAATACTCTTTGGTTGTTTCTCCTGGAAAAGACTTCACACGGCTACCCCTGTCTAATAAATACGTGTTAGGTGCAAAAACCACCACCGTCCAAGTGATGTCAGTGGCAAAACTACCCTTTGATTTAATGCCCCTGGACGGAGCTCCGAATCCAAAGTGATCGCTTTATATGACTGCAGTCATTAATGCTGTATTGAAAGCAGTACTAAATTAGCTGCTGCAATCCACACACCGGAGCAGCCCCGTGGACTCCCACCGCGAGTGACGTGAGATTCATTAGACTTGGGCGAAACTTAGTGCCCAGAAATTGTTCCTCTTAATGACCTCCTCACTTAAATAGTCACCTTCCGGTGGGAGGTCACTCTATCGAAATCCCTTTTTCTAAAGAAGTCTCCTTTCAGCTCCCTTGCAGACCCGACCGTTTATCCACGGTGGCATTTACTCACGAGTAAATGCATTCAAGAGCGGGACGCCTATACTCTTTTCAATAGTTCTCAACGGCGCTTGGGATCGTGGTCCTTAAAAAAAAAGAAATTCTCCCCTTGAGGGTAGGATATTAACCCCACTTCGCCCCAAGTCATAAATATATCTCCATAAAAATATTTAGTTGGCCTTTTCTCCCAAATCATAACACGATCCAGAACAACTTTTATTTTATTTTATTTTTCGGAAGGGCAGAAGTTCCTCCATTTTATTACAACTTATTTCCGAAGTAAGAGATGGGCGAGAATGTTCACAAGCTGAGGAGGGAGAGGATCATTGGAAATATAAGAACATTTAGTCTTCTATTTCCTTCATTTTTGTGGGGGTATGAAATAGCACTAACTGCAAACAAATAGGTAAAAAATTTAGTTGTGGGTCAGTTTGTAAACTCAACATGGCTATTATAATTAGCCAGTATATTTAATAATAATAATAATAATAATAATAATAATAATAAATCATTAACGAAAAAGCTGTACCTTACTCTTATGTATAATTATCTAAAGCTACAAATTAGGGAAAACAGCTTAGAATTTATATTTAGATTATTTATATTTCCCCCTGTCTTTCAAAATCCGTGCGGCAGCAACAATGCGGTAACGAAAGGCACGCGAGCGGTCCCTCTGTCCATTGCAAGATGAAAGCGATATGGAGGGCACGCGCCCGATCCCTTTTGTTCATCCATATCTCCCTCTTATCGGCCGCGTTCTAACACTCTCCCGCCCAGAATGAGCAGTGGCTGGGGCGGGCGGGGGGGGGGGAGAGACCGGGAGGGAGTAGGGAGGAGCGGGGGGGGGGGGCGCAGAGACCGGCTTTTATCTGACCTGCTACTCTCACCTTGACTTGGCTTTCGGTCATCCCCAGCGAATAGGCGAGCCTCGCCCGTTCCGGCCCGGCTAAGTATTTCGTTTGCTCAAAAGTCTTTTCCAAAGCGAAAATCTGCTGGCCGGAAAACGTCGGTCTTGTGTGCTTCCTTTTGCCGTCTTTATCCAGCAAAATCGAGCCTTGATCTAGAGGAAAGGGTCCGCAGGAGGGGAGGGGAGGAAGGAAGGTATATATGGAGATATTTATTATTATTTGTTATTTTAAAAGCAGTGGACATAAATGTATACGCTGTGCGCTTGACAGTCCCTCTGAGTGGTGCGGCACATATGTATTTAAAATCCTGCTTAGGGGAATTTTCGCAATGAAAAACTGCCCTCTTTGAAGAAACTGCGACGGTTTGGGGCATCCTGGATTTTACAAACAGGTGCAAATTCGAAATGGTTTAGGCATTGCATCGCCTTCGGAGAAAGTTATGCAGACATTCACAGAGGGAGACGCAATTCATCGTTGTTCACCTTTCTGAAAACAACGTCCAAGACTGATATTTAGTTTTCGAAAGTCCTCCAAGGAAATTAAATGTTAACTCAAAACGATTAACTTTAAAAGATCAGGAGGATAGGGCATCTGAAGTACTCCACAGAACAATAAGCGTTTAGTTAAAAGATTTTGCCCTTGCTTGCGAAACCAGAAGGTTCGCTCCTGTATCAAAGATTCCTCCCAAAAATCAGAGAATTTTATTTTTTAAAAATCAAGCCGCCTATTTTCAATAGCGCAAGCTCCTCAAAGCAATGAAAGAAAGGGAAAACACAAACAAGCAAGTAGCAGTCTTACACAGCTGAGTTAACCTTGTTTACTCAAGAGTAAACCCAAGTGATTCGAATAAGATTTACTCCCCAGTAGCTCTGCATACAACTGCAGCTCAAGTCGTTTGTTTAAGAAACAAGGGGGCTTAATTCGCCACACCGCCACTCGCATTTCCTCTGAGAAAGGGCCAAAACGAATAACTAAAACTTTCCATGCTTTTCTTCCTTCCTTGCAGTCTAGATTTAGGGGGGAATGGGGTGACAGGTCGCCTTTAACCCTGTTGCTGAGATCCTATGTGCCTAACTTGGGAGTAAGACCCGCTAAACACTCTGGGAGTTACTTCCGAGTAGGATTGGGGCGCGCAGGGAAAACAAGCCTCTAGGCTGGATTTTAAAGTGCGGAAAGGGGAAATGATCGTGTTTGTGGCAAATGTATCTTTTTTTAAAAAAATAAACCAAATTGTTGATTTATTTTGCAAGAAGCAAAAATGTCCAGCGCGTCAGCAGAGGCGGGACGGATTCATCCTCAGAACCGCTGGGGGTAAACAGAGAAGCAACGCGGCTAGTCAATTACTACTGCAAAAGTAGACAAAAATCGCCGCGGCGGGCGAAGCTCCCTTGAACAGCTACTATTTCTGCAGCCGGGGGGGGGCAGGAGCGCCCAAAGCCTCTCTCTATTGCAGCACAGCACTGTGCGTGCATGTTTACTTGGTGCAAAAACAAAAACAAAACAAAAAAACACCCACCCTGCAGTTTTAAAAAGCCGACCCTCAAAAGTGCAGAAGAGTTACTCTTGTGGCTCCGAGGTTCCGGTATCAGTTAAGCGGATTGCCTGGAAAAACCGAAGTTTACCTCTAAAGTACTGCTGGAGTGGAAATGGACTAGAGGGCGTTTATTTGCTACTTAAAACCTGTTTGTCCCGGTAGCAACTATGTAGAGCAACTGTGTCTCAAACTCCTGTAACCCCGCAGAGAACAGGCCAGGGATGAGAGCGGCAGCAGTGCGCGCATCGTGCCCCTTACCTGAACTGTCCCCGGGACCTTGTAAACAAGTGCGTGGAGTTTTGTAGTTTAGGGACAAGGCCGTGTCAAGGAAGCATGGGTCTCAAACACTGCATGGATGAGTGTGTGGGAGCAGATGGGAAGTAGAGAGGCAAAGCATCATATTCTCCCGGGTTAAACTACCCCGTCGCTGCTTATCCAGCCCAGCTCTCCAATTCCAGGCGCAAAGACTGGTGGCCAGAGCACAACAGCCCGTTGCCCAAGGAAGAGGACCTTTGGAGATGACTGAGTTGAAGGCCAAATGACTGAGGGTCTCGGTACCCAATGGAGACATCTGGGAAGGGCTAGAGGAAATTGATGGGCGGCGAAATGGGGCCCTAGAGGTCAACGGAGTCCTTCAATGGGCATATTTTGCGCGTAACAGCCACTGTGGGTAACCCTGGAGATTTTGATGGAGCGACACTCTCTCTGTGACTTTGTCCCCATCCCATACGAGGGGCCCGTGCCTGGGGGTCGGGGTTGCGAGGGCTGCGCTGTCCAAGGAGCCACATGGAGACTTAGTATCCCCGTGCCCGGGAGGCCACAGTGCCTAGTGGTAAGGGCTGCAGCTGGCGGAGACGGCTAGCTCGGGGTGCGCACTGCGCGCAGTTTTGTGAAACGGTTCTGGCGTTGGGGAAAGAGGGTCTCCGTGGGTAGGAAAGCCCCTTGAACCCCTCGGAGCTACTTACGCGGCGTGCAGGCGAGTCTCGCGTCCCTCCAAGGCGGGCTCTGCATCACCCCTGGCCAAAAGATGGGGGTCCTGCCGGGCAGCTCGGCCAGGGGCTTGGGATAGCGCCCCACGGCGGCCACGGCGGCGGCGGCGCTGGGGCTGAAGTAGAGGCCCGGCGGGGGCGGCGGGGGGCTGAGGCTGCTGAAGCGAGGCAGCCCCGCCAGGAGGCCAGCGGCCGGCGAGGCGGACGTCGAGGAGGCCACCGAGGAGGAGCAGGCAGCGGCCGAGGAGACGGCGAGGGCGGGCATGGACGGCCGGCTGAGGATGTCGTTGATGCCGTGCGGGGTGGCGGCGGAGAGCTGCTGCGGGGGGGAACCCAGCGCCGACAGGGCCCCCGTGCTGTGGGGCTTGAGGCCGGCCGGCGTCGGGGAGCCCAGCGGCGGCGAGGGAGAGGCCGAGGCCGAGGAAGACGACGAGGAGGAAGAGGAGGAACAGGACAAGGACGAGGGTGCACTGGGAACAGCCGAGCCTGCTGTGGGGGGTGGCAGCGGGTAGGCCGCGGCGGGGTACAGAGGGGTCTTCATCTCGGCCATGCTGTGCAAGGCGGCCAAGGGGGGGCTGCTGAGCAGGAAGGCGCTCTGCCGGGGGGTGCCATCCATTTGCCCCACCGCCAGCATCCCCGGGCCGGGCGGCCTCCCAGGGGCTGCACCGAGACGACCCCCTGCGCTCTCGGAAGGCCGGACGTCTGGGATTCGAACGGCAGAGGTGGGTAAAGGACAGGGGGTTCCTCCTACTGGGGGCGGAGGAGGGAACTAGGGAGAAGGGGGTGGGACTGGCCAGCCCCCCTAAAACTGCGGGAAGGGAGGGGGATGCTCCGCTGTTGGGAGGGGAGGGGAGAAGGAAGAAGGCCTGATTCTAGGGGTACTGTGGAAGCGAGGACGCCCTGGTGTTGGGGTGCAGGGGCAATTTGTTGCTTGAGATTCGGGTACAAGGAAGGGAGGCTGTCTGGACTGGGGGTGTTCCCTGCTCTGGGTCTGAGCAGCGTCCCGATTTGGGGGTTCAGGCCGCCTTCCAGGGTTTTCAGAAAAGGCAGAAGGCGGCGCGGGGCGCGGGGAGCAGTCCTAGTTCTGCGAAAGCAGAATGAGTCTTCCTGCTACTAAGGGTGGAGAGAGAGGTCCCTGGTCTGTGGGCGCTTTGAAAAGGGGTTCCCTGATCTGGAAAGGTTGGGTGAGCTGGGAATACGCTCGATAAATACACTGGGAAGTCCCCAGAACCTGGGGTCTCAGAGCGGAGAGTGGGCGGTCTGTGGGAGCCCAAGGTTTAGATCTCGGGGTCGTTCAGGAGCTGAGACAGAGATTCCAGCCTTGTTTCTTCCGAAAGAGGGGAGATTCGGGGTGCCCTGTGGTGCAGCCACTGGCGGAGAGCAGTCTTGGGGGCCACTGTTCTGAAAAAAATGAAACTAAACCCCAGCTAAAGAAGATTCTGCTGATAAAACAAGAGGAAGGATTGGAGAGCACAAAATCTTAGGCTACTGCGAACAGTAGCACTAACTGGGGGGGGGGAGGTCCTATCCTGATCTAAGGGTATCTAATGACTGGTGTCCTCTCTTAAGAGAGTGGGTGTTTGTAAGCGGCCCCCTTCTAGGAGCGGGGGTGGGGCGGGTGAGCAGAGAGAGAGAGAGAGATTGTCTTGCTTTGGGGAGCGGGGAGACTGCAGAAGTTTTTTTTAGGGGGGAGTTCAGGAATGCTACGACGCCCTGCTGGGAAAGGTAAAAGTCCTTCGGTATTTAAAGTCCTTCTTTCGCTGCTTCGTCGGGGAGGGGGTGGATAATTGCGCCGAACTGAGCTTTCAAAAAATAAAAAAATGGGGGTTGGTGGGGGCGGGGTGGAGAAGAAGAACCGTCAAGTCTTTTGCCGCCACAAAACAAAACAAAAATCACCGTCCTGGAGCGGGGGTGGGAGAGAAGGAGGCGGGCGGGGAGGAAGGAAGAAATGCACATTCACTTGCAAGGAGTAGATCAAGACGCGGCTGCAGTTCCGGCCGAGGCAAAGGCTGTGGTTCCCGGCGCTTGCAGGCCGGCGGGCGAGCTTGACGGCGGGGACTCCCGGCCTTCGCCTCTGGGCGGCTGGAGGACGAGGAGGAGCAGAACTTCAGTGGATCCTGGGAGCCGGTCCTCTTGGCCTCGGCATGCTCCTGCCTCCGAGTCCGAAAGGGATCTCCTGCTGGCGCTCTCCTCCCGCCCGGCCTGGGGCTCCGAGCGCGGCTGCCTGCGGAGAAGAGCTCCCTGTTCCCGGGACATGGACGGATCTTGCAGCTTCGCTTCGCTCCTCTGGCCGTCTAAACGCCAGGAGAAGGTCCGGTTGCGCTCTTCTTTCCTTGCCGCTCCCCGAGCATCGCTGGACTGGGTCTAGCTTTTACTCCTCGGCCGCCTCATCCTTTTAAAAATAAAAATCGCGACCACCTTTTTTCTCTCTCCCTTCTTGAATCTGCTGGGATTTCGGTGCGTCTTGCTCTCGTCGCTTCTCCTCGCTTCTCAATCTCTCTTCCTCCGGTCTGACAGATCAAGACGCAGCCCCTCCAAAGCAATAAAACATTTTCATCACTCTCCCGGTCTGCTTTCGCTATAAAGGGGGCAAGACAAGAACTTTGGAGAGGCGTCAATAAAAGAGGCAGCGGAAGGAGGGGCAGAGGCGGGCACCAGCCTCCTCCCTATAGGACCTGCCTTCTTTATGGGGGGGTGGGGGTGGGGGGAGGAATCTGGAGAGAGAGGCAGGGAGATGCGGCCAGCCCAGCCCTCCCTCCCGCGATAAGGGGCGGCGCCGGCCAAAGGCGCACATTTGCATATTGAGCGCGGACCCTGTTAAGTTGGAGCGCCGGAGGAGACTCAGAAGAAAAGCGCGCGCAGGGTGGGGGGTTGATTGGTTGGGGAGGAAGAAGAAAGCGCGTCCGTGTGGGATAAATCTGAGGATTTGCAGCGCGTGAAAAATCATTTTTAAAAAAAAGGGGGGGGGGGGAGAAAGAACGAAGAAGAACCTGTGTCGATCCTTTGCTTTCTTAAAAATAAAAAAATAAAAGTCACGCATCAGATCCCAAGGAGGCCAGCGTCTGGTTCTCGGGGACCTCTTTTGAAAGGCTGATTAAGTACCATATGGACCATCGTCCCGAGTATTGTGTAAATGAATGTGATGCTCCTTAAACAAACCTATAGAGATGCTGGAAACCCCGCTCCGCCTCTCTCTCTCTCTTTCTCGGCTGAGCCGGGCAGTAAAGCAACTCCCTCCTTCTGCCAGCCCTTTCCCCGCTCTCTTGTTTTACTTCTCGTCTGTTTAAATGGGTTGTGTCTGTCTGTCCATCCGTCCGTCTGTCGGGGTGTGTGTGTGTGTGCCATCATATTAAAACCAGCTCGTCCAATCCTAACTGGAAGCCAACTTGCCTGGTCGTATATTGACGGGTCGCAGTAAGGCAAAGGCAGGCGTAAATTATTATTTTTTAAAAAAAATTGGGGTGTGTGTGTGTGGTTCCCCTGGATCCTTGTTGCTCTCCAAGTTTCCTTTCTTCCCCCCATCCGTTCCTCAACCCCACCATCTCCTTTTTCCACGTTTTCCCGAGCAGGAACCCAGCATAAGAAGGGAGAGGAGGTTTTTGAAAGTCAAACCAGCCCCGGAGCCACAGACACAGCAAGGAAGGCAGACGCAAGCAAGTGTTAGTTACCTGGGTTAGAGACTCAAACGCTGTTTTGGTGACTGGTTATTATTTCTTTAACTTAGCGACTCCCCTCTCTCTTATTCACACACACATTTGCTTGGATCCGACCAGAATATGAAGATATAACTTGGGGGGGGGGAGAGAGAACAGTATATCTTTAATATGACGAACCCCTCCGCCCCCCAACACACGCGCGGATCAGAACGGAATATGGAGATACCACTGGAGAATTTGTATATATTTAACATGACGGACCCCCCCCCCCAAAAAAAAACCCCACACTCGTTCACACACACGAGAATGCTTGCTAAGGTCACCCCAGAATATGAAGATCTCACCAAAGAATCCGAATAATAAAATACTTCATTTGGAGTGGGGGATTTTTTTTTTTTAAGCCAACAGTGAACAAGCCACTATGTCAATCAATTCCTCATCCCATGCCCTAAAACAAATCCCTGCCGTCATCCCACAAACGGCTATAGAAACTAATACACTGCGTGCTCTGAAACTTGGGGCCTCCTGTCCACGTTCGCTTCTTTTGGAAGCCGCGTTGGTTTCAAAGGGGAAGAGTTTATAAACAGCAGCAGCAGCAGCATTCCGCGTTCTCAATGGAAGCGACGCGCAGAACTTCGCGAGGATTGCGCCTTTTTCGGTTCATGAGCGCCTTGACGTTCATCTGAGGATGGTATGGCCTTGGTTCTTAGCAAATATATAATCCGAATTGCACGGGTTGTTTGTTGCTACTGTTGTTGTTGTTGTTGCTGCTGCTGCTGTTCGAGCTTTTCCAACTTTCAAAAGCCAGTCGGAGAAAGCGACGCTATCCCGATCAAAAAGCGTTTAGGAGCTTCGCCCCACATGAATCGGCGTAGTACTCGATTTGAGAACGGGATATACGCGACACTCTGTTTTACCAGTGATCTTAGCGGGATGTGTGTGTGTTGGATTTTATGCTTGCTTTGGGGTCGTTTCGTGAGCGCGTTTCATCCCTCCTGATATATTTCCCTGGTCAAAGAAACACGTCCCTTGCTAAAGCGTCCCTTTAGCTCCCCAACAGTACAGGAAAGGATGAGCTGATTACAAACACGCTCGGGAAAGTGCGGACCAGTAGCGAAAAGGACTTAGAGGTGGACGTGGACCGGGCTGTGCCTTGGGGGTCGTTTTTTGCTTTTCTTTTTTTGGGCTGCGTTTCGTCGCCAACTAGGCCTGGTAGTAGTGGCCAGTTTAAACGAACAACCCCCGCTCGTGTTTAGAGTAACTTGGGGACTAGCTCCTAAGGTTAACATTGTCCTGGAGACTCGCTAAAGCAGGAACTTAAGCGCGTTTCGGAAACTTGGCAAAAACTTTGCGCTCTTTACGCAAACTTGTCTTTCGGTGGAGCAACGGCTGTTTGTTCCTGATCAGGCAAATATATTTCTGTTTATTGCTTCCATTCTTATCCCGGAGCCTTTCCGTAAAGGAGCTCTGGGCGACAGAAAACGCACCCAATCTCACAACAACCCCGTGAGGTGGGCTAAACGGAGAGGTGGCAACTAACCCAAAGGAACCTGAGTTTGCTGAGGAGTTAAACCTGACGCTACAACCGAGGTTGCCATATGGTCCTATTTTTCCAAGACACGTCCTCTTTTTCACGAGTATGTAGAATGAGAGTCGTCATAGCGACCCATCGTTAAAAGCAGAAGTTGGCAACTTTTTGCTCTTCGAAATACGGCAATCCTAGAATCCATTTCTAGGACTGCCGCCTCCCCACTCAACTCATTGACAGGGTTCCTCTCTCTTTAAACGGCTGCAGCAAAAATTCAACAGGTGATGCTTTCGAGTTCCCATTCCTCCATCCTGGGAAAAATCCCCCCACCTGTGGAATTTCTGCCCAGCTATAAAGTCCTGTCACAACAAAGGCATGTTATCCTCTCCGTTACCACGCGCAGACGATCGGAGGCAGAAGTGTTGGCCGTGACTTCTCGCAACCTCACCCCGTCGCTGTCTGAAACAGTAACGCCGACCCACCTATAGGGTCGGAGGCGGGGGTGGGATCAGAATAGCTCAGCGGCAGAGCACGTGCTTTGCATGCGGTAAGGTCCCCGGTTCGATCCCCGGCGCCTACTGTTCCAAAAGGAGCAAGTAGCAGCAGCAGCCGGATACAGGGGAAACCCGAGGCCTCGGGGAAGTCAATTCTGAGATGGAGGAGCTAGTAACCCACCTACAAGGCGATTTATGGAAGGCGCGCCGAACGCTCCGAAAGCGCCGCATAGAAGAAACGGGTTGTTTTGGGGCTGGCGCTCGTCTTCGTTGGAGGAAGTTGAACCGGATCAATTTTTCAGTGCAAACGTCCAGTTTTCGGTATTGAGGCGGGCATGCGCTTGATTTTACCTTAAATCAAGTAAATAAATAAAGATACTTCACTAAAAGTAGAAATTGTAGAAAGATTTTGACAGATTTTTCTGAGCACTTAGGGGTCAAAGAAATAATAATCTCAAACAACTCTTGCTGAGATATTTCATTCCGAATCTCCTAGACAGAGCCAAACAGAGGGTGATGACAGATGCGTGTCCTGCCCCTGCCTTAACATAAATTATGGCTACGCCCATGGAGGCGGGCATTCAAACAAACAAACAAACAAACAAACAAACAAACAAACAAACATCCCCTTTAATTCAGGCATATGGAGGCAACGTTCCTTCCTTCCGGAGTGCAGAAAGGACTCACTTCCTATTTAGGGTCGCAGTCCCGATCCGGAAATTGCGCGTGTGTGCATTTGCTTCCAGAAAAACCTCTCGCCCTCGCTGGGCAACCTCTGTTCCCTAGAGCAGCGAGGTGGTCTTATCTGCCACTCTCAGCCTTACATTGCCTCTCCCGCTTCAACAGTAGCCTGATTCCATCCAAAACCCTATTTCTTCCAGTGGCAAGGGTATTTAGGAGGTAAGAGGTTCAGGTCCAGAACCTTTTATTCTCCCCACATCTGCCAGGGACTGGGGGTGGTAAACTCCAAGGGGGGGGGTCGCTGCTTCTCCCACTGCCTCCCCCCCCCCCACCGCAACGAGTGCAGAGACGTCGAAGAGCGTCGACTTTCCCCCTTGGCTCACCATTTGCTATGGATAGACAAAGTGTCGCAATTTGGAGTTTTGGGTACTCCCTCCCTCCTTCCCTTTATCTGTGTGGACGGAGGTGGGGGATGTTTCGATCCCAATCCGGTTTTGGAAAGGGATCGGAGGCTAAAGCACGGATATATCGAGGAAGCAGCAGCCGGACGCGCGAGAAAACGCAAATGTCGGAGGCGCAATTTTAAGCGAAATGTATTGCAAAACGCTGCGCTCCGGGGTGTGTGTATGCGTGTGTCTGTACGTGGGCGTCTGAATGGCGAGGCTCCCACTCACCAGACTGAGGAGGAGAAAGGTTATTACTATTATCACAATTATTAGAGCGGGCTCATCCCAGGGCAAGATCTTCAGCTCAGGCTCGGATCTCCAAGAAAAGATACACACGACATCCCTTTGAGCTCCGTGGCTACAGCACGAAGTCCAATGACTCCTTGTATCTCCTTTTTGTTAAGCCTGAGGGGGAGGGAATAATTTCCATCCCTCCCGAGTCCCAGAATTGCCCGGGGTAAAATAGTAATAATCATAATAATCGGACAGATCCGAGTTTTTCCCCCACCTCTCCTTTCTGGATCTGCGCGGTTACTGCTTGCTCATATTCCGAGGCCTTCTTCATATGACAGACAGGGATAGCGCGGAGGAAAAGTTTAACAAGACGCCAGCAGACGAGTTGAGTATTTGCTAGCAGGTGGTTGGGCCGACAGATTTCCGAAGGGCGGCAGTTTGCATGTTAAAGCAACTGATTTGCATTTTAATTGGAGAAGAAAATGAAAATGAGGGTTTTGGGGGGGGGGCGGGGTGGGGGGAGACGTGGAGGCTGAACAGTTGCTGAAACCAGTGAGTAAATAAAGACTGATTAGATAGAGAGATAAATATATAATAGATCTCAGAGAGAGAGGAAGAGAGAATTTTTTTCCATCAATGCCGGAAGGCTAAACCACATATTGCATTTTTAAACGCACGCCTAAACACTTAAAAGTGTCAGTTTCAATCTTGCAAGCACGCCTGTCATAAGGACACGCGCGTCAAGAGCTGGGATTGGATGCCGCTCCCTGACAAACGTGTGAACCGGAAAACTCGTGTGAAGCGGCCCATGGACTTCGCTTTCATTTCGAAGGAAGGGATTACATAATCCGGTTAAGTAGACAACGCGATCAAACGCCATTACTGGTTCACGTCTGAGTCTCAACCCTGAGCAAGAGACCGATTTCTGGGCTTTCCCGCGTCACACTGCATGTAGCAAACTAGCTCACCGGGGAGGGTGGAATACTAAGCCTTTCTTCCTGATGAGCTAATTTACCAGAGGCGGTGAGTTTTATTTTTAGTTAAACAGCAACAACAAAGTCACTCCTGCTGCCTAGAATTCTTCCCCCTATTTTGTAAACGGTCTCTGCAATTGCTTTTCGAAATGTTGCAAACCTCTTTCGAAATTTGTCCGGGGAGGTTCGCTCAGGAGCAGTTAGAAGGATAAAATTTGCGCCCAAAGTCGAAGTAATTTTATTTGGAAATCGATATGTCGGGGGTGGGGAGTGTTACAGAGCAATCCGATAGGTTTCTATTCAAACTAATTTCCACTGATTTCAGTGGGGCTTATTCCTAGGAAACTGACTACAGAATTGCATCCTCAGTTGACCTGAACACAAATGATACCCAAATCGCTCTCAAAGAGGTCGCAGTTGAAATCTAGTCTAGCGCATAGAACAACCTCGACTGTTCTCAGTGGCAGAAATAGGAGCATCCCTCTTCATTCAGAGGTTGAGAAAAGTGTGACTTTCACGAAGAGTCCTCGAGACTGGGCAGAATTGCAACCTGTGGCCATAGCTCTGTTCGTCCCATCGCCACGCTGTTGTATCTAGCTCACAGGTCAAATGGGTATTTTAATTTCGCAGCCTTCTCTGTTGTTGTTGTTTAGCCGTGTCCGATTCTTCGTGACCCCATGGACCAGAGCACGCCAGGCACTCCTGTCTTCCACTGCCTCCCGCAGTTTGATCAAACTCATGTTAGTAGCTTCGAGAACACTGTCCAACCATCTCGTCCTCTGTCGTCCCCTTCTCCTTGTGCCCTCAATCTTTTCCAACATCAGGGTCTTTCCCAGGGAGTCTTCTCTTCTCATGAGGTGGCTTCAGGATCTGTCCTTCCAGTGAGCACTCAGAGCTGATTTCGTTAAGGTTTGCTCTTCTTGCAGTCCATGGGACTCTCAAGAGTCTCCTGCAGCACCATAATTCAAAAGCATCAATTCTTCGGCGACCAGCCTTCTTTATGGTCCTTTATGGTCAGCCTTCTTTATGGTCCTTTATCAGCCTTCTCTAGATGGCATTGTAAGGCATTTTTTCCCTTGTCTCCATATGATTCCCCGCCTCCCCCCCCCCCCACAAAGGATCAACTCGAATGAAAAAGCCGAGGAGCTCCTCAGTCGGTAGAGCATAAAACTCAATCTAAGGCTTGTGGGTTCAAGACCCATAATGGATAAAAGTTTCCTGCAATGCAGCGGGTCCGACTGGATGATCCAGCCCACTTTGCAGTTCTATGATCCTGAGTCCTGTTATGTAACCCCTTTGCTGACAACGGAAATAGAGGCTGAGCAACAGATCTCACGGGTGAGGGAGACCCAGAACGAACGAACAAACAAACAAACAAACAACCACAATCGGCTCCTATGCTTCATTTGAAAGTAAGCCTTATTTGAAAGTGCCATTTAGGAGCAAACCTTGCCTGTACAGGATCGGACAGCGCGTCCCATTGATAGCCATGGAACAAGCTGGGCTGCATCAGTCCCACGGAAGTGAATGGGGGCGCAGCCAAGTTTCATTCACAATCAACGGAAGTGTAGTTCTAAACTCCTGGAGGGCACCTGGTTGGGGAATGCTGGTCTAAGCACCCCTTCCTTTCCAGCATGGCTGGTTCCCCACCCTCGCCCAGGAGAAAAATGTATATCCAAATATATATCCAAAATTTATATCCAGGCGTTGGCACTCGGTTCTTGTGGTTGTTTTGTTGATACCGTTTTTTAAAAGGACGATATGTGGGTGTGCAAAACGTTTAGCTGTTTGGGCAGAAAAGGAGGTGTTGGGTTTTTTTTGCCTGCAGAAATATCAGTAGCCGCTGCATTAGGAAGAGGATGTATCGCAACCAAGAGATATTTGAGCTGCGGACGCTCCCTTGTGGTGAAATGGAGAAAAAGATGTATTTAGAGCCAGCAAACAGCCGCCTTTAAATAAAAAAATCGCCTGGATTAAATTTTTAAGCAGCACTTTAGCTCTTAAATAGCTCCGTTTAGCTGGGCTGGCAGTTAGTCAACAAAGAGGCTTGGAAAACGTTAGCTGGTGGAGTGTTAGAGGAACTCGTCACACTATATTCCAATAAGTTATCCAAAAGGTTTTAAAGCTGCCAGGAGTGTTTAATTTATTAATTTCAGAATAAGGCTGGAATTAAGATTGTGAGCAATGGGCACAATCCAATCAATTTAGAAAGGTGTATAACCCTTCCATAGAAAGCAATGAGACATAGCTGGATCATTGGTTGTAATCCTTGGTTGCAATCTTGCACACAGTTAAATTCATTTTCATCCTCCCTCCAGATTCATTTTCCTTTTATGACATGTATGTCAGATTGAGAGCTTGAGTGCAAAGACTGGCTTTCTATTGATTGTAACCTTTTGATTGTAAGCTATCGATTGTAAGTTGTAAGCTGCTCTGGGAGCCTTTTTCAGTGAACACGTGGAGGGAAATGATTTAAAGGAAAGAAACTGATAAATAAGTCAACGTAATAGAGGGTTAGAAATATATTTAGGCAGCCTCCTACCAATGAACTGACATACTGAGTGAGAATCTGGCCATACAGATGTCATTGAAACTCACAGTTGCCTGGTCCAGAATTTATCCAGGGTGGATAAACACGTACTATGATTTCCAGTGAGAAATGTGATAACCTGCAGGTGGTTTTCATGACAACCCCCTATTGTCACACCCTTTCTACAACTATAGGACACAAATGATTTTTTGACTGGTGCAGACAATATGGCTTCCATTCCAAGCCATTTCTCTCTCCCCCCCCCCCCCCCGGTTTGCTTAACATTCAACCTGTTTAAGAATCCTGCTGGACTCAAAGTCTTCCTCACTGTTTTGAGCCAGTTTCACCCCAAGAAAAGCTTGTTTATTTGGCATGCAAAAGACTGGCAAATAGCAGGGGATGACACCATCATCGTGCTCTGAAAAAAGTGATGGCACTTCATCCCTGCTTGTTCCTGCTCCACAACCCCACTGCTGCTTCTGCTTCATTCCTTCCAACTGCTGATTTAACAAATAAAAAAAATAAGCAGTTAATCACAGTTCACCTCTGATAAACCTCAAATCCCTCTCAGAGGCCCACGTCACCTCTGGATTAATCTGAATCCAAGGCACACACTTAGCGCTCACCCACCCAATATTAAATTCACTTTTTAGCAATACAAAAAGGTAAGAGGTAGAACATGGTTGGGAACCGGGTGGCACTGTGGGTTAAACCACAGAGCCTAGGACTTGCCGATCAGAAGGTCGGCGGTTCAGATCCCCCTGACGGGGTGAGCTCCCGCTGCTCGGTCCCTGCTCCTGCAAACCTAGCAGTTTGAAAGCAAGTAGAAGTGCAAGTTTCCTTCCCCAGCAGGAAGGAAAACGGCGTTTACATGCGCTGCTCTGGTTTGCCAGAAGCAGCTTAGTCATGCTGGCCACATGACCCAGAAGCTGTACGCCGGCTCCCTTGGCCGATAAAGCGAGATGAGCGCTGCAACCCCAGAGTCGGCCACGACTGGACCTAATGGTTAGGGGTCCCTTTACTTAGAACATGGGTAGGCAAACTAAGGCCCAGGGGCCAGATCCGACCCAATCACCTTCTAAATCTGGCCCACGGATGGTCTGGGAATCAGCATGCTTTTACATGAGTCGAATGTGCCCTTTTATTTAAAATGCATCTCTGGGTTATTTGTGGGGCCTGCCTGGTGTTTTCACATGAGTAGAATGTGTGCTTTTATTTAAAATGCATCTCTGGGTTATTTGTGGGGCATAGGAATATGTTCATGTTTTCCCCCCAAAATATGGTCCGGCCCCCCACAAGGTCTGAGCGACAGTGGACTGGCCCTCTGCTGAAAAATTTTGCTGACCCCTGAGGTAGAACCTCTGAGTAGAACCTGTTGTCGTCTGGGGAGGAGCCATGACTAGAAGGAAGTCCTGAGGACCAGATAAGGAAGTCTAGAGGGCCATTACCCTGCTCTAAAAAAGCTTGTCCCAACGTTCAGGACCAGTTTTGGGTTTCATGTATCCCACCCCACCCCATGATGCCCTTTGAAGTAGGCTGCTTCTGGCTACGATTCGCCGCCTCCATTGCCACTCACTAGCCAGTGTGTTGTAGTGGTTAGAGTGTCAGACTGGGACCTGGGAGTGCAGGGTTCAAATCCCCAGTCAGCCAAGCCTTCTCAGCCTAACCTACCTCATAGGGTTGTTGTGGGGATTAAATTAATAGGAGAACAGTGAGTGCCACCTTGAGCTCCTTAGAGGAAAAAGGTGTGATATAAATGCAATAAATAATAGCAATCTCTAGGCTGTCCAAGGTTGTAAAGACTGTGGAGAGAATAACTGGGTGCACTCTTCCCACCTTGGATCAAATCTATGCTTCCAGGTGCCATAAGAAAGCTGCAGAGATAGCGCAGGATAGTGTGCACCCCGGAAATGATCTCTTTCAGCTTCTGCCTTCTGGAAGAAGGTACAGGGTTATGAAGACTAGGACTAGCCGCCTGAGAAACAGTGTTTATCCAAATGCGATTCTGGTTTTAAAAGCAGTGTAAGGGATGCGGGTGGCGCTGTGGGTTAAACCACAGAGCCTAGGACTTGCCAATCAGAAGGTCGGCGGTTTGAATCCCTGCAACGGGGTGAGCTCCCGTTGCTCGGTCCCAGCTCCTGCCAACCTAGTAGTTCGAAAGCATGTCAAAGTGCAAGTAGATAAATAGGTACCGCTCCGGTGGGAAGCTAAACGGTGTTTCCGTGCGCTGCTCTGGTTCGCCAGAAGCGGCTTAGTCATGCTGGCCACATGACGCGGAAGCTGTACGCCGGCTCCCTCGGCCAATGAAGAGAGATGAGCGCCGCAACCCCCGAGTCGGCCACGACTGGACCTAATGGTCAGGGGTCCCTTTACCTTTACCTTTAAGGTAGTCTCTATGTGAGTATATTGTATTTAATTATGGGGTATCATAGTTTTTAGGGGCTAACCAGGCTGGGATAGTTGGGATAGCAGGCTTGTTGGTTTTTGCATGTCTGATGTCGATTTTTTCAATTTCATTGTTCTGTATGGGACAGTGACAATAAAGATTATCGTATTGTATGTTGATGAACGGATCCAGGGTCTATATCTGCAAGGAATTGGGATCCCCACCCCCACTTTGTATCACCCTCATCCCAGCACAGAGAACTGGGTTGCTAGCAAATAATATACTCAGTAGCTTTTTCTTTCTTTCTTTTTTGGTATCACCAAAGGCAGCAAGAAGTCACTTACATTTGATCAATGGGCATTTAGACATCTTCTTCCCCTCCACTCTTGGAGCAGCAGAACTCTATTGCCTGTGAATCATTTTGACTGTCTGACCTACACAGAGAAGAGAATCCTACAAGAGGAGCCAAGACCGGAAACCCGAAATATTCTCCCGGGTGCTAATTCCAACACTTAATCAAGATCTGATTACCAAGATGGAAGATGGGACATAAAAATCCGAGAAAGGTTTTAAAATGTTCACTCTCATCCATAATTCACACTTCGGAGGGGCCCATTATGGCATGCCATGTGGTAGGAAAATCGGATTTTATTTTATTTTGTAATTATCGCAATGGGAGGATGCCTGCCAGTTCTAACGATCTGTCTAAGGCCACAGGCTGGCTTTCAAAAGCTTTCAAAGGTCCAGGGACACCAAGTTCTTCTCTGCTGATGCTCTTTCTAAAAATAAGAAAAAGAAAATACAAAAAAAGGAAGGGAGGAGGAACCGCAAACATTTTGCATGGTTGAAGAACAGCAAAAGATGAAAATGGGGGTCACAGAAAGCCACTGTTGGAAGGTTGCATGCGACACAACTTGCAGAAGAGGAGTTTGCATGGGTTAAGACAAGTAGAGTTGGAGACCTCAAGGTTCCTAGACTGTAGGCTGAGACCCTACCTGCCTGCAGACTGCCTCGCCAGAGTGGTGCATGCTCTAGTTATCTCTCGCTTTGACTACTGCAATGCGCTCTATGTGGGGCTACCTTTGAAGGTGACCCGGAAACGACAACTAATCCAGAATGCGGCAGCTAGACTGGTGCCTGGGAACGGCCGCAGAGACCACATAACACAAGTCTTGAAAGACCTGCACTGGCTCCCAGTACGTTTCCGAGCACAATTCAAAGTGTTGGTGCTGACCTTTAAAGCCCTAAACGGCCTCGGTCCAGTATACCTGAAGGAGCGTCTCTACCCCCATCGTTCTGCCTGGACACTGAAGTCTAGCGCCGAGGGCCTTCTGGCAGTTCCCTCTCTGCGAGAAGCCAAGTTACAGGGAACCAGGCAGAGGGCCTTCTCAGTAGTGGCACCCGCCCTGTGGAACACCCTGCCACCAGTTGTCAAAGAGAAGAACAACTACCAGACTTTTAGAAGACATCTGAAGGCAGCCCTTTTTAGGGAAGCTTTTAATGTTTAACAGACTACTGTATTTTAATACTTTGTTGGAAGCCGCCCAGAGTCGCTGGGGAAACCCAGCCAGATGGGTGCGGTGTAAATAATAAATTGTTGTTGTTGTTGTTAATAATATTATTATTTTCCCTGTTCCTTTAACCTCTTGAGCTGACCTCTTTATGTACATTGTGTGAGTGTGTGTGAGGAACCAAATGTGGCCCACTCTGGCACTTGTGACTCTGCCTAAGCCTTGCTCCCTTCCAAAGCCACACGTCCCGCTGGACCAGCTCCATGCGAGACATTATTGCAGTCAAACTGACAATCCATGTTTTGCCAGATAAGCCCATGAAGGGGCTGATGCTCACAGAGCTTTCCTGTAAAATTTGCTAGAAGGAACTCTGTGAGATCACTTCCTTTGGCAGGAAGCTGTAACACGCCATACTTCCTTCCCGCCTGGGCACCTCTCTTTTTCTTCATCATGCCTGACCACATGTGCATGTCTGAGCTCCGCAGCTCAGAAACTGTTCTGAGCTTTTGTAACCTAGATGGTAGTTATAAGCCAGCTTTCATTTTGCTATTGTAATTGCTGCTTCAAGACCTAGCTAATGTAAGTAAATACTACTTTTACTTCTTCACAAAACAATGTCTATGTGAATGTTGTTTTTAAGAGGGAGAAAGGGGGTAATACCAGGGAAAAGCCAGTCTGCCTTAAAGCATCCTGAATCGTTGTTTTTAGAAGCAACATTGCCTTAGCTTCCAAGTTCAAAGCTGCAAAGAATGGTACTCTGCTGATCTCACTAATGTGAGCAAGGAATGATAATAACTAAATAATATATCCTCTCCTAGTGCCTAAATTTATTCCTACACTCTGCAACCTCCTTGGGTGCTTTTTCTTTTCTTTTTTTTTAAAAAAATAATATTTATTAAAGTTTCCAGAATAAAAAAGGAAAGATAGAAAGAAAGGAAAAATAAAGTTTACACTTAATTTCATTGACATCTTTCCAGGACTTCCCCCCCTCCCCCTCTTGTATTCCATTTCCATTAAATTAATTCCACAGGTTCTTACCCCAAATTTTAAAGCCTTATTATAATTATAAATAACCCATTTATTCAAAATTAGTTTATCTTATTTAAGCATTTCTCCTTGTATTTTTTATACTTCCCTAAGATCGACCCCAGTTCCCTTCCACGAATTCCCCTATTTTCATAAAACAAGAAAGAAAAAGAAAAAGAATAAAGAAAAAATATGTAATTTTACAGCCTTTGGGTTCCAAATCTCCCCCCCCCCTTCCCCGGTTCCGATCCCCAAAGTTCATCCATCTGTCTACTGCCAGCCTGGAGAACCCACGTCCATGTCTCAGTTCCACTTTGCCGTCTTTTGATAGCTTTTAATTTCAGAAAGTCCAATCTCGGAGAAACTCTCAGAAAAAATCATTCTTCTTCCATCCAGACCTCTATGTTTAAGAGTATAACTCAAATTCTGTTTCTTGATCCTTTTAAAGTCTGGATGTCCCAAATGTTCCAACTTCGAGTTTAGTCCAGCTCTTATTCCTTAGGTTTCTTTTTCCTGTTCTGCTGCAAAAACCTTCTAATTCAGAAACTTCTTGTTCTCCACAGAGACTTTATTTATTCAGGAACATAAACTTACGTCAAGTCCCTTCCTTTCTTCAATAGATAAATCCATTGTCTCCTTTAGTGTAGAGACCTCTGTAGACAAAATAATGCTTCGTTTTTGCAGCTTTCCCAAGAGATAACAAATCCTGCTCAATTTCATAGTATTTTTCCACTTGCTGCCACTGTTGCAATGTCCCGACCTCCCTCTAGAGGGAATATGGTAACTTAATTTCTTTCCAGATCAGACCCAAAAGTCAGATAACTTGTTGCCTTTATTTCCACTAATTTATGTCCAAATTGTAACAAATCTAACCAGCAAAGCCATCGTAACAAAGTTCTTTTATTTTCCTGCTTTGACAGCTACTTTGACAGCTGTCAAAGTTTCTGTGTCTCTTCACCAGTCTCTCATAGCGGATCGTTCCCGGTTCCCGGGGGGTTGCATCTTAATTCCCACAAACCAATCTTCTCCTCCAGCACAATTATTGTAATTTCCCTTCGTGAAGTTAATTTTTTTTTTCAAATAAGCAAGCTCATCTCTCGATCTTAGTTGTCAAATCCTTGCGTTAAGACATCTACAACAGGGGGGGGGGACTTCCTTTTTGCACCTCCCCCGCTCGCTCCAAATTCAAAAATCAAATTTTCCTTTTAAGTCCGATAAATTTACTCACGGGTTGTTCTTTTTAATCCAAATCCAAAATTTCCAAAGAAGAAGTCGTTGCTCTCCGCCGAATGGCATGCAGCTTCGCTAGGCAGGGGAAGCAGTGGACTCATAGCACCACACCCCCCCCCCCCGTCACCCGCTCCGCAGCCTTTAAAAAGGCTCCTTCATGGGTCGGGGGGCGCAAACGGTGCCCGCCAAGTCACCAAGTCCATGGGCATCACCGCCCATGGTTTTTGAGGGTCCCCGCGTCGCCGGCGCGGCAGGACCCAACCCCTACCCAGCAGGCTCCCTCCGGAGTTCGGAGGGAGTCCGCCATTCGACGATGGCGCCGACCCGGAAGCCCCTCCTTGGGTGCTTTTTCCTGGTGTGTCATTGAAAAGTGAAAATGCCTCTTGGTTGTCTGGATGGGGTGAGAGATATGTCGGTACAGAAATCTCTGGTTTTTGCATGGAGGAAATGTAGCCTATTGTACAAAAAGGCAAGAGTCACATCCATTGCTCTGCCTGCTTTTGCCCCTGGCCCTGCCTGTCTCTAGCATGTGGTCTCTGAAGGCTCTGAATGTGTGCAGTTGTCTCTGTGTGGGTGACTGCTTGGGTTGGGCATGGACTTCAGTGTTCTCGAACTTACCAACATGAGTTTGACCAAACTGTGGGAGGCAGTGGAAGACAGGAGTGCCTGGCATGCTCTGGTCCATGGGGTCACAAAGAATCGGACACGACTAAATGACTAAACAACAACAACAACAACATGACAGGCATAGGCAAACTCGGCCCTCCAGCTTTTGCCTAGGCCTGTTCTATGATTTAAGGCAGGCTTCCTCGACCTCGGCCCTCCAGATGTTTTTGATCTACAACTCCCATGATCTCTAGCTAGCAGGACCAGTAGTCAGGGATGATGGGAATTGTAGTCTCAAAACATCTGGAGCGACGAGGTTGAGGAAGCCTGATTTAAGGTGCATGGCTTCCCTCAAAGGATCATGGGATTGTTAAGGGTGCTGGGAAATGTAGCTCTGTGAGGGATAAACTACACTGCCCAGGATTCTTGGGGGGGGAGCCATCAGTTTTGAATGTATGGCATAGATGTGACCTGTGTCAACCAAGGTTAAGGCAGCAACTAAACCCCAGTCATACCTCGGGTTACAGGCGCTTCAGGTTGTGTTTTTTCGGGTTACGGACCTCCGAAACCCGGAAGTACCGGAACGGGTTACTTCCGGGTTTTGGCGATCGTGCATGCGCAGAAGCACTAAATCATGCTTTGCGCATGTGCAGAAGTGCCAAATAGCAACCCGCGCATGCGCAGACACACCGCTGCACATTGCGGACGCTGCTGGTTGTGAACGTGCACCCCGCACGGATCATGTTCGCAACCCGAGCGTCCACTGTATACCATTCTTTTAGTAAAAAAAGGGGGGGGGGATTTTAGCATGTGGATTTAAGATTGGTTTCAGTTTCATAGCCAAATATACTGGAATTTAACTAACTTAGCCGGAGAATTATATACATTCTTTGAATATTTGATGAAAATATAGCGAGCCGTCTCACACCATCAATCTTTCAGCAGACCCCTACGCCGAAATCAATGCAGAGGCCTCCTACTTAGAGTGAGCTGGCACACCAAGGCCCAGTGTCAAGCAACAGGGAATCATTAAACTGATGCTCTAAGTGGTATGCAGGAAAAAAATGTGAATATTATGTGTACATTTTTATGATTTTTAAAAAATCATATTTCAGCATTTTCCTTCCGATCAAGGTCTCCGACAGGGGGAGGGGAGGAACAGGCATTGATTAGCACTTTCAGACTCAATCATAAAGTGTAGCACATTTTGCTTGTTACAGATGATTTTAAAAAAAAAAAAAAAAAAGCAAAGAGCTTGAGATGTTAGTTTCACATTAAGAGCAATATATTAAAGAATGTCAACCGGGTCATATTTTATTTTATGTGTCCAGGGGCATGCAGGGGACAGAATAGCCCATCTTAAGTAAAAGCCAGATCACTCTGCATTTTTACTAAGTCCTACTATGCTCAGTGGGGACTTACTTCCAAGTAAACCCACCAGTGGCCACCATTTCAGAATTTTCATTTGGGCAGTGAGCATGGCTTTCAACTTTTCATTGCAAAGTTCTTTTGCATTCAAGATTCAATTGCAAAAAAGGAGGACACAATGAAACTGCAATAACCAGAATAATTTAAGAGCATTTGGTGCGGTGATTTTTGTTCCTCATTCAGAATTGTAATTCTTATAAAAATTATAGCACTGTCAGCAGCACAAATCAAAAAGCCATTTTTAATGGGAGTTCTACAGAGGTAGGACATAGGCCTGTTTAACTATTTATATTACAATAGTTGTTCATCAGCGTTTAGAACTGGAGACTTAGTTAGAGACACAGATCCTTTTCTGGAATATTCAGATGTAGCATGAAAACAAGTGATAAACACAGGTTTCCAGCCTTTGTATTTGACTGAATTCAAAAGCTGACATGCTATGGTATTTGACAGACAATAATATCCTGTCACATTTGTTAGTCAACAGCACATGGAGAGTCCATTTTTTAATCCACAATTTATTAGGATTGTCACAGTATTGCAGTAAAACAGGACGACCCCCTTACTGAAGCTTGCCAAAATCAAAGCAATCAAAAGATATTGCCTGATCTAAGGTACTCAAATTTAGATTTTTAAAGATGAAAATTTCACATTCAAAGGGCAGTGCCACTTTTCAAAATTTCAGCAACACAATCAAAATTCTGGCAGAAAAAATGAACATTAATTTCAGTTCTGCTTTACTTAAGCTTGCTTTTCAAATGTGTCAGAGCATCTAGAGGCATATTTCCAGATTCCCCCGCCCCAAATCTCAAACAGTGGTGTTGATATATAGCACAGGCCGGATCCTTATCTCTACCACCCCTTGTGGGCCAAGTTTGTGTTAGGATATTGATGTTCCGTTCCACCTAAACAGATGTGTGGAGCTGTTGTATGTCACATGTCTGTTTACATTCCAGCACAGCTTGCTGGGAACTTCCGTTTGTGTATAGCTTTTGTCTTATGCTGCTTCTTGCTCTTGGACATGGAGGAGAGCAGACATGTTTTCTTTGTCCTGATCTCTGCTGAATAAACTGCTTGTAAATATGCTTTAAGAATGGATAGGTTTGATCTTTTTGCAGTCCATGGGACTCTCAAGAGTCTCCTCCAGCACCATAATTCAAAAGCATCAATTCTTCGGTGATCAGCCTTCTTTATGGTCCAGCTCTCACTTCCATACATCACTACTGGAAGGTCAGATCCTGAAGCTGAGACTCCAATACTTTGGCCACCTCATGAGAAGAGAAGGCTCCCTGGAAAAGACCCTGATGTTGGGAAAGATGGAGGGCACAAGAAGAAGGGGACGACAGAGGATGAGATGGTTGGACAGTGTTCTCGAAGCTACCAGCATGAGTTTGACCAAACTGGGGGAGGCAGTGGAAGACAGGAGTGCCTGGCGTGCTCTGGTCCATGGGGTCACAAAGAGTCGGACACGACTAAACGAGTACACAACAACAGATGCTTTACATATGCCTCTGTCCGCCCTTCCGTCGCGGAGAGCTTGTTATCTCTGCTGGCTTGCATGCTCAGCTTCTGAAAGGCTTCTGAAGCTCTGAGTCACTGATTGATGCAGAACCGAGGACTGGAGTTTGACCGGTAACAGGCTGGTGGGCTGGAGCCAGCTAGGGGCCTGCCAATTGGCCTGCCCCCATCCCTTCAGCACATCGCAACAGTTTGAGAGGTGGACAGGGCTGTCCAGCAGTCCAGCAGCTGTTGTCACAAGGATATCAGGCAACCTGCTTTTGCCTGCACAATTTGAAATGTTATGTTAAATAGCACATGAGACATAACGGACCCTGTAGGGACTCCATAGCCCCCAAACCACAGAGCCAACAATATTCTCCTAGCCATAAGCACCAACTTTAAGGGGCTGAGGTCCCTTCAGGGCCCCCCAATAAAATATTGGAGAGGGGCAATGTTGAGAATGATCAAGGGGCAGAAGAGGCCGAGCGCGGAGCTATGGAGCTAGAGAGGAACCTCCAGACATTGAAGCCATGCTGCCACCAGTGGCTCCACCCCCTGGTTCCTCTAGGTGTTCCTGTGTCACAAGCACATCATTGGTCCATCCGTCCCCCGGTCTTCTGGTCAAGTGGGCGCCTCTGCTCCTAGTGCAACTTTCTGGTAGTGACCCTGAAAGTAAGAGCAGAACCATAGCAACACAGGACCTCCCAACAGAGGTATGGAGAACCGGAGGCCTTGGGTCCAAAAGTTGAACTAAGACTCTGTTTGGTCCTCAGCACTCTCCACCAGTGCCGGATTTACGTATAAGCTAAACAAGCTATAGGTTAGGGCCCCACTCTCTTGGGGGCCCCCAAAAAAATTTAAAGAGGGAAAAATGGATGTACATTTCCAAAATATAAGATAAAAAACAAATAAAACCTACATACAGCAACAGTGTTTTGTGTTGTCTAGGCTCCTAGGATGTAAGTAATGGGCCCTGGCTGCCAGCCTGCTCCCTAAAATATCACTGGTTTTCTATATACAAAGTGCCTACATTCTGTTATTTATAATTATTAGTAGTTTGCATCATATATTTACACCTATTATTATTTCATGTTATATCAAGTTTCTGGAGACTAGATTACGAGTCTTTGTAAACTGTGTTTCTAAAGGAATTTTTGTTATTGCCAAATGCCAATGTATTTGCATTATTAAGTTTGTTATGAATGAAAAAAATCATTTTAAGTTAGAGCTTAATAATTATTTCACTATTACTATACTTCTTCTTAATTGTTTTCACTATTAATATACTTCTTCTTAATTGTATTTGAGTTCAACAGTTACTTTGATAAAATACATATTTTGTTATGTGCAAATGGCTTTACATACCTATTAGGTCCATAAATTACCATATAGCATATATCCAACACAAAAAACAGTGACAATTTATTGTTGACAAAGGACAGCTGGACATATAAAGAGCCCCATTACCTTCAGTAGCTTAGGGCCTCATCAAACCAGTAAGCCTTCTTTGCATGCTCTTTTGGTGTTTTTGCCTGGCTGGAATGTGTCCTTGAACTCTGCCAATGGTTTTTGCTTGTCTGGGTAGAGAATAGAGGGGAATGCATGAATGTGTAGGAACTCACTTACTGCACAAAGGTAGGCTTTGCTGTCACCACTGGCATGTACAGTGGTACCTCAGGTTACATACGCTTCAGGTTACATACGCTTCAAATTACAGACTCCGCTAACCCAGAAATAGTTCTTCAGGTTAAGAACTTTGCTTCATGATGAGAACAGAAATCGTGCTCCGGCGGCACGGCGGCAGCAGGAGGCCCCATTAGCTAAAGTGGTGCTTCAGGTTAAGAACAGTTTCAGGTTAAGTACCGACCTCCGGAACGAATTAAGTACTTAACCTGAGGTATCACTGTACTTAGCACTGGTGCGGCACTTCCAAGGTTTCCAAATGAAGGAGCGTCTCCACCCCCATCGTTCAGCCTGGACACTGAGGTCCAGCTCCGAGGGCCTTCTGGCAGTTCCCTCTCTGTGAGAAGTGAGGTTACGGGGAACCAGGAAGAGGGCCTTCTTGGTGGTGGCGCCCATCCTGTGGAACGCTCTCCCATCAGATGTCAAGGAAATAAACAACTATCTGACTTTTAGAAGACACCTGAAGGCAACCCTGTTTAGGGAAGTTTTTAATGTTTTATCGTGTTTTTAATATTCTGTTGGGAGCCATCTAGAGTGGCTGGGGAAACCCAGCCAGATGGGCAGATGGGCGAGGTATTATTATTATTATTATTATTATTATTATTATTCACATATGGTATATAAACTGGATTAGGTCAACCATGTGTTTAATTCCAGATGGAGGCCGTTCAGGGTATAAAAGTTTACATAAAGTAGAAGAGAAGTATGGGGATGGGTATAATTCAAGTTTATTGAGTATTTCTATAAAATATCTGTTATATATTGAGAGAAGAATATGACACAACTCTATTTCTGTATTTGTTAAATCTTTATTGATAAATGAATAAACATTTAATAGCACCCTGGAGTGACTTTCACCCTCAATGAGTCAAATATATTTGCAGTTTATGGAACGCCTTGCAAAGGCAGGAAGGTTCATCCAAATAAAATTGAGATGTTGGGTGCATAAGTATTAAATATGATTATTTTTAATACATGTGTTTATTTCTTGCACTTAAAATGCCTTTCTCAAAATATATGATTTTGTCCTCAAGGAAAAGAGTGCTAATTTTTAATTGCAAAAATAATAAAAAAATATCTATGAAATGTAATTATCATTTCCATGAAAAGCATCACTTGGAAAATGACTGGTTGCACTTTCTTGAACTTAAGAGTGTAATAGGATGCTATGTAATGTGTTGCAATTGGGCCATCTACTGGCCATTTTCCTCGCTGATCTTTTTAATGCTGCTTTTACAAGGTCATCATGTAAGCTTGGTTCTTTTCTAGCTTAGAGAACCATTTGCACATGGACTTGTCTTCTGAGATACCCCAGGTGCCCGCTGAGATCCCTGGGTGTGACGCTGTGGCTTGGGTGCCCGCAGGCTCCACGCTGCCCCAAACGGTCCACCCACTGCCTCCCTCCACCAACTGTGGGGCGTCTGAGTGGGAGGAGGCAGGCAGACTCCAGCGGCCCCACAGTACACCCTGCCCTATGGATGGCTCGCCTCGCCCCTGGATGTCCTGCCCCAGGTGTCCAAGCAGCTTCCTCCGCCGCTGATGACATCAAAACCAAGAAAAAAAATCTCTGCACTTGGAAAGTTAGCACATCAGGGGAAAGTAAGTTTATTGCCTGCATTCCCAGACACCCTAGCTTTCTATGTGTGGGGAATTGTTTCTTAACAACAACAACAACAACAACAACAACAACAACAACAACAACAATTAATTTATTTATACCCCGCCCATCTGGCTGGGTTTCCCCAGCCACTCTGGGCGGCTTCCAACACAATATTACAATACAGTACAGTGGTACCTCGGGTTACATATGCTTCAGGTTACAGACTCCGCTAACCCAGAAATAGTGCTTCAGGTTAAGAACTTTGCTTCAGGATGAGAACAGAAATTGTGCTCCGGCGGCGTGGCGGCAGCGGGAAGCCCCATTAGCTAAAGTGGTGCTTCAGGTTAAGAACAGTTTCAGGTTAAGAATGGACCTCCAGAACGAATTAAGTACTTAACCTGAGGTACCACTGTAATGAATCAAACATTAAAAGCTTCTCTAAACAGGACTGCCTTCAGATGTCATCTAAAAGTCAGGTAGTTGTTCTTCTCTTTGACATCTGGTGGGAGGGCGCTCCACAGGGCAGGTGCCACTACCGAGAAGACCCTCTGCCTGGTTCCCTGTAACTTGGCTTCTTGCAAAACAAAACAAATTCCTTCCAGTAGCACCTTAAAGACCAACTAAGTCAGTTCTTGGTATGAGCTTTCGTGTGCATGCACACTTCTTCAGATACACTGAAACAGAAGTTTCCAGACCCTTCTATATAGTGAGAAGGTGGGGAGGGGTATTACTCAGAAGGGTGGTGGGAATGGGTGATTGGCAGATAGCTGTGATGAGCCTGTTGACGACTCTTAATGACTGCAATAGGTCTTACAGGAAAAAGCAAGGGGTGAAAAGGTGAAAAATGGCTTTGTCATGTATAATGAGATAAGAATCCAAGGTCTTTGTTCAGACCAGGTTTCTCCATGGTTTTGAGTTTGGTGATAAGTTGTAATTCAGCAGCTTCTCTTTCCAGTCTATTTCTGAAATTCCTTTGTAGTAAAACAGCTACTTTGAGATCTTGTATAGAATGTCCTGGGAGATTGAAATGTTCTCCTACTGGTTTCTCTGTCTTGTGATTCCTGATGTCCGATTTATGTCCGTTTATTCTTTGGCGTAAGGTCTGGCCTGTTTGTCCAATATAGAGAGCTGAAGGACACTGTTGGCATTTTATGGCATGCACAATGTTAGACGATGAGCAATTAAATAGTCCCGAGATGGTATGTGTGATGTTGTTGGGGCCAGTAATGGTGTTGTCCGGGTGTATGTGGCAGCAAAGTTGGCATCTGGGTTTATTGCAGGCTCTGGTGCCAGTGTCCGTGTTAGGTCTGGTTGTAGTATTATTGTGGGTTAGGAGTTGTTTAAGACTGGGTGGCTGTCTGTAGGCAATGAAAGGTCTTCCTCCCAGAGCTTGAGAAAGAGAACTGTCATTGTCCAGGAGAGGTTGTAGATCTCTGATGATGCGTTGTACTGTTTTAACTTGGGAGCTGTATGTGATGACTAGAGGTGTTCTGTTATTTTCTTTTTTGGGTCTGTCTTGCAGCAAGTTCTCTCTGGGTATCAGTCTGGCTCTGTTGATCTGTTGTCTAACTTCATCTGTTGGGTATTTTAGTTCTAAAAAGGTTTGCTGTAGATCTCTTAGGTGAGAGTCTCTGTCTGTAGAATTGGAACAGATGCGGCTGTAACGTAGTGCCTGGCTATATACAATGGACTGTTTGGTATGTTTGGGATGGTAGCTTCATGAATCAATCTATGCAAGAAATACATTTTTTGGACACTACTATAAAAATACAGGGTGGGCACATAGACACCACCTTATACTGTAAACCAACTGACCGACAAACATATCTACATGCCTCTAGCTACCATCCCAAACATACCAAACAGTCCATTGTATATAGCCAGGCACTATGTTACAGCCGCATCTGTTCCAATTCTACAGACAGAGACTCTCACCTAAGAGATCTACAGCAAACCTTTTTAGAACTAAAATACCCAACAGATGAAGTTAGACAACAGATCAACAGAGCCAGACTGATACCCAGAGAGAACTTGCTGCAAGACAGACCCAAAAAAGAAAATAACAGAACACCTCTAGTCATCACATACAGCTCCCAAGTTAAAACAGTACAACGCATCATCAGAGATCTACAACCTCTCCTGGACAATGACAGTTCTCTTTCTCAAGCTCTGGGAGGAAGACCTTTCATTGCCTACAGACAGCCACCCAGTCTTAAACAACTCCTAACCCACAATAATACTACAACCAGACCTAACACGGACACTGGCACCAGAGCCTGCAATAAACCCAGATGCCAACTTTGCTGCCACATACACCCGGACAACACCATTACTGGCCCCAACAACATCACACATACCATCTCGGGACTATTTAATTGCTCATCGTCTAACATTGTGTATGCCATAAAATGCCAACAGTGTCCTTCAGCTCTCTATATTGGACAAACAGGCCAGACCTTACGCCAAAGAATAAACGGACATAAATCGGACATCAGGAATCACAAGACAGAGAAACCAGTAGGAGAACATTTCAATCTCCCAGGACATTCTATACAAGATCTCAAAGTAGCTGTTTTACTACAAAGGAATTTCAGAAATAGACTGGAAAGAGAAGCTGCTGAATTACAACTTATCACCAAACTCAAAACCATGGAGAAACCTGGTCTGAACAAAGACCTTGGATTCTTATCTCATTATACATGACAAAGCCATTTTTCACCTTTTCACCCCTTGCTTTTTCCTGTAAGACCTATTGCAGTCGTTAAGAGTCGTCAACAGGCTCATCACAGCTATCTGCCAATCACCCATTCCCACCACCCTTCTGAGTAATACCCCTCCCCACCTTCTCACTATATAGAAGGGTCTGGAAACTTCTGTTTCAGTGTATCTGAAGAAGTGTGCATGCACACGAAACCTCATACCAAGAACTGACTTAGTTGGTCTTTAAGGTGCTACTGGAAGGAATTTGTTTTGTTTTGACTATGGCAGACCAACACGGCTACCTATCTGTAATTGGCTTCTTGCAGTGAGGGAACTGCCAGAAGGCCCTCGGAGCTGGACCTCAGTGTCCGGGCAGAACAATGTTGGTGGAGACGCTCCTTCATCTATACTGGACCGAGGCTGTTTATAATAATATAATAATATTCATCTGCAATCTGTACGACTTCAGAATGCAGTTGGGATCTTCCGTCATCTGTAATCTGAAGCGGAGTAGCCCAGCCACAGCTTTACCATCACGTTTGCTGTTTGTGAGAATCATTACTACAGGGGAAATGCCAGCCCTGATTTAAGCCTGACAACGCTGAAATTTGGATAGACATTCCAGTCAGCAATGTGCAGCATGCAGGTCTAAAGAAATATATTCTGCAACAGGGGTGAGGCGATTTTAGACTCTTGTGGGGTCTGCTTTGTGGATCGCTGCCTTGAAGCCAACTAGGGGGAAAGAAAAGGAGTGTGGTGGAGTCTCCTTCTTTGGAGGTCTTTAAGCAGAGGCTTGACAACCATATGTCAGGAGTGCTCTGATGGTGTTTCCTGCTTGGCAGGGGGTTGGACTCGATGGCCCTTGTGGTCTCTTCCAACTCTATGATTCTATGATTCTATGAAAATATAGAATCATAGAATTGCAGAGTTGGAAGGGACCCAAGGATCATCAATCCAACTCTCTGCAATGCAGGAATTACAGCTAAAGCATCCATGACAGATGGCCATCAAACCTCTGCTTAAAAACCTCCAAGGATGGAGAGTCCAGTGTGAGTATGTTCCACTGATGAACAGTTCTTACTGTCAGAAGGTACTTCCTGATGTTGAGTCAGAATCTCCTTTCTTGTATCTTGGAGCCATTGGTTCGAGTCCTACCCTCCAGAGCAGGAGAAAACAAGCGTGTTCCCTCTTCCATGTGACAACCCTTATGATATTTGAAGATGGCTATACTATATCTCCTCTCAGTCTCCTTTTTTCCAGGCTAAACATGTAATAAACAAATATATAATAATAAACTCATCATCATCATAATCAAATAATATTAATCAAATAATAACTAATTATTATTATTAAGTGTTGGTTCCTTGACTCCCAGGTTCCAGGCACAATTCAAAGTGTTGGTGCTGACCTTGAAAGCCCTAAACACCCTCAGCCCAGTATACCTGAAGGAGCGTCTCCACCCCCATCGTTCTGCCCGGACACAGAGGTCCAGCTTCGAGGGCCTTCTGGTGGTTCCCCCACTGTGAGAAGTGAGGTTACAGGGAACCAGGCAGAGGGCCTTCTCGGTAGTGGCACCTGCCCTGTGGAACCCCCTCCCAGCAGATGTCAAGGCAATAAGCAACTATCTGACTTTTAGAAGACAGCTGAAGGCAGCCCTGTTTAAGGAAGCTTTAAACATTTGATGAATCATTGTATTTTAATATTCTGCTGGAAGCTGCCCAGAGTGGCTGGGGAAACCCAGCCAGATGGGCAGGGTATAAATGATATATTCTTATTCTTATTCTTATTACTATTACTATGAGAAGTGAAGTTACATGAAACCAGGTAGAGGGACTTCTCGGTAGTGGCATCACCCCATGGAACACCCTCCCTTTAGATGTCAAGGAGATAAAGAACTACATAACTTTTAGAAGACATCTGAAGGCAGCGTTGTACAAGAAAGTTTTTGGTGTTTGGTGTTTTACTATGTTATTATATATGCTCTAAGCCATCCAGAGTGGCCCAGTGGGGTACAACAACAATATACAGTGGTGCCTCGCAAGACGAAATTAATCCGTTCCGCGAGTCTCTTCGTCTTGCGGTTTTTTCGTCTTGCGAAGCACAGCTATTAGTGGCTTAGCGGATTAGCGCTATTAGCGGCTTAGCGGCTTAGAAAAAGGGGGGGGAGGGGAAAAACTCGCAAGAACTTGGAAGACGTTTCGTCTTGCGAAGCAAGCCCATAGGGAAATTCATCTTGCGAAGCACCTCAAAAGACGGAAAATTCTTTCGTCTAGCGAGTTTTTCGTCTTGCGAGGCATTCGTCTTGCGCGGCACCACTGTATATATAAAAACAAATAAATAAGTGTGGTTCCCCCCCATAAAACTCAGGAGCCAGCAGCTGAAGTAAAATGGTTTCTGCAGGGATAGCATTGCCTTGGAATGAAGGGTCAGCTGAGGTTACAACCACACAGAAATCCTCTCCAAATTTCCCACCCAAGCTTTCTTCATTTCAGCAAGCAGCGTAATTAAGAAGGCCTCCCGTTGTTCCTGTTGCTGTTGCTAAACAACTGGGCATCGGAACGCTGCCGTTCCACTGTGAATCACTTCTCTTTTCTGTTCACCCTTTATAAATCGGATGTTTGGCAGCTAACACAGCAGAGGCTGGAAACAGTTGAGACCTGTAGAGCTGGAGGAGGTGGGGAGATGAACAGTAGGTGTAGTCGGAGACAACGAGAGGCAGAGTCACCCCATAACTGGCTGAAAGAAAGACAGCAGACTTTGCGGGGGGGGGGGGGGTTGGCTGAGGGCAGAGTGAGGTTGGTGGGGCAACCACCCACCAACTTCACGTGAGTACAATCTTCAGACCCCAATAATGGCTCAGAGCAGAGGACATCAAAGGGGGGGGGGAATGAAAGAAGAAAGAGAAGAAAAGAATGAAAGAAAAGAGGAGAGGGGAGGGGAGGGAACCTTGATTTTCTATCTGTCAGTTACATAAAAGAAATTATTCAAAATTCCAGTTACATAAAAAAAATATTCAAAACATTTGCTCTAGGACAGGAGTCAGCAAACTTTTCCAGCAGGGGGCCGGTCCACTGTCCCTCAGACATTGTGGGGGGCCGGATTATATTTTTGGGGAAAAATATGAATGTATTCCTATGCCCCACAAATAACCCAGAGATGCATTTTAAATAAAAGCACACATTCTACTCATGTAAAAACACGCTGATTCCTGGACCGTCCGTGGGCTGGATTTAGAAGGTGATTGGGCCGGATCCGACCCCCGGGGCCTTAGTTTGCCTACCCATGCTCTTGGATGACCAGCAAATCTTCTACTTTCTGTTAGGCAATACAGTGGTGCCTCACAAGACGAAATTAATTCGTTCCGCGAGTCTCTTCGTCTTGCGGTTTTTTCGTCTTGCGAAGCACGGCTATTAGCGGCTTAGCAGCTTGGCGTTATTAGCGGCTTAGCGGCTTAGAAAAAGGGGGGGAAGGGAAAAAACTCGCAAGAACTCGCAAGACAAAACGTCTTGCGAAGCAAGCCCATAGGGAAATTCGTCTTGCGAAGCACCTCAAAAGACGGAAAACTCTTTCATCTAGCGAGTTTTTCGTCTTGCGAGGCGTTCGTCTTGCGGGGCACCACTGTATAATACCTTTCTCCACTGCTGTTGCAATCCTTCCCCAGCTCCTTTGAGTTAAAGATAGGGCATGCGCGAGGCATTGGTGACACGCTCCTGGTTCACACCTAGGTTCTTGTGCAAAGTATGACTGTGAATGTGTGGCAACAACACACCTAGTCCTCTGCTGTGCTGTTTATTCCTAATAGCCATTCGCTGGCCTCTAAATTGTGTTGGTTTGATGCAGTGGCGTAGCGTGGGTTATCAGCACCCGGGGCAAGGCAAGTAATTTGCGCCCCCTAACCCGTGGATTTGCGCCCCCTAACTCGTGGATTTCCCTAACCCCCAGATGTTGCACCCGGTGCGGCCGGCCCCCCCTGCACCCCCCACGCTACGCCACTGGTTTGATGGTCTCTTAGTGGCTGATCTGTAGATTGCAGTGAATATATAGCACATCACCAGATGCATTGCGAATCAGCGTTCTGACTATGTAGAAGGCAGTTTACTGTGTAGGAATAATATAAGCAAGGCATGTAGAAACCTGCCATGTGGGTGTGCTATGAATTCATTGGATTGCTTAAGCAACCTCAAGAAACAATTTTGTAGCAACTATTCTGAAAGACCAGCCGGCTTATGAAACTCCAGCTGCACACTAACAAATACGATGAAGCAATTTTCTTGAACGGGTTAATAGCATACTCACAGAGAAATAAGTAGAGGTAATCAGGTAATTGCACAATATTGGATAGCATTTCCTTGTTAGGAACATACGGAGGCCCTGCTGGTTGAGAACAAAGGCCTACAAAGCTTAATGCTTTCCTACCTCACCATCATTAGTTACTCAGACACCTTGGGGAAGCTAGCAAACAGGGCATCTCTCCCCTGTTCATTGTCCCCAGTGTGGAGTGTTTAAAGGTATACTGCTGCTGGATTTGGAGGTTCCACTTAGTTAACAACCTCATAGGGAGAGGGTGCCAATTCCTTGATCATCCTTTTCGTCACCCCTTTTGCAGTGCTGTGATAGACCGTTTTGTTAGATGGGGCACAAGAACTGCACACTGTTTCCCAAATGTGGCCACACCACAGGATTTACCTAAAAGCATTGTTATACAGACTGTTTTATTTCCATCTCCTTTCCAGGACGCAGGTGGCGCTGTGGTCTAAACCACAGAGCCTAGGGTGTGCCGATCAGGAGGTCGGCGGTTCGAATCCCCGTGACGGGGTGAGCTCCCGTTGCTCGGTCCCTGCTCCTCCCCACCTAGCAGTTCAAAAGCACGTCAAAAGTGCAAGTAGATAAATAAGTACCGCTCTGGCAGGAAGGTAAACGGCATTTCTGTGCGCTGCTCTGGTTCGCCAGAAGCAGGTAGTCATGCTGGCCACATGACCTGGAAGCTGTCTGCGGACAAACGCTGGCTCCCTTGGCCAGTAAAGAGAGATGAGCGCCGCAAGCCCAGAGTCGTCCGCGACTGGACTTAACGGTCAGGGGTCCCTTTACTTTTTACCTTTCCAGCTAGTTTGCTCTCCCGGTTGCTTTGGCACACAAAATGGACTTTTTCATTGACTTCAGCTGTGTACTCACCATATGTTTAAGCACGCACCCCTCCCGAGAATACACGGAACTGTATTTTACCCACACAGAGCTACAATTCCCAGCACGCTTGACAAACTACAGTTCCCAGGATTCTTGGAGTGTGTGTGTTTGTGTGCTTGCAATAGGCACAATTCTAAGCAGTGATGAGTGGCAGGGGTCTCACCAGTAGTGCACTTTTTGACCCCATGTCCAGTAAGTAAAAGTTCCTTTAAAAAAAATAGAAAAGGAGGGCAGAAATGGGGCAGGATATCTGGGCCCAATACAAAATATTCAGGGATTGACCAGGGAGAAGAGATGGTGGTAGAAGATTGGGAAAGTCTAAAGTTTGTACATAGAAATATTGTAAAATTAATGAGTGTTTGAAAATTGTTGGAATGAAACTTTATGGCTTTAGCAGAAATGCTATAAGGAGTTAAGTATAAATAAGTATTTTAGTATTAATGGAAAATAAGGTTAAAAATATGTTAAGACATTCATAATGATAAAAATAGAGAAAGATGGAAAGGATTTGCTGAAACAAGTAACAGAAGTGGAATACGAAAAGGGAGGTGAGAGGAAGTCGATGAAATAAGGGAATGAAAGATAGACTAATGAAATGGTATGCTATATGTTTTTTTTAAAATTGTTGTTGTTTTGTTTTGTTTAATTTAGTGTTAAGGTTGTGTTTTGTATTGTTCATTGTATTGTTTCTTCTTTTGTTCTTTTTTCTTGTCTGCCATAAGTTTGAAAAGTAATAAAGATTATTTTTTAAAAAAACAACAAAATATTCAGGGATTGGGCTTTCTGGGGCACCTCTGCACAACACCAAATCCCCAGGGGTGTAACAGCACCAATGGGAACTTTGAGAAGCATTCTTCAAGGCTAGGTTACTCATTTCCTCCTATCTAGCTAGGTTGTGTTTTGGAATGTCCCTGTGGCCCCTAGTTGAGTACATACGCTTCAGGTTACACACTCCGCTAACCCAGAAATAGTACCTTGGGTTAAGAACTTTGCTTCAGGATGAGAACAGAAATCATGCTCCGGCGGCGTGGCGGCAGCAGGAGGCCCCAGTAGCTAAAGTGGTGCTTCAGGTTTCAGGTTAAGAATGGACCTCCAGAACGCATTAAGTACTTAACCCGAGGTACCACTGTAATTGAGGGTCAGTTGCTCAGTTTGTGGGACTGCACACAAAAATACGGCATTTGCAGCACAAAATGGCACAAAACCAGCACCTGTTTGTAGTCCATCAAACAAGGTTGGATTTTTTTGGCATTAAGTTTTTAAGAGGACTCCCCTGCTCAGTACCTGAGGGCCCCAGTCCTGCCACTTACCACCTGGCCTAGGGCGGGGCCTGACAGGCTCCAAAAAGGACTGTGGCCGCTGCTGCTACTGGGCAGAGAGGGCTCCGGGGTTTTTTGTTTCTGTTTTTTCAAATTGCTGTTATTTTTCTACCTATGTCCTTTTTTAAACTGTGATATTAATGCCGTATTCTTAGTTTTAGATCTTGCTTTATGTGAAATTGTTTTCCATTTTTGGTTGTGTATTTTTTTTGATGTGGTTTATTTATTGTTTATGACTTTTGTAATTACGTAAATCTTGTCATGTTGTAAGCCACCTTGAGCATTGTTTTTAACTGTGGAGAGGCGGCATACAAATAAATTGATGATGATGATGATGATGATGACTCTGATTACTCAGTTTGCGGGGAGAGGGCACACAAAATGTGAGGTTCACAGCACAAAACTAGTACAGTGGTACCTCGGGTTAAGAACTTACTGGTAATTCGTTCCGGAGGTCCGTTCTTAACCTGAAACTGTTCTTAACCTGAAGCACCACTTTAGCTAATAGGGCCTCCTGCTGCCGCTGCACCGCTGCTGACCGATTTCTGTTCTCATCCTGAAGCAAAGTTCTTTACCTGAGGTACTACTTCCGGGTTAGCGGAGTCTGTAACCTGAAGCGTCTGTAACCTGAAGCGTCTGTAACCCGAGGTACCACTGTACAAAATTTTGGCATCTGTTGAGGGTGGGATCCTGAATTTTGGGGTCACATTTTAATGAAGCTATTGAAAGAGATTAGGTGGGATGAGAGAAGAAATAGGAGACAACAGAAAGCTAGAACAATCATAGCAGGTTCTACGTTTCTCCTCTTGATGAGAAGTTCTGGGAAGCTTTAGATCCTATCACTGGGCCCTTATAGGACTGGTCAAACTGGAATCCCCA
The DNA here is from genome assembly GCF_964252035.2 of Podarcis erhardii. Lineage (NCBI taxonomy): Eukaryota > Metazoa > Chordata > Lepidosauria > Squamata > Lacertidae > Podarcis > Podarcis erhardii. The sequence continues at coordinate 66,712,581 of NC_138512.1, read as the reverse complement.
AAAGGAGCACCGTTCTGTTATTCAGGAGCCACAAAATGTATACAGTGGTACCTCGGGTTGCATACGCTTCAGGTTACAGACTCCGCTAACCCAGAAATAATACCTCGGGTTAAGAACTTTGCTTCAGGATGAGAACAGAAATCGTGCTCCAACGGCGTGGCAGCAGCGGGAGGCCCCATTAGCTAAAGTGGTGCTTCAGGTTAAGAACAGTTTCAGGTTAAGAATGGACCTCCAGAACGAATTAAGTATGTAACCAGAGGTACCACTGTACTTCACTGAATTATTAGAAAGGTAGCTGGAATGTAACATAACAGGAAGCGGCTTTTAAAGGATTTCCTGTGCCCCCTTCCGGAACTACTGAAAGTCTTCATCCGATCCACCTTGGAAATGGCAATAAACAAGGGTTGCAAAATAGGCTACAAATGTTTTCTCATTCAGAGTGAGGGCAAGAAGCATTATTCTCCCTCTCATTTGGCTCTGTGAAGCTGTTGCAAAGCCAGATCTGATTAGCTAGGTGCTGCCATGGCCATTGTCTTGCTCATGAGATTATCCCCGAATTGGCTCAACCACATCACCAGGATGAAGAGGATTCCCTGTAAAAATACATCCCAGCAGCTGATGAGAAGAGCATTAAACAGGAGCCAAGTAGAGCAGAAATGGTGTGAAATAAGTATGGGAAGGATCTTTTGCAAAATATGCAGTACCTCTCCAAACTCACCCACTTTTTTGCAGTGAAAATGTTTACACTTGAAAATGTAGCTCAGTCCTAATTCTGTGATCTCTCCAGCTTTTGGTCCAGGAGCCCAAAAGAGTTTTAGGGTTCATCTACATATTAAAAGGTGACGCAGGTGGTGCTGTGGGTTAAACCACAGATTTGCCGGATTTGCCAATCAGAAGTTCAGGGGTTCGAATCCCCGCAACGGGGTGAGCTCCCGTTGCTCATTCCCTGCTCCTCCCCACCTAGCAGTTCAAAAGCACGTCAAAGTGCAAGTAGATAAATAGGTACCGCTCCAGCGGGAAGGTAAACGGCGTTTCCGTGCGCTGCTCTGGTTCGCCAGAAGCGGCTTAGTCATGCTGGCCACATGACCCGGAAGCTGTACGCCGGCTCCCTTGGCCAGTAAAGCGAGATGAGCGCCGCAACCCCAGAATCCAGTCACGACTGGACCTAATGGTCAGGGGTCCCTTTACCTTTTTACATATTAAAAGGTGGGTGCCAGGAATCCTTAAACTTCCTGAATGTAAAGATCAATAGAAGCTTTATTTTTGGGTCAGAGTTAGGACAATGAATGATTCCAAGTTTCTGTTGGGAGTTGTTAGGACAGAGCTACAATTCCCAGAGTTCTCTGGGAAGAGTGGTTGCCTGTTAAGCCACTCTGAGACTTGCACCCCTCAGCACCCCTAACAAACTACATTTCCCCTTTGGGGAGAAGCCATGACTCTTAAACTGCTATCATAGTGTTTTGTCAGCTGTACACTTTATTCATTTATACACCAAAAGTTTCTTCTGCACTGGCATCTGAAGCAGGTGGGTTTATATAAACCGACCATAGCAGTTTCCTTAAAAAAAGAACAATGTAATGATGCTTAATAGACTGATTGATCTCACAACAGATAACAGTTGTGCTGATGGTTGTGTAGCACTGTTGCAACTCAGCAACTCAGCACTGTTGCAACTCAGCCATGTTTAGTATCTTGATAGAGACAGTTCAGGGGAAAACTGTGGGTTGGCACATTGTGCTTTGACAAGAAAGAAGGAATGATCTGGGCCACTGCCTATATCTTGTCATATGGTTAGAAGGGAAAATAAAAAGTGTTATAGCCAGAGGAACAAAAACCACAATTGTCCTGCAATATGTTATCATTATCTGGGACGCAGGTGGCGCTGTGGGTTAAACCACAGAGCCTAGGACTTGCCGATCAGAAGGTCGGCGGTTCAAATCCCCGCGACGGGGTGAGCTCCCGTTGCTCGGTCCCTGCTCCTGCCAACCTAGCAGTTCGAAAGAGAAGAAGAAGAAGAGAAGAGTTTGGATTTGATATCCCACTTTATCACTACCCGAAGGAGTCTCAAAGCGGCTAACAATCTCCTTTCCCCTCCTCCCCCACAGCAAACACTCTGTGAGGTGAGTGGGGCTGAGAGACTTCAGAGAAGTGTGACTAGCCCAAGGTCACCCAGCAGCTGCATGTGGAGGAGCAGAGATGTGAACCTGGTTTACCAGATTACGAGACTACCGCACAAGTAGATAAATAGGTACTGCTCCGGTGGGAAGGTAAATGGCATTTCCGTGCGCTGCTTTGGTTCGCCAGAAGCGGCTTAGTCATGCTGGCCACATGACCCGGAAGCTGTATGCCGGCTCCATCGGCCAATAAAGGGAGATGAGTGCCGCAACCCCAGAGTCGGTCACAACTACACCTAATGGTCAGGGGTCCCTTTACCTTTATGTTATCATACTTAGCAGTTCACAATGTAAAACGACTAGTTGTGCATGCATTTATATCCATTGGGGAGGAGTCCAGGGGTGTTGCTAGGCATTTAGCCTACTTGGGACATAGGCCTGTAGGCAAGAATTTGCATAAAATTTGCAAATGAAAATTTATATGCTTTTTCACAGAAAGCAATCACAGAGACTCCGGTTCAGTTTCACCCCCAGATTTATTGCCCATCCAGAAACAGGGGTGAGTCAGGGGGCGGGAGAAGGGAAAAAGAAAGTTATGCTGCACCCTAACTTCCTTCAAGTACAGATGCTGCCAAACTAGCTCGGTGGCATCTTATGCCACCGGAATTGCAGCTGTCACCAAAATCCACCCTGTAGGAGTCAATGGGAGGGCAGAAAACCAAGGTTGACACTGCCCCTGCGAAGCCAGGAGCAGCTTGTTTGTTTGTTTGATTTTAAAGCATTTAATATTGACAAAATGGAGATGTAGAAAAAATAACATAGAAACCATAGAAGAATACAGTGGTACCTCGGGTTACATACGCTTCTGGTTACATACGCTTCAGGTTACAGACTCCGCTAACCCAGAAATAGTGCTTCAGGTTAAGAGGTACCACTGTACTAAAGACATTCCTCTTAGGCAGTTTTGTACCAAAATACCCTTTGCTAAAAGCACTGCCAAGAACACTGCGGGCTCTCCAAAAACTCTGTTTTCTGCTTCCTCCTATTCTCCATTCTCCAGAGAAGTGTTTGAAATGGGTTTCATTTGAAGGCAAATTGCTATTACTTTGGTAAGGAGACTGGTATGTTGAAGGGTATGTTGAACCTAACTGTATTAGGTTCATCATTTAAGTCTCTACCCTGCAACTCATTTTTACTTCTTGGGTGCATGCTTGAAACTTTTGAAAGCTGCCTTCCTTTGCCAAAATAAACCCTTTTGTTCTGAGTGTGTGTACGTGAGATTTGCTGCAATTTATTGTTGCTTAACCTCAAAAAGACATGCTCCCATTTTGCAGTCATTGCTCAACAGAACTCCAGACAAACCAAGGTGTGGCTCTGCAAGGGTGACTATCATGAAGGGATCCTGCACTTCTGAATTTGCCACTAACACTAGGACTGCCATATGTCCGAATTCAAAGGTGGAAGACGGCTGTTAGTCCTGGTTCTTCGGCAATTAAAATCACAGTGGTTTTCTGGCATTTCCGTAAAAAAAAAGCGCAACAACTTTCTAGGTGTTCCAACTGCCGCAAGATCACTTGCCTTACTGATTATATAGGGGGAGATTACTTGTGGCACCCCACCCTGTGGAATGTCACAAGCTGGTGATCCAAAAATTGGAATTTTCTGCCATTTCTCTGAAACGCAGTTCTCTCTGTTAAAACATAGCTGCTTCAGCTATCTACCAAAGGCTTTGCTTGACCCAAGACTGAGTTCTTCTATTCCTGAATTCCTGTTTTCCCATCTTCCTGTTTTTATTATATTCTCCCCCCCCCCATAAATTTTTATTATTTTCCTTTAAACAGCATTTCCAACATTACAATAACAAACACAAAACAACCTTTTGCTCTGCCGAGCTTACGACTTCCTTCCTTCCCTTCAACAGGTATCCCATATCACATCCAATCGTGCAATTTAAATCTCTGTTTTTATTATAAAGTGGTACCGCGGGTTAAGTACTTAATTCGTTCCGGAGACCTGTACTTAACCTGAAACTGTTCTTAACCTGAAGCACCACTTTAGCTAATGGGGCCTCCTGCTGCCGCTGCACCGCCGGAGCACGATTTCTGTTCTCATCCTGAAGCAAAGTTCATAACATTATGCACTATTTCTGGGTTAGCGGAGTCTGTAACCTGAAGCGTATGTAACCTGAGGTACCACTGTATTAGGTTCATCATCTTAGAAGGCAATCAGCAACAGAACTTTGCAACCGTTTCCAGATGACAACAGCACATGGCTTCCCTTGCTCCCAGGAATCCTGAGTGCTGTAGTTTACCCCCTCCTCCTCACAGAACTACATTTCTCGGTGCTCATTCTACAGTTCCCAGGATCCCAGGGGGAGCTGTGTGCTTTAAATGCACAGTGTGACAAAACAACATAATTCCAAAAAACCACACACACACACTTATGTACACACACCAACATCAGGGCCTTCTTACCCATAGGCGCTAGGGGTGTGGGGCAGCTGGGTTCCAGGCTCTCAGGGGCACCAGGCTGAGAGTCCAGGGCCCGAGAGTTGAGTCCAGCAAAACTAGGGAAAATGTACAAAACAGGAAATAAGGCCTGCTGGAAGTGTAAAATTAAAGGCAATTTCTACCATATGTGGTGGACTTGCGAAGAAATGAAGAAATTTTGGGATCTGATTTATAATGAGTTAAAAATTTTTTTAAAATACACTTTCCCTAAAAGACCAGAGGCCTTCTTACTAGGAATAATTGGGGACGAAATTAAAAAAGAAGATAAGACACTATTCCAATATTCGACAGTAGCGGCTAGAATATTAATTGCACAAAATTGGAAAAGTCCAAATACCCCAACGGTCAGAGATTGGCAAACAAAATTATTCGAATATGTGGAACTAGCAAAAATGACGCAAAAAATTAGAAACCAAAAAAATACAAAGTTTATTAGCGATTGGAATAAATTTATGGTATATATTGAAGGAAACTATAGAAACTTAAAAACTACAGCAGGTCTGATATAAACCTTACGATGCGCAAACCATTAACAATTATTAGCTGCAGAAAAAAAGAAAGAATTTTTATCAAGAAGCCCGAAATCGGGAGGGAAGGAGGTCAATAGGTGTGTAGAGGAAAGATCTAAAGATCTAAAGATATAAAGATTTAAGGAATAAGACAAAGAACTGTAATGGAAATTGATGTTATCTTTGTGTTATGTATGGATATTTTTTCTTTCTTTCTTTTTTCTGAAACTGTTGTTTTGTTTTTTCTTTTGGTTATTTAAGTGAAACTCAATAAAAAGAAATTAAAAGACAGAGAGAGAGAGTTGAGTCCAGGGAAGAGCCCACCCGTCAGTCGGAGCGCCACGATGGGCTCTTCTGCTGCAGGCAGCTCTGTGCTGCGAGTTCAGCGGTGACCGAGCCAGCAAGACGCTGAGGTGGCTGGCCGGCTCCGCCTTCCTGCGCACCTGAGACTGGGCAACCTGGGGAGGGGGGGCGCGCCGGACAGATCTGTGCACCCCAGCTCTATGTGGGGCTACCTTTGAAGGTGACCCGGAAACTACAACTAATCCAGAATGCATCAGCTAGACTGGTGACTGGGAGCGGCCACCGAGACCATATAACACCGGTCTTGAAAGACCTACATTGGCTCCCAGTACGTTTCCGAGCACAATTCAAAGTATTGGTGCTGACCTTTAAAGCCCTAAACAGCCTCGGTCCAGTATACCTGAAGGAGCGTCTCCACCCCCATCGTTCAGCCCAGACACTGAGGTCCAGCGCTGAGAGCCTTCTGGCGGTTCCCTCACTGCGAGAAGCCAAATTACAGGGAACCAGGCAGAGGGCCTTCTCGGTAGTGGCACCTGCCCTGTGGAACACCCTCCCACCAGATGTCAAAGAGAACAATAACTACCATACTTTTAGAAGACATCTGAAGGCAGCCCTGTTTAGGGAAGCTTTTACTGTTTGATGCATTATTGTATTTTAATATTTTGTTGGAAGCCTTCCAGAGTGGCTGGGGAAACAGGAGGATGGGCAGGGTATAAATAAATTATTATTATTATTATTATTATTATTAAGACAACCCTGACCAACATAGAATTGTCGAGTTGGAAGAGATCCCCAAGGGTCATCTAGTCCAGCCCTCCCTACAATGTAGGAATGCTGGAACGTATTTACCTTTACCTCACACACACATATCCCCCCCCAAAAAAACAACAACAGCAACAACAACAAAGGAGCTCGGGACTCGAACCGGCGATTCTCCCTCCTACTCATTCTTTGCCAACATTCCTCTATTGGGAACTCCCGCTCCCCCTCCCGGCTCGCCTACGCAACTGCAAGCGGCGTCGCTTCCCTCTCCCTCTCTCCCGCGCGCCCGCCTCTGCAGGATTCAGTTCCGACGAGGGGGAGGGAGAGAGAGAGAGAGAGAGAGTGGGGGGGCGGGGCCGAACGCATCACCCCAGGGGGCGTGGCCCGGGCGCCGCGCGACGGGCAAGAACGGCCGGCCAGGCGCGAGGAGAAAGGGGCTGCTGAGGGAGCGGGCGAGAAAGCGCGGGAGCGAGCGAGCGAGCGAACGTCCGTCCTTGCCCCCCCCCTCTCTCTCTCCCGTTGAGGAGTCGCTCTCTTGCGCGCGGCTGTTTTTTTTTTTTTTTGTGTGTGTGTGTGTGTGTGTGGCGGCGGCGGCGGCTCGCGCGGCAGTAGCGACGCTGCGGCGCCGCCTATCGCGGGTGGCGCTGTGGGTCGGAGGGAGGCAGGCGCTGAAGGGGTCTCATAGGGGCTCCGCTGTGGTGTCCCCCCCCCCTCACCTTCCCCGTTCTTCCAGGGGGTGTGGGCAGAGAGGTTAGGCGGGAGAAGCGAGCGAGCGGGTGACAGGGGTGGGGGGTGTTAATTCCCTTGGGTGCCCTCTGTAGTTGGTTGTGAGGGGAAGGGGAGATCTCCCCCCCCAAAAAAAAAACACTCGAAAGGGTTTTCAGGGGGGCCTTTGTGATTTTTATATTTTTTTTTAAATGTGGGGCCGAGCAGTGCCCTTTTGGGGGCGGGAGTCTTAATTGTGGGTTGCGCATAACGCGCCCCCCCCATCATTTAAGTCTTCTGAGGAACAGAGCTGAGATTTATTTCGGGGAGAGGGGATTAGACAAGACACCTTATGTGTGCGTATGAGTCTCTGGAGTAAGAGACCCCCTCCCCACCTGCTTGTTTTATTTTATTTTATTTTATTTGTGGGAGGGTCCCCCCCCCCATACTTTGCCTAGGAAAAAAGCAAATCTTATCTCGGAGCCCATTTATTTGGGGAGAGAGGGGGTGGGACACGTAGCCAAAGAAGACCTTTTGACAGAGATCTTTTTGAAGGGCATCTGTTTTTTTGGGGGGGGGCCCTTCTATAAGTAGCATCATGGAAAACTCCTGAGGGACCTCGCAGGTCCCTTCTGTTATCCTCGCAGAGTCTTTGGAAAAGAGAGAGAGAGAGAGAGAGACTTCTGGTCTGTGTCTTATTTCTTTTGCAGGGGGGAGCTGATTTGGGGGTTGTTTTTCCCCAGTTCTCTGGTTTCTTGCAAGGAGCTAGCTGGGATGTAGGAGGGTTCCAGAGGCCTAGGCTTTTGCAGTTAAAGCCTGCGATTCTCCCCATTATTATAAGGTAGGCTTGCCCCCTGCACACACACATTCGACTTCCTGCTCCTGCTGCTGTTTTATTGACCTCACACCAGGGAAATGTCGGAGCTGAGGAGGAGAGGGGCTGGTGGAGATCATGAAACTGCAAACATAATTGACAAGGTAAGGCTGAATGGGCCTTTTTTTTCGTTTTACCTGTTTCCAGGTATGGGGACATGGAAGGTGTGAGCCCTGTCAGTTTCCAAGGAGGATCCTTCGCATACCATTTCCTCCGAGCAGATTCCACCACCCTTTCTGCTTGGGGTATGATGTAAGCAGTTCTTGTTCCCCACGGAGGATTAAGATTTGAAAGAGAGACGCTTCTTTGCTGTCTCCTCTTTCACTCGGTTATCATTTCACCTCTGGGGATATGCTTGAGTAATGAAATTTGGGGCAGGTGTTTGCTTTCTTCACCTCTCTCTTAGGAAGTCACTCTTCCGTGTCAGTGACACTTGACTGTCCTTTATCCTGCGGTGAAGGTGTGGGAAAATGAAAGTCATTCTCCCTTCCCCACACCTCTGCATTTTTAACATGTTCATTACTTAACAAGGTTGAGAGTATTCAAGGTGAATTGGTAAAGCTTAAAAATGTGGATATTGTGCACCGTTCCAGTTCTGCGGTAAGAGGCCGTTCTCTCTACCTGCAGTTTGCACTCTGTGCAGAAGGTTGTTCTTTGCATCACTCCTCCCCTTGTTCTACGTTTTCACTAGCTATAGGATGTAAACAGCCGGTTCACTAATACATTGACCCTGTGCATTGGAAGGAAGTAAAAAATAAACTGCTGAATTTGTTCTTGTTAGCTTGTTTCGACACCCATGTCAGGTTATATATTTATGGTTTTCTAACTGACAGACATTTGACTCTGGGCTCAGATATAATATTTCAAGAGGAGAAGCTGTTGTTGTTCGCTAAAAAAAACACACACCCCTTTCATGGATATCTGTGCATTAGTTTTGTGTCTATTAGCCCTTAGGCAGAGGGGATGAAACAATTCATTAGCAGTTGTGTTTCTGCCTTACGTAAACTGTACAGTGGTACCTCGCAAGACGAATGCCTCGTAAGACGAAAAACTTGCAAAACGAAAGAGTTTTTCGTTTTTTGAGTTGCTTCGCAAGATGGATTTCCCTATGGGCTTGCTTCGCAAGACGAAAACGTCTTGCAAGTTTGTTTCCTTTGTCTTGCAAGTTTGTTTCCTTTTTCTTAAAACCGTGCATTCACTACGAGGAGCAACTCATAGCACGCGGTGTGGTAGCCTTTTTTTAGGTTTTTGAAGACTGGTGATTTTTGAAGCTTTTCCAAAGTCCGTGCTTCGCAAGACAAAAAAACTCGCGGAACAAATTAATTTTGTCTTGCGAGGCACCACTGTATGTGATTTTAAATACTGAAACGTAGGCTTTTAGAAGTAAGTGTCATTCCTATGAATGAATATTAAAGCTGACACTATATAAAGCATAATAGAGGCATTTTAATGAAATAATGATGCCAAGATTTTAATTATGTCTAGACTGTGTATGTATGCTTTGCCAAAAAATGCACCATTCTTTTAGTGCTAGGAAAGAAATGGAAATGGGTGAGCCCAGTTTTTTTTTGTTTTTGTTTTTTGCCTTTTAAATTCTAGCAGAACTTGGAAATGAAAGCTAGTGGTATTGTAGTAGTGTTGTCAGTAAACTCAATTGTTTTAGGGTGCTGAATATACCTGAGCAAGCAAGCCAGTTTTTCAAACTTTGTAACTTCAGGAAGTGATGGAATAAAGAGAGAGAGAGAGAAATGGATCCCGTTTTCAAGCTCATAAACTTAAAACAGAAGGCATACAAGAAAGGGGACTGGAGGGAAAAGGTAGAATAAGATCACTTCTTCAAAGATGAAACAAAATTGTATCAGTCAGGCTGATCTTCCCATATTGGGCTGATCTTCCCTGTTCTTGCTTGAATAGCAGTTGCTTGCTCTTCTTCCTTTGGCTGAAGGATGAGGCTGGAGTTGCCCTTGCTTTTTTTCTACATCTCCAGGGCAACGGACAGTTGGAGCAGTATGTTCTTTCAGGGGGTGGGGTGGGGGGAATACAGGTTCCCTGTAGCTGTTCTGTTTCTGGCCAGTGAATGGGGCCAAGATGGTCTGCTCCTTGCCATAATGATCTTCTTGGGATGCCTAGGGAGCAGCTTCCTCATGGCTCTTGGTCTCATACCTGATGACAGCAGGCAGAGTATCCTGCCTTTCAGCTCTACAGTCCCAGGTCCATGGGGCAGGGGTGGTGCTGGAGAGAAGTAGCAGTGACTATGCTCTCTCAAATTTTGTATTATGCCATGCCTGTCATGGCAGCCATTTTCTGACCACTGCCTGCGCCACTTTTTGACTGCTGGTCAAAAAAGGTTGGCGACCCCTGTTTGACGTTACCCACCACTCTCCAACACAAGAACCTTCATCTATCATAAACAAAACCTTACGGTAATTGTGTGTTAACTTTATTGTAAACTTGTTTGCATGTACGCCTGATGTTGGAAAGAGCACACTGCATCCTGGGGGCAGCAAAGAAGTCCTTCATTGGCACCATAATCTCTGTAAAACTGGGCTGGCAATCCCTGATCCTTTAGTGCATCTCCTGTTACCTTGTGTGCAGTGCCTTTTTTTTTTTAATGGAGTATTCAGTCTCGTGAATCTTGACCTGCAATCTGAAGTGGTATAGCAAAGCTAACAAGCTAATAGGCTTGCCATCAAATCTGCTGCTTGAGATAACTAGACATGTTGAGTAACTGCAGTAAACTGGCCTGCCTCTTTATTACTGCATTTTTGCCATCTTCTATGAACTAAGTGAGAATCTTGTATGCTTATTTGTGTTCAATGAAGGGGATGCTAATTTCTCCTAGTTCAAACGCCTGTTGAAAGTTGTTCTGTAGAGTCTCCCAACCTTCAAGAATTGATTCTTGGAGTAGTTTTAAAAACAACAACAAAATATACCGGTAGCATGAGTTAGAAGGAGCATGAGCTTCTGCCCTTTGCTCCTGCCTTTGGGTAGGGTTGTGAAAAACACGCTGTTAGTGCACTTTAAAACCCCGGGTTTCTTCCTGTGGGCTTTCACCACCGCAGGCAAGGATAATGACATTAAAAATCAATCAAAAGCATCCAGGGGAAATCCCGACATGTAACCAATGCAATCATCAGTCTTAATGTTTTAAAGTCTGTGAGCACCACAGGCACTTTTGATGTGTGGCAGAAGAAGAAAAGGAGCTGTGGGTGCCCTAGTGGCTGGGGAAACCCAGTGATAAGCCCTTCTAAGTACAAATTTTACCTCCAGATCTGACACTGTCACAATTTTAGAGTTGAGCAGCAACACTTAGCTTTTTCATTCTGTTGAGATGTCATTTGTTAGCTGCTTGCTCACAAGGGATTCCTAGTGGAAGGGATTTCCTCGAAGGGAATTCCTGGTGGAAACCCAGCCAGATGGGCAGGGTATAAATAATAAATTATTATTATTAAATTATTATAGTGGAAGCTGCCAACCTTGTTGTCATCAGTGGCTCCTCTGACAATGGTCTGGTTTCTCCCCGCTTCTCTTTATTGCTGCCACTTAAAGGTCCCTCTGAGGGGCTCACAAGGGTGAGCTACCTGCTAAGACCTCTGTTGAGTGAGGGTAGCTTTGCCCAGGCCAGGGGCTTCTGGCCACCAGGGGTAGGGGTAGGGGTGGGGGATATGGAGGAATGTAGCCTTGGAGTGTCAGGAGGTGGGCCAGTACTCTCTCAGAATTGAAAAGCATGCCCTGTATCTGAGCATGTGCAGAGTTCCTTCCCCCAGAATTACTATGCAGTCGCAGCCAGCCCCCACCCCAGCAGAGTAGGGCAAGGGACTATGAAGATCAGGGTCAGCGCTGTTCCCTTCTGTTGTGCTGACTTGGTGTGGCAGTGGGGAGAGAGATACTGTGAGCATTTAGGTTGCAGCAGCTGGGACCATTCACCCTGATCCATTTTCAGTTGGAGTTGCTAGCTGTTCCCCCCCCCCCCATTGTTGGACTACAGCTAAGAGCTGTTCTACAGTGGAATGGAGTCCTTCAGAAGGTGGTGGACTCGCCTTCATTGGAGGGTTTTGAGCAGAGGTTTGATGGCCGTCTGTCATGGATGATGAGATTCCTGCATTGCAGGGGGTTGTACTAGATGACCCGCAGGGTTCCTTCCAACTCTACAATTCTATGAAATGCTCTGGTGTAGTTGTGGCTCTAGAGATCCTAGAGGGTAATGTATGTTGTTAAACAGCATGTTGTAATGTTTGATCTAATTACAAAAACAAATTAGTGAGCAATCCTGTGAGCCTGGGAAGGAGAAATTTGCAGCTGAGCATTATAACAGCATGGCAGTAGCTAACAATGTTGTCCTGGGCAGTCATATGTTGTCCTGGACAGTGACCATTGCTACTGTTTGATGATGCTTGCAGTTGTAGCAGGTGCTTGGCAAGCAAAGTTTTGCTGGGCTACTGGGTTTGCCCTTGACTGCTAGGAATCCCTTGTTTAATGAGCAAGCAGCTAGCAAATGGCATCGCAACAGAATAGAAAAGCTAAGTGTTGCTGCCCAACTCTAAAATTGTGACAGTGTTAGATGTGGAGGTACAATTTGTTCTTAGAAGGGCTTACCATTCCAGTTTGTGTGAAGGAAAGACAAAGGAAATATTTACTTGCTACTTATTATAATCCATTGGAGTCTCTTGCTTTATTTTGTATAAATAAGTTATCTTAAACCTATGAGCCTGGCAGTGTGCAGCTCTTCAAATTCTTGGAAGCAGTAGGGCTGGGAGTTAAATCTGGAGCTTTAGTCAAACAACATGCCCTCTGCCCCTGATCAGTGACTCTTTTAATCATCTTCAGACTAACTGTTAAAGGCCTGGTTATAAAGTTTTTTGCCTGGTGCCTAAATATATAAAATGATGGTACCAGGTGAGCCTGCCTCGGGAGAGTGTTCCACGAACAGTGGCAGCTTATGGAGAAGCAATGAGACATAAAATAAAGCAGCCCTCCCCAAACTATTGCCCTCCACATGTCTTGGACTCCACCTTCCATCAGGTTGTGACACAAGTGAGGGAAAGGCGAAGGGGCTGAGAACAGCAGAGGGAAGAAAAATGGTGGCACAGCACAAAAACAGGGCCGCACACTTAAAAGGCTCCTAACATATTATTTTGCATTCTGCCACATACTATACTGCAGGGTGCCACAGCATCAGGCACAAGTGAGCAAAATATACCATGCTACAAGTGCCTTCTCTGCAGGGTAAGAAATCCAAATGACTCATGCAAGTAAGCCACACTGCATGGAAAGCTTAAACTAATAATATTAAGAATTTATACAGCGCACATGGAGTGACATGCAACATTATGTGGGGTGATTTTCACTTCCTCCCCTTCCCCCTGCAGTCCGTTCCACTCACAGATGGCCATAGTTGGCTGTCACCCTTAGTGTTTCAAGCATTTCACATGTATATCAATATGCATTCATCAGTCATTTTATTTGTATGCTACCTTTCCATATAGCAGCCCTTTAAAATAGGTTAGTGTTAGCTGCATGTTGCAGTTGAGGACTTGAGGTGATAAAGAATAGTAGTTTGCTCAAGTCTACCTAGTGAGTTTGTGCCTAAGGTGAGTTTTGAGCCAGGGACTTCCTGGCTCGTACTACTAGGAACTGTACTACTACCAGATTTCTCTATAAAAATGAAAAGTGCCTCATAGTTTTCTAAACTTCTAAGTGGAATATGAACTTGATCTTAAGCATAAAACTAGTCTGTTTACTGAAGTTTCATAGTTTAGTTTTGTACAGGAAATTTTGCAGCTAAAATAAGTACCGTATTTTTCCTTCTATAACACGCAGATTTTTTCTTCTAAAAAGGAAGGGGAAATGTCTGTGCGTGTTATAGAGCGAATGTGTGGTCCCTGGAGCCGAAAAATCATGCAAAAATCAAATCGCGGCGCTGCACGCTGCACGGAGAAGCGAAACCTGAAAAGAGGAAGTTGCTGCTTTCCTGCATTCTGCCTCAGGGTCTTACTGCCCACCCTGCTCTGTTTCGTTGCTGTGTTTGCTGAAACGGAACAAAGAGCAGGGAAAGCCCCTCCCCTCCAGGCAAGCTCCGGTGCTGCTGGGGGAGAGGGAGAGAGAGGGGGGAAGGGAGAGAGAGGGGGGAGGGGGAGGGAGAGAGGGGGGGAGGGCGAGAGAGGGGGAGGGAGGGAGGGGAGAGAGAGAGAGAGAGAGAGAGAGAGAGAGAGAGAGAGAGAGACGGCTGGCTTGGGTGGGGGGAAACTTTTGCCTTTCTTTCCTCCCTCCCGTTAAATCCCTCTCCTGCATTCTTAGCCAGCTGCTTCTCTGCACACCCCTCTAATGTCCCTTCTTTGTTTTTCCTTCGCTCCCCACTTAAAATGTGGTTACAAAGCATGGATCCACAGGGATCCTCAGGATCTTTGCATTGGGTCACCCCAAATTCACCATCAGATCACATAGCATGTCCATGGCTACAGCCTGCACCAAAAAAATCAGGCACCCACTGTTGCCTGGGGCTGCAATGGTGCAAAAATGTGGTTTAAAAGCATGGATCCACAGGGATTCTCAGGATCCTTGCATTGGGTCACCCCAAATTCACCATCAGATCACATAGCATGTCCATGGCTACAGCCTGCACCAAAAAAATCACGCACCCACTGTTGCCTGGGGCTGCAATGGTGCAAAAATGTGGTTACAAAGCATGGATCCACAGGGATTCTCAGGATCTTTGCATTGGGTCACCCCAAATTCACCATCAGAGCACATAGCATGTCCATGGCTACAGCCTGCCCCCCAAAAATCACGCACCCACTGTTGCCTGGGGCTGCAATGGTGCAAAAACGTGGTTACAAACCATGGATGCACAGGGATTCTCAGGATTTTTGCATTGGGTCAGCCCAAATTCACCATCAGATCACATGTCTGTGGCCACAGCATGAAGCACAAAAATGATACATCCACTGTTTTATTCAGAATGTTTTTTCCCTTGTTTTCCTCCTCTAAAAACGATGTGCGTGTTATGGTCAGGTGCGTGTTATAGAGCGAAAAATACGGTAATAGTATATGATTATGATGTGTTCTGGGAACAGATTATTGGCCATAATGTGTCCAAGTTTTTTGTACTGATTTATGTTAAACCAAGAATGGGAAAATGGACCAAAATGTTTAAAATACTCATGCAGCCAATTATTTTGGCAGACATTTGAACCCTTTCATGCTTAAAATTGCTTTAGAAGTATTACTTTGCACTCTTATTTCTGTTTCTTTCTTTCTTTTTAATAGCCTTAGCATACTTTTTAATAGTACTCCACTGGCTGTTGAAGGAGCACCTTATGTCCTTAAACCAGGCAAAGGCAAACTCGGCCCTCCAGATGTTTTGGGACTACAACTCCCATCATCCCTAGCTAACAGGACCAGTGGTCAGGGATGATGGGAGTTGTAGTCCCAAAACATATGGAGGGCTGAGTTTGCCTATGTCTGCCATAAACCTTCCAGCTTTCTAGAATTATCAAAGTCATGCTTTCCTTATTTGTAAACCTAGCTGAACTCACTGAGACTTCACTTTGAGTAAATATTCATAGCATTGGGCTGTATGACAGCTAACTGTACTTGAGAAGGGCATAACTAGAACCCTGGAATAAATTAGGAAGTTACTTAGATGTGACACCCTTTAAATTCTAACAGATGTATTATGGTGTAAGCTTAAGTGGACTATATTTCAGTTGAAATATATGAACATTTCATGAAGTGGGCTCTAGTTCTTATGTAACAATATATTTGTTAGTCTTGAAGGAGCCACAGCAAGACTCTGTTCTACAGGCTACCCCTCTGGAATAAGTAAATACTTGGAACTTAAAACTAGGGCAGTTGCTTTCAGAATCCAAACTTCCAATCTCTGGCTTTGTGATGCATCTGGAAGCTAGAGGTATGCTGTGGTACAAGGAAAAAAAATAGAAGCAAACAGTTAAGATAGCAACAGCATTGTGACCTCAAAAAATTCAGTCTAAAATAATCAAGCAGAAGCTCAAACTAAAAGTTCTCATTCAGGGTGGACACCTTCTTTGGATGGAACATTCTGACTTAAAATTACCAGGTTTCAGCTCTTCACTTTTCTTATTTTGGGGACTATAAAGACTTAACCTCCATTCTGGAAAAGCTTAAATGGATAACTACTATGTAGTAGGACTGGGAATTGGCCTTTTCCTGCAGAGATTGACAATTTATAAAATGTCCCATTCTTTTTCATGGAAAGGTATCTACCCTGTGGAAGGAGAGAAGATTGTAGTAATGTGAGAAAGGTATTCTTTTTTTAAAAAAATGCCAGGCTAGAAACATAAACATAAACATTTAGTTTAGTACAAGTCTATACTGAAAATAGGAGAAGAAAATACAGTGGAACCTCGGGTTACATACGCTTCAGGTTACAGACTCCGCTAACCCAGAAATAGTTCTTCAGGTTAAGAACTTTGCTTCAGGATGAGAACAGAAATCGTGCTCCGGCGGCAGCAGGAGGCCCCATTAGCTAAAGTGGTGCTTCAGGTTAAGAACAGTTTCAGGTTAAGTACGGACCTCCGGAACAAATTAAGTACTTAACCCGAGGTACCACTGTACTGCCCATTTTCTTGTTAAGAAGAAAAACCTCTCCTCTCCCTTAACTGTTTTACTTTACAGCAAATTTCTTTCAGCTGATAACTATCCTTAAAATCTTGTGATTGCTATTAAACTCCTTCCAGCAGATTTGGGTTTCCTCTCTTGCTTTTTTTTTAGCTGACACTACTGTAAGTCTTTCAGAATGACTATTCATACTGTGCTCTGATCGGCAGTCGTAAGATACAGTGTTCATGCATAATGAAATTAATTCCTATTTATCTTTGATAAATGATACGGCAGTAAATGTAGAAAGAGCCAAGGATGGAAAACATCTCACATTCTTAGGCACCAGCATCAAATTTATTGGTGTCCAGTCAAGAACATTTTCCCCACCCCTGTGAAGTATGAGTACAGGTATAATTTCTATCCTGTCTTTTATTTTACAGCTTTTGAATTAAAGTAACCTACCTACAAAATAAAAAAAGTCAAAATAGGAAAGGAGGACATGGATTATTTTGACCATAAATTGTTAATACAAATATACTGGACTGCTGAGTATGATGCATGCCTCAAAAAAGCTGACCAAAATGTTCTCTCATTTCTTTTCTGTATTCTCACGTTGATACCTTGTCAGCTCAAATAAGAATAGGGAGTAAGGTAAAGGTAAAGGGACCCCTGACCATTAGGTCCAGTCGTGTCCGACTCTGGGGTTGCGACGCTCATCTCGCTTTACTGGCCAGCATGACTAAGCCGCTTCTGACGAACCAGAGCAGTGCACGGAAACGCCGTTTACCTTTCTGTCATAGCAGTACCTATTTATCTACTTGCACTTTGAGGTGCTTTCGAACTGCTAGGTTGGCAGGAGCAGGGACCGAGCAACGGGAGCTCATCCCGTCGTGGGGATTCAAACTGCCGACCTTCTGATCAGCAAGTCCTAGGCTCTGTGGTTTAACCCGCAGAATAGGGAGTACAATTTGTTAAATCTATTGTTGTGTGGAAGGTGTTGACTTCTTCCAGTGTTTAAGCACATTGAGTTTCCATAATTTTTTTTAAAAAACAGCTTTCTTATTTGTTTTTGAAAAGCTGTATCTGTAAAGATAATTTTGTTCACAAAGTTGAAAATTTCTAGCATTTCACTTAACATGAAATCATGCTTTGCCACTGATTTAAAATAATGGAATAATAATAAATTATAATAAATTTATATATTACAGTACGTTGAATGTTGAAACAATATGCTGCTGTATGTGTGTTCTTAGCTTCTTAAGTGTATTTGCATCATGTGCTTTGTTTTAGGATGTAGATGGAGAAGATAGATTTGCGGAGCTAGACCTCAGGACCGATTCAGACATTCCTGAAGTTGTTCCACCAACAGACCGCACTCCAGAAATTTTTAAGAAGGCCCTTTCTGGCTTGTCTTCCAGGTATGGAAAAATAAAACTGAAAATATTACTGTAAAATAAATTAAGCAGATTGTATGCAAGCTAAAGCTTTGTTCTTGGAATGAGTTGCTTGGAGATCCATTAAGGGAGCCATTTGAATGGAGACAATTATTCTAAAAAATGGTCTATTGTTTTTATCTCATTATCTCTTCCTAGTGTTATGAGTTTATAGGTGCCAGATTTATTGAACCTCATTGAACCTAGTGGGACTTATTTCTAATTAAAAAGATCACATTGTCAGTGGTGTTCTGACCTGGACATTGAATTTGGTTTCAAACATGAAAAAATTACATTAGACTCATCAGTATTCCTTTGCTCAGTTGCTGAGTATTAGTGTAGCTTAATACTTAATTTTGTTTCTCTTGTTATGAAGTGGCAGGTAGTTGTAACATGGATTTTTTTTCTTTTGCAGATGGAAGAATTGGTGGATTCGTGGGATTTTAACTTTAGCTATGATTGCAGTTTTTTCGCTGATTATTTACATGGGATCATTTATGCTGATGCTGCTTGTAAGTTTCTTGAACTGTTAAAATTTATTTGCTTTGTTTTAGCATAAATGAAAACCAATTTGTTAATCACTTCAGCCTGCCTTTTCTCAATGTGAAACCAGTCTAATTGAGTAGCATAGCCATATAGACTGAAAGTCTCCTTTGCTTTTATAATCTAGCACTACTTGAGGTTTCGGTTGAGATGTAGAAGCTAGAAACTTGTAGTTGAAATCTGAAATGCCAAGTGAATTCCTGTATCTCTCTGTTCGTCCCCATTTGGAGCAATATTGAACATAGGCCTTTGTACACAATGTAATGTGCGTTGAGAGTTTTCCTTGATGTTGTATGAACCAGGAAGCCTGTGCACTGAATTTCTGGAGTGCCTATGAGCCTGCCAAAGGCATCTATGAAATGAGCTATGCCATATCAAAATACTTTGACTCACTTAAGATTAGCTTCCAGTTCCAATTATCTAGGAACACTAGCATATGAATATGATGCATTTCTATCCTGTATTAAAATTTGGAATCGCATTCACCTTTTACCTTAATTTCAGGTCATGAGCATACAAGTAAAGTGTTTCCATGAAATCATCACTATAGGTTACAGAGTCTATCGTTCTTATGAGTTGCCGTGGTTTCGAACACTGAGCTGGTAAGTAATTTCGGTTCTAGCTGTTTCCAGCCTTTCCCCATTACATCCATGGGGATGACTTTTAGTGGAAGCATAGGCTGAGGATTTACTGACTGCTTGTAACTGCTGGCTTTGTGGTGCTTCACTTCTGTACTTGAATTAAAATAAGTGAGACATCAAATGCTTCAATAATGGACACAGTTAAAAGAAATGTAACAATTTAAAACGATTACTTTTTTGGTATCCCCTGCAAAATACCCCTCCAAATCATGTTGTATCTGTTTGCTTTGACGAGCCTCCATTGGAAGACTCCTAAGTATGCAAAATGTTAGAGTTTTCTTACTTTGATATTTTCATCTTTAAAGATATAGAACGGTATGAAGAGAGAAAAAAGGGGGCTCCCTTCTTAGAAAGTATCTCAAGTTGCTTTATATGTTGCAGGTATTTCTTGCTGTGTGTGAACTAC